>NC_043974.1:6593379-6893379 GCF_902148855.1 Sphaeramia orbicularis | reverse complement strand
CCCATGCCCGGAGCCTGGAGCCCGGAGACTGGAGCGTGTAGCCGTGAGCCTTGAGCCTTGAGCCTGGAGACTGGAACTGACCCCAAGTCCGGACCTTGGAGCCCGGAGCCTAGAAATGACCACGAACCCGGAGCCCCGCGATGGGAACATGGAGCCTGGAGCGCGGAGCCTGGAACAAACCCCGAGCACCGAACCTTGGTTTGAAGCCTTGAGCCCGGAGCATCGAGCCGGGAGCCCGAAGCCTTGTAAAGACCCCGAGTCAAGAGCTTGGAGCCTGAAGTCTGGGTTCCGGAGCCTGGATCCTGGAGATTTGGTTTCCAGCTTCAGATGAGGAAAGGTCCCACAGCTTCTCTTAAAGTGAAACGCTCAAAAATGACATTTACTGTTTTATCGTTATCAAGCTAAAGATGACAGAAAAACCGGAGGTTAAAAAAGGGGTTAGGCTAACCGGTGTTCTGTCTTTGGGAAAATAACAATGTCCCACACGGGCTGGAAAAAAGACAGAGTCCACACCGTCCACCAGCCGTCACTGTCTAACCCTGACAAGGGTCAGTGCGACATTTCCCAGTGTTCTTCCACGTCCATGCACGCCAGTGTGCAGCTTTAAGGGGGTTGGAGGAAAGAGGGAGAGAGAGAGTGAGAGAGAACGAAAGACAAAGAATCAGGACCATGGACAGCGCTCTTCCACTAGTGTGTAGCTGCAATGTAAGGCAGCATTCCATCTCCACGGGGTGGTTTGAAAAATGCCAGAACCAAGTGTGAAACTTTAAGGATGCTGGAGAGAAGAGAGGGGGAGACAGACAGAAAAAAGTCAGATTAGGCCAGGAGGAGTAGAGTTCTAACGCCTGGGTTTGGTTCAGTGTGGAGAAGACTTCCGTCTCCACTGGGGTAGTTTTAAAAATGAAAGAACTCAGTGTGCTACTTTAAGGATGCTGGAAGGAAGAGACGGGGAGCGAGAAGGAAAAAAAAAAAAAAAAAAAAAGAGTCAGACCGGGCCAGGAGATTAGGTGTCCAGCTCCACGTGAGGAAAAGATCCAGTGGTAAGAAAAAAAAAGGGGGTTAGGCCAACCAGGGTTCTGTGTTTGAAAAAAATAACAAAGTAAGAAAAAGGCTGGAAAAATTGAAAAGTCCCACAGCTTCTCTTGAAGTGAAACGCTACAAAATGAAATTTTTACCTCTTCTACTCAGTAAACAAAGAAAACACTATAAACAAGTCAGAAATAAGTGGTTTATGGCTTTTTTGTCATAGTCTTCTAGATTCATGAAGTTCTGCTTGAGAAAAAAAATCCTTGTCTCAAAGTGACCAAAAAAGATTTTTATCATCTGAAACTTTCAAATATGACATTTTTTCCTCTTCTACTCAGAAAAGAAGAAAAACACTAAAAGCAAGTAAGAAATATGTGGTTTATGGCTGTTTTGTTCGAGTCTTTTCAGTTCATGAAGTTTTTTTTGAGAAAAAAAATTCTTGTCTCAAAGTGACCAAAACAGCTTCTTATCGTCTGAAACGCTCAAAATGACATTTTTGCCTCTTCTACTCTGAAAAGTCGAAAAACGTAAAAAACAAGTAAAAAATAAGTACGTTATGGCTAATTTGTTCAAATCCTTATCAGTTAATGAAGTTCTGCTTGAGAAAAAAAACATCCTTTTCTCAAAGTGACAAAAACAGCTTCTTATCGTCTGAAACGCTAAAAAATTACAGTTTTATCTATTCTACTCAGTAAAGAAAGAAAACACACACACAAAAAAAAGTCAGAAATAAGTGGTTTATGGCTGTTTTGTTCGAGTCTTTTCAGTTCAGGAAATTCTGCTTGACAGAAAACATCCTTGTCTCAAAGTGACCAAAACAGCTTCTTATCACGTGTAACGCTTAAAAATGACATTTTTGCCTCTTCTACTCAGAAAAGAAGGAAAACACTAAAAACAAGTCATAAATATATGGTTTATGGCTGTTTTGTTTGAGTCTTTTCAGTTCATGAAATTCTACTTGACAAAAAACATCCTTGTGTCAAAGTGACCAAAACAGCTTCTTATCGCGTGAAACGCTCAAAATGACATTTTTGACTCTTCTACTCAGAAAAGAAGGAAAACACTAAAAACAAGTCAGAAATAATTGGTTTATAACTGTTTTGTTCAAGTTCATGAAGTTTTCTTTGAGAAAAAAAGCATCCTAGTATCAGTGTGACCAAAACAGCTTCTTATCGCGTGAAACGCTCAAAAATGAAATTTTTGCCTCTTCTACTTAGAAAAGAAGGAAAACGAATAAGTCAAAAATAATTGGTTTATTGCTATTTTGTTCGAGTCTTTTCAGTTCATGAAGTTTTCTTTGAGAAAAAAAAACATCCTAGTCTCAAAGTGACCAAAACAGCTTCTTTTCGTGTGAAACACTACAAAATGAAATCTAAGAGAGAGAGCAAAGAGTGTGACAAAAGTAGTTATTTCACAGTTATGTACATGTACTGTTGTCTATTGAAAGAGAATACTGACAAATCAGCTGTTTATACACACATATGTGTGTGTGTTACATGGGTTCACCGAGGGGTCTGGTAATTGAGGTGATCCTGTAGCCCGTAGCCCAGCCCTAGGAGCCCGGACCCTATAGACTGGAAGCGAAAACGAGACCGGAGCCTGGAGCCCGTAGCCTGGAAATGAACCCCAAACATGGAGCCTTGAACCTTGAGCCTGTTTCCTGGAGCAGGGAGCCCGGAGCACAGAGCCCAGAGCCCAGAGCCAAGAGCCCTGAACTGATCCCGACCCTTGAGCTTGGAGCCTTGAGCCCGGAGCATGGAACTTACCCCGAGCCTGGAGCTTTAGCTTGGAGCCTTAAGCCTGGAGCCAGGAACGCATAGCAACAATCCCGGACTTCGGAGCTTGGAGCCTGGAACTTACCCCAAACCCGAAATGGGGAGCCTAAAACCTGGAGACCAGAACTTGGAACGGACCCCATAACCAGAGCCATGAGCCTGGAGCCTGGAGTCTGGAGCCTGGAGCCTGGAGCCTGGAGCCTGGAGCCTGGAGCCCGGAGCCTTGAGCGGGGAGCCCAGAGCCTGGAACTGACACTGAGCCCAGAGCCTTGAGCCAAGAGCCTTAAGCATGGAGGCCGGATCCTGGAAATGACCCTGAGCCTAGAGCCTATAGCCTGTAGCCCAGAGCTTGAAGCATGGAGCCTGGAGTCGAGAGTCTGGTGATTGGATCCATGAACTGACCCTCAGCCTTGAGCCTGGAGTATTGAGCCCGGAGAGTGGAACTGACCCCGAGGCTTGAGCCTGGATCCCGGAGCCTTGAGCCTAGAGCAAGGTGCCTGGAGCCTGGATCGCAAAGTCACGAGCCTTGAGCATAGATCCTGTAGCTGGGAACTCAGCCTGAAATATGGAGCTTAAAACCTGGAGCCTTGAGCCTGGAGCCAGGAACATACTCTGAGCCCAAAGCCAGGATCCTTGAGGAAGGAGCGCGGCGCCTGGAGGCTGATGCTTAGAGTCTGGAGCCTGGTGCCTTGAGCCTGGAGCCAGGAGCTTGGAGCCTGGAGCCAGGACCCTGGAAACCGGAGCCCGGAGCCAAAAACTGATCCTGATCCCGGAGCCTTGAGCCCAGAGTCTAGAACTGACCCCGATCCCGGATCCTAGAGCGCAGAGTCTTGAACCGTGAACCTGGTGCCCTGAACCTGGAGCCTGGAGCCTGGAACTGACACCAAGTCCAAAGCCTAGATACCGGAGCCTCGAAATAACCCCGAAAGGGGAGCCTGGAGCCCGGTACCTGGAGCCCGGTACCTGGAGCCCGGTACCTGGAGCCCGGAGCCTGGAACTGACCCAGAGCCCGAAGCTTGGAGCCTGAAGCCTGGAACCCGGAGAATGGAACTAACCCAAAATCCGAAGCCTTTAGCCTTGAACCCGGAGAATAGTAGTTACAATAAGCCCGAAGCCTTGAGCCCGGAGCCTTGAGGGCGGAGCCTTGAGCCTTGAGCAGGGAGCCCGGAATCTGAAGACTGGAGACTATCTGTCTCCCCCTCTCTTCTCTCCAGCATCCTTGAAGTTTCACACTTGGTTCTGGCATTTTTCAATCCACCCCGTGGAAATGGAATGCTGCCTTACATTGCAGCTACACACTAGTGGAAGAACTCTTTCCATGGTCCTGATTCTTTGTCTTTCGTTCTCTCTCACTCTCTCTCTCCCTCTTTCCTCCAACCCCCTTAAAGCTGCACACTGGCGTGCATGGACGTGGAAGAACACTGGGAAATGTCGCACTGACCCTTGTCAGGGTTAGACAGGGACGGCTGGTGGACGGTGTGGACTCTGTCTTTTTTCCAGCCTGTGTGGGACATTGTTATTTTTCCAAAGACAGAACACCGGTTAGCCTAACCCCTTTTTTAACCTCCGGTTCTTCTGTCATCTTGAGCTGGATAACGATAAAACAGTAAATGTCATTTTTGAGCGTTTCACTTTAAGAGAGGCTTTGGGACCTTTCCTCATCTGAAGCTGTAAACCTAATCTCCAGGATCCAGGCTCCGGGCTCCAGGCACGGGGTCATTTCCGGGCCCCAGACTTCAGGCTCCAAGCTCTTGACTCGGGGTCTTTACAAGGCTTCGGGCTCCCGGCTCGATGCTCCGGGCTCAAGCCTTCAAACCAAGGTTCGGTGCTCTGGGTTTGTTCCAGAATCCGCGCTCCATGCTCCATGTTCCCATCGCAGGGCTCCGGGTTTGTGGTCATTGCTAGGCTCCGGGCTCCAAGGTCCAGACTTGGGGTCAGTTCCAGTCTCCAGGCTCAAGGCTCACGGCTCCAGGCTCACGGCTTCACGCTCCAGGCTCCGGGCTCCGGGCTCCAGGCTTTGGGCTCGGGGTCTTCTTCCAGGCTCTAGGCTCCAGTCTCTAGGCTCACAGCTCCAGGCTAAAAGCTCCGGGCTCGGGATCAGTTCAAGTCTCCGGGCTCCAGGACCCAGGTTTCGTGTTCGGGGTGTATTCCATGCTCTGTCCTTTGGGCTCCATCCTCCAGGCTCCAGGCATTGGGTCAGGTCCAAGTTCCGTTCTCAAGGCTTCAGGCTCAAGGCTTCGGGCTCGGGGTAAGTTCCATGCTCGGGGTTCCACGCCCTGGGCTCCAGGCTCTTGGAACAGGGTCATTTCCACGCTCCGGGCTCCAGGCTCCAGGCTCCAGGCTCCAGGCTCCAAGCTCCAGGCTCCAGGCTCGGGGTCAGTTCCAGTCTCTGGGCTCCAGGGTCCTGGCTCAAGGTTCCGTGCTCGGGGTTAGTTCCAGGCTCCGCGCTCCACGCTCCATGTTCTGGGCACAGGGGCTCCTGGTCTTGTGGTCATTTCTTGGCTCTGTGCTCCAAGGTCCAGACTTAAGGTCAGTTCCAGGCTTTGGGCTCCAGGCTCCAGGCACACAGCTCCATGCTACGGGCTCCAGGCTTGGAGTAAGTTCCAGGGTTCGGGCTCCAGGCTCAGGGATCAAGGCTCCATGTTCATGGTCAGTTCAAGGCTGAGGGTTCTTTTCTCCGGGCTCGGGCTCAGTTCGAGTATCAGGGTTCCGGGCTCCAGTCTTTAAGCTCTGGTCTCAAGACTCTGCGCTCAGGGCTCAAGGCTCCAGGCTCCACGCTCCACGCTTTAGGCTCCAGGCTCAAAGCTCAAGGCTCTGGGCTCGGGATCAGTTAAAGACTCTGGGCTCTAGGACCCAGGTGTCAGGTTCGGGGTTTATTCCATGCTCTGCCCTAGGCTCTAGGGTCCGGGCTCCAGGCTCCAGGCTCCAGAGCCAGAGTTAGGGCTCCGGGGTGAGGCTCAGTTCCAGGGTTCAGGTTCGGGCTGAGGCCAGGGTTAGGGCTCCAGGCTCAGGCTCAGTTCCATGATTAGGGTTAGGGCTCAGTTCCAAGACCAGGATATGGGCTCTGGGCTTAAGCTCAGTTCCAGGGTCAGTTTTAGGGCTTTGGCCAGGGTAAGGTTTAGGGCTCCGAGCTTTTGCTCAGTTCCAGGCTCCAGGCTTAAGGCTCAAGGCTCATGGCTCTTGGTTCCAGGCTCCAGGCTCAAGGATCAAGGCTCCATAATCCACGCTCAAGGCTCCAGGCTCCGTGGTCAGGGTCATTTCCATGCTCTTGGCTGCAGGCTTAAAGCTCTGGGCTAAGGGTCAGTTCCAGGCTCAAGGTACAAGGCTGCAGGCTCCAGATTCAAGGCTCCATGCTCCGGGCTCTGGGCTCCAGGCTCCATGCTCTAAGCTCCGTGCTCTCTTCTCCGGGCTCCGGACTACAGGCTCAATGCTCCAAGCTCCGTGCTCTAGACTCTGGGCTCCAGGCTCAGGGTCAGTTCCAGGCTCTGGGTTCCAGCCTCCTTCGTCTAGGCTCTGCACTCAAGGCTCCAGGGTCAGGGCTCAATGCACGGGGTCATTTTTTGGCTCCGGTCTCCAATGTCCGGACTTGGGGTCAGTTCCAGGCTCCGGGCTCAAGGCCCCAGGTACCGGGTTCGGGGTCAGTTCCAAGCTCGAAGCTCCGGGCTCCAGGCTCCAGGCTTGGCGATACAGAATCCAGGCTCCGGGCTCTGGGTCAGATCCATGCTCCAAGCTCCATGCTCTCTTCTCCGGGCTCCGGGCTCCGGGCTCCGGGCTCCAGGCTCCAAGCTCCATGCTCCAACCTCCGGGCTCTAGACTCCGGGCTCCAGGCTCAGGGTCAGTTCCATGCTCTGGGCTGCAGGCTCAAACCTCTAGGCTAGGGCTCAGTTCCAGGCTCCGGGCACCGGGCTCCAGGCTCCATGCACCACGCTCCATTCTGCAGGCTCCAGGCTAGAGGCTCCAGGTTCCAAGCTCCAGGCTACGCGCTCCATGCTGGGGGCTCGTGGTAAGTTCAAGGCTCCAGGCTCAAGGATCAAGGCTCCAGGCTCCATGCTCCAAACTCCGGGTCAAGGCTCCAGGTTCCTTGCTCAGGGTCATTTCCTGGCTCCGGGCTCCAGGCTTAAGTCGTCGCTCTCCATTCTCCGGGCTCAGTGTCTGTCCTAGGCTCTGGGCTCCAGGCCCCAGGTTCTGAGTTCGGGGTCAGTTCCAAGCTCAATGCTCCAGGCTCCGCAATCCAGGCTCCTGGCTGTGGGTCAGTTCTTGGCTCCGGGCTCCGGGCTCCGGGCTCCGGGCTCCGGGCTCCGGGCTCCAAGCTCCATGCTCCATTCTCGGGTTCAGTTCCACTCTTGAGGTTCCTGGCTCCAGGCTCCGGGCTCCAGGCTTTGGGCTCGGGGTCTTCTTCCATGCTCCAGACTCCAGGCTCTAGCCTCCAGCCTGGAGAATGGAGCTTGGAGCCTCCAAGCTCCATGCTTCGCGCTCCAGGCTATTTGCTCGTAATCAGTTCCAGGGTCCGGGCTCATGGCTCCAGGTTCAGGGTTCAGGGTCAGTTCAAGGCTCTTGGCTCAAGGCTCTGCGATCCAGGCTTTGTGCTCTGTGTCGGAGGCTCCAGACTCCGGGCTCAGGTTCAGTTAAAGGCTCTGGGCTCCAGGATCCGGGCTCCGGGCTTGGTGATACAGGATCTGTGCTCCAGGCTTATGAATCTTTGCTCAGGGCTCCGGATTTTGGGTCAGATCAATTCTCTGGGCTCAAGGATCCAGCCTCTTGACTCAGGGTCAGATCCTGGCTCCTGGCACCGGGCTCCACGTTCCAGGCTTTGGGCTACAGGCGCAAGATTCAAGGCTCCAGCCTAAAGGCTCCAGGGTCCAAACACAGGGTAAAGGGTCCTGGCTCCATGTTCTGGGACAGTTCCAAGCTCCGGGCTCCAGGCTGAAGACTACAAGCTCAATGCTCAATGCTCAAGGCTCGGGGTCAGTTCCAGAATCTAGGGACCGGGATCTTGGCTCAAGGTTCAAGGCTCCAGGTTCAGGGCTCCATGCTTCAAGCTCTTGGCTCCAGGCTCCAGGCACAAGGCACCAGACTCAAGGCTCGGGGTCAGTTCCAGGCTCCGGGCTCCAGGCTCCGGGCACAAGGGTCTGGGCTCAGTGTCATTTCAGGGCTCCGGGCTCCAGGCTCCAGGCTCAGGGCTCCAGGCTCCAACCTCAAAGCTCTAGGCTCCATGCTCCAGGTTTCTGGCTCTGCGCTCCAGGCTCCAGGCTCTGTTCTCCAGGCTCCAGGCTCCTTTCATGGGGTGAGTTCAAAGTTCTTGGATCCAGGCTTCAGGTACCAGGCTTCGGGCTTTGGGTAAGTTCCAGGTTCCGGGTTCCTCACCCTGGGCTCAAGGGTCTGGGCACGGGGTAATTTCCAGTCTCCGGGCTCAAGGCTTTGGGTCTTCTTCCAGGCTCCAGGCTCCATGCTCCATGCTCCAGGCTCCAGGCTCGGAGCTCCAGGCTCAGAGCTCCAGGCTCAAAGCTCATGGCTCCAGGCTTGGGATCACTTCAAAGCTCCGGGCTCAAGGGCCCAGGTTCCGGGTTGGGGGTCAGTTCCAAGCTCGAAGCTCCGGGCTCAAGGCTCAGTTATCCAGGATCAAGGCTCCGAGTTTTGGGTCAACACCAGGCTCAGGGCTCCAGGCTTAATTCTCGGGTTCAGTTCCAGTCTCGAGGTTCCTGGCTCCAGGCTCTGGGCTCGAGGCTTTGTGCTCGGGGTCTTCTTCCAGGCTCCAAGCTCCAGTCTCCAGGCTCCAAGCTCCAGGCTTTGGGCTCATGATCAGTTTCAGGCTGTGGGCTCCAGGCTCAAGGTTCAGGGTTTGGGGTCAGTTCTAGGTACCTGGCTGCAGGCTCCAGGATCCAGGCTTTGGTCTCAGTGTCTTCTTCAAAGCTACAGACTCCAGGCTCCAGGCTCCAGGCTCCACACTCCGGGCTCCACGCTCCAGGCTCCACGCTCTGGGCTCTTGGCTCGTGATCAGTTCGAGGATCTGGGCTCCGGGCTAGAGTCTTTATGCTCTGGGCTCTCGGCTCCGTGCACCAGGATCTGTGCTCCAGGCTCACGGCTCCAGGCTCCAGGCTCCAGGCTCCAGGCTCCAAGCTCCAGGGTCGATTCTCCAAGCTCCAGACTCTTGGTCAGTTCCAGTGCTCCATGCTATAGGTTCCAGACTCCAGGCTTGGGGTTAGTTCCAGGCTCTGGGGTCCGGGCTCAAGTCTCCAGGCTCAAGGCTCAAAGCTCCAAGCTCCTGGTTCTGATCTCAGGGCTCCGGGCTCCGGGCTCCGGGCTCAGGGTCAGATCCATGCTCCAGGTTCGAGGCTCCAGGCTCCAGACTCAAGGCTCTTGGTCAGTTACAGGTTCCAGGCTCAAGGATTTGAGCTTCAGGCTCCAAGCTCCATGTTCCAGGCTACATGCTCGGGGTCAGTTACAGGCTCTGGAATTCAGGCTCCAGGCTCAGGGATCCAGGTTCCCCGGCTCAGTGTCAGCTCCAGGCCCCGGTCTCCAGGCTTCAGACTCCGGGCTCGGGGTCAGTTCCAGGCTCTGGGCTCCAGGCTCAAGGCTCCAGGCTCCAGGCTCCAGGTTCCAGGCTCCAGGTTCCAGGCTCCAGGCTCATGTCATGGGGTCAGTTCAAGGCTCCGGGCTCTAGGCTCAAGGCTCCAGGCTCAAGGGTCAAAGCTCAAGGCTCCAGGCACCAGGCTCCAGGCTCCCGGCTCCAGGGTCTTTTTTCAGGGTCAGTTCCAGGCTCTGGGCTCAAGGTTCTGTGCTCGGGGTCAGTTCCAGGCTCCTGGCTCATTGCTCAAGGCTCGGGGTCAGTTCGAGGATCTGGGCTCCGAGCGCAAGTCTTTAAGCTGTGGGCTCAAGGCACCACGCTGCAGGCTCCGTGCTCCAGTCTCTAGGCTCCAGGCTCCAACATCCAGGTTCCATCCTCTAGGCTCTTGGTCAGTTCCAGGCTCCGGGCTCCTAGGTCCAGGCTCTGCGCTCAAGGCTCCGGACTTGTGATCAGTTCCAGGCTCCAGGCTCCAGGTTCCAGGTTCGGGGTCAGTTCAAGACTCCGGGCTCCGGTGTCCAGGCTCCGCGATCAAGGATCCAGGATCCAGCCTCATGGTAAGTTCTTTGCTCCGGGCTCCAGGCTCCGGTCTCCACGCTCCGGGCTCCAGGCTCCAGGCTTAGACTCCGGCCTCCAGGCTCAAAGCTGTGATCTAATGCTCTATGCTCCGGGCTCAAAGCTCCAGTTTCGGGGTCAGTTCCAGGCTCCGGACTCATGGCTCGGGGTCAGTTTGAGTATCTGGGCTCCGGGTTCAAGTCTTTAAGCTGAGGGCTCTACGGTCCATGCTCCAGGCTCCATGCTCCAGGCTCAAGGCTCCAGGCCTCCAGCTCCAACCTCCAGGTTCCATGCTCCAAGCTCCAGGTTCACGGTCAGTTCCAGGCTCCGTGCTCCAGGCAATAGGTTTCCAGACTCTGGGCTCAGGGTCAGTTCCAGGTTCTTGGCTCAAGTCTCCAGGCTCCACGCTCCAGGCTCCTTCTTCCGGGCTCAGTGCTTTGGGCTCGGGGTCAGATCCCTGCTCCGGGTTCCAGGCTCCAGGCTCATTGTTGGTGGTCAGTTTCAGGCTCCGGGCTCCGGGCTCCGGGCTCAGGACTCCTGGCTCCAGGCAAGGGGGCCGGTTCCAAATTCCGGTCTCCCGGCTTCAGGCTCAAGGCCTCTTGCTCAGGGTAAGTTCCATGCTTGGGGTTTCACGCACAGGGCTCCAGGCTCCAGGCTCGGGGTTTTTTCCAGGCTCCTGGCTCCAGGCTTTGGGCTCGGTGTCTTTTTCCAGGCTCAAGGCTCCAGGCTCAAGGCTCAAGGCTGCCGGCTCCAGTCTCAAAGCTCCAGACTCAAAGCTCCATGCTCTGGGCCTGGGATCAGTTCAAGGCTCCGGGCTCCAGGACCAAGGTTTCAGGTTATGGGTGTATTCCATGCTCTGGCCTGCGCTCTCCAGGCTCTGGGCATTGGGTCAGGTCCAAGTTCCGGTCTCCGGGTTTCAAGCTCGGGATAAGTTCCATGCTCGGGGTTCCACGCCCTGGGCTATTGGCTCTGGGAACGGGGTCATTTCCACGCTCCGAGCTCAGGAATGCAGGCTCCAGGCTCCGGACTGGGGGTCTGTTCTCGGCTCCGGGCTCCGGGCTCCGGGCTCCGGGCTCCAAGCTCTTGGAACGTGGTCATTTCCACGCTCCGAGCTCAAGAATCAAGGCTGCAGGCTATTGACTCGGGGTCAGTTCCAGGCTCCGGGCTCCGAGCTCCAGGCTCCAAGCTCGGGGTCAGTTCCAGTCTCCGGACTCCAGGCTCCAGGGACGGGAATTTTTCCGGCCTCTAGATTCGTGGGCTCAAGGCTCTTTACTCGGGGTCAGTTCAAGGCTTTGGGCTCCCGGCTCCAGGCTCCCGGTGTGCTCATGACTCCATGCTGCGGGCTCAAGGGTCCAAGATCAAGGTTCTGTTCTCTGTGTCAGTTCCAGACTCCGTGCTCCATGCTCCATGTTCCAGGAATAGGGCTCTGGGCTCAGGGTCTTTTCTTGGCTCCGGGCTCCTTAAGGTCAGTTCCAGGCTCACGGCTATATACTACGGGCTCCAGGCTACGGGCTCCAGGCTTGGGGTAAGTTCAAGGGTTCGGGCCCCAGGCTCAGTGATCAAGGCTCCATGTTCACGGTCAGCTCAGGGCTCCGGGTTCTTTTCTCCGGGCTCGGGGTCAATTCGAGAATCTGGGTTCCAGGCTCCAGTCTTTAAGCTCAAGGCTCTAGACTCCGTTCTCTAGGCTCCATGCTCCAGGCTCTTGGCTAGAGGCTCCAGGCTCCAGGCTCCAGGCTCCAGGCTCCAGGCTCCTGACTCCAGGCTCCAGACTCCGGGCTCGAGGCTCCATGCTTCAAGCTCTTGGCTCCAGGGTCTTGGTCAGTAACAGGCTCCGTGCTCCAAGCTACCAGCTCCAGACTCCAGGCTCCAGATCAGTTCCAGGGTCCGGGCTAAAGGATCCAGGCTCCGCGCTCCAAGCTCCTGGTTCCAGGCACAGGGCTCCGGGCTTGCGGTCAGTTCCATGCGCCGGGTTCCAGACTGAAGACTCCATGCCCCAAACTCCAGGTCAAGGCTCCAGGTTCCTTGCTCCGGGTCATTTCCATGCTGCGGAGTCCGGGCTCCAGGCTCCAGGCTCCATGCTCTAGGCTCAGGGTCAGTTAAGGGCTCCGGGCTCCAAGCTCCAAGCTCCAGGCTCCATTCTGCGGTTTCCAGAATCCCGGCTTGGGTTAAGTTCCAGGCGCCGGGCTCAGGGCTAAAGCCTCCTGTCTCCAGTCTTCAGATTCCAGGCTCCCTGCTCAGGGCTCAAGGCTCCGCCCTCAAGGCTCCGGGCTCAAGGCTTCGGTCTTTGGGTCAATTCCATTCTCCAGGTTACAGGCTTCAGGCTCCCCTTTCGGGTTATATCAAGGCTTCCGGTTATCCAGGCTATGGACTCGGTGTCAGTTCCAGGCTCCAGGCTCCATGCTCAAGGCTCCAGGCTCCTGGCTCCTGAATCCAGGCTCCAGACTCTGTTCTCTAAGCTCCATGCTTCAAGCTCTTGGATCCATGCTCAGGGTTAGTTCCAGGCTCCGGGCTCCATGCTCTGGGGTCATGGCTCCAGACTCCTGGATCCAGGCTGAAGGCTCCAAGCTCCAGCTCAACACTCCAGGCTAAAGGCTCTAGGCTCCAGGGTCTTGGTCAGTAACAGGCTCTGTGCTCCAAGCTACCAGCTCAGACTCCAGGCTCCAGATCAGTTCCAGGGTCCGGGCTAAAGGATCCAGGGCTCCGCGCTCAAAGCTCCTGATTCCAGGCACAGGGTTCCGGGCTTGGGGTCAGTTCCATGCGCCGGGCTCCAGACTCCAAGCTCCATACCCCAACTCCAGGTCAAGGCTCCAGGTTCCTTGCTCGGGGTCATTTCCAGGCTGCGGAGTCCGGGTTCCAGGCTCCAGGCTCCAGGCTCCAGGCTCCATGCTCTTGGCTCAGGGTCAGTTAAGGGGCCCCGGGCTCCAACCTCCAAGCTCCAGGCTCCATTCTCCGTTTCCAGAATCCCGGCTTGGATTAAGTTCCAGGCGCCAGGCTCAGGGCTAAAGCCTCCTGTCTCCAGTCTTCAGATTCCGGGCTCCCTGCTAAAGGCTCGTTTTGGGGTCCGTTCAAAGTTCCGGTCTCCAGGTTTTAAGCTCCACATTTGGGTTTGGGGTCAGTTCCAGGCTCCAGGCTCAAGGCTCGAAGCTCAAGGGTCGGGATCAGTTCCGGGCTCTGGGCTATGGGCTCTGGGCTCCGGGCTCCAGGCTCCATGCTTCAAGCTTTTTGCTCCAGGCTAAAGACTCGGGGTCAGTTCCAGGCACCGGGCTCAAGGTTCCAAGTTCAAGGCTCAATGCTTCAAGCTCAAGGTACCAGGCTTGTTGTCAGTTCCAGGCTCCGTGCTCCAGGCTCCCTGCTCCAGGAAACAGGCTCAAGGCTCGTTGCTCCCCGTTCGAGGTTCCAGGCTCAAGGTTCAAGGCTCCATGTTTGGGGTCATTTCCAGGCTACGGGCTCAAGGCTCCGGTCTCGTTTTCGCTTCCAGTCTACAGTCTCCGGGCTCTTAGCGCTGGGCTCCGGGCTACAGGATCACCTCAATGCCCAGACTCCTCGGTGAACCCATGTACCAAACACTTCAGCACTGTTTGCGGTGGATCCGAGAACGGTGAAATCCTATGCCCGGAAAGAACTGCACCAATCGTAAAATCATGTGAGGAAAAAATAAAGAAAAAAAATAAAGAAGAAGAAGAAATTGACTTAGATTTCATTTTTTAGTGTTTCACACGAAAAGAAGCTGTTTTGGTCAATTTGAGACTAGGAGTTTTTTTCTCAAAGAAAACTTCATGAACTGAACAGAATCGAACAAAACAGCAATAAACAAATTATTTTTGACTTGTTGTTAGTGTTTTCCTTCTTTTCTTAGTAGAAGAGGCAAAAAGGTCATTTTTTAGTGTTTCACACGATAAGAAGCTGTTTTGGTTACATTGAGACTATGATGCTTCTTTTCTCAAAGAAAAATTCATGAACAAAGCAGTTATAAACCAATCATTTCCGACTTGTTTTTTTGAGTTTTCCTTCTTTTCTGAGTAAAAGAGTCAATAATGTCATTTTTTAGCGTTTCACGCGATAAGAAGCTGTTTTGGTCACTTTGAGACAAGGATGTTTTTTCTCTATCTTCATTATCTGAGAAGACTTTAACAAAATATTCATAAATCACTTATTTCTGACTCTTTTTTAGTGTTTCCTTCTTTTCTGAGGAGAAGAGGCAAAAATGTCATCTTTAAGCGTTTCAGACGATAAGAAGCTATTTTGGACACTTTCAGACAAGAAATATTTTTTCTTAAAGAAAACTTCATGAACTGAAAAGACTCGAAAGAAAAAAGCCATCAACCTCATATTTCATCCGTGCTTTTAAGTATTTTTCTTCTTTTCAAAGTAGAAGAGGCAAACATGTCATTTTTAAGCGTTTCAGACGATAAGAACCTGTTTTGGTCACTTTGAGACAAGGATGTTTTTTCTCGAGCAAAATTTCATGAATCTTGAAGACTATGACAAAAAAGCCATAAACCATTTATTTCTTACTTGTTTTTAGTGTTTTCTTTCTTTACTGAGTAGAAGGGGTTAAAATGTGATTTTTGAGCGTTTCAGACGATAAGAAGCTGTTTTGGTCACTTTGAGACAAGGATGTTTTTTCTCAAGCTGAACTTGATTATCTGATGAGACTTGAAAAAAAAAAACAGCCATACAACATTTATTTCTTAGTTGTTCTTTATTTTTTCATGCTTTTCTGACTATATAGGTAAAAATGTCATTTTTGAGCGTTTCAGACGATAAGAAGCTGCTTTTGTCACTTTGAGACAAGGATGTTATTTCTCAAGCAGAACTTCATGAATCTAGAAGACTATGACAAAAAAGACATACACCACTTATTTTTCACTTTTTTTTTTTTTTAGTGTTTTCTTTCTTTATTGAGTAGAAGAGGCAAAAATGTACTTTTTGAGCGTTTAAGACGATAAGAAGCTTTTTTGGTCACTTTGAGACAAGAATTTCTTTTTTCTCAAAGAAAACTTCATAAACTGAAAAGACTCGAACAAAACAATCATAAACCACATATTTCTTAGTTGCTTTAAGTGTTTTTCTACTTTTCAGAGTAGAAGAGGATAAAATGTCATTTTGTGCGTTTCAGACGATAAGAAGCTGTTTTGGTCACTTTGAGACAAGGATGTTTTTCTCAAACAGAACTTCATGAATCTAAAAGACTATGACAAAAAAGCCATAAACAACTTTTTCCTGACTTGTTTTTAGTGTTTTCTTTCTTTACTGAGTAGAAGAGGCAAAAATGTCATTTTTGAGCGTTTCAGACGACAAGAAGCTGTTTTGGTCACTTTGAGACAAGGATGTTTTTTCTCAAGCAGAACTTCATTATCTGATGAGACTTGAACAAAACAGCCATAAAACATTTATTTCTGACTTGTTCTTAATGTTTTAATGCTTTTCTGACTATATGGTAAAAATGTCATTTTTTAGCGTTTCTGACGATAAGAAGCTGCTTTGGTCACTTTGAGACAAGGCTTTTTTTTTTTCCCAAGCACAACTTCATGAATCAAGAAGACTATGAGAAGAAAGCCATAAACCACTTATTTCTAACTTTTTGTTTAACTTTTTTTTTTAGTGTTTTCTTTTTTTACTGAGTAAAAGAGGCAAAAAATGTACTTTTTGAGCGTTTCAGACGATAAGAAACTGTTTTTTACACTTTGAGATAAGGAGGTTTTTTTCTAAAGGAAAACTTCATGGACTGATAAGACTTGAACAAAACAGCCATAACACATTTATTTCTGACTTGTTTTTAGTGTTTTCATGCTTTTCTGACTATATCGGAAAAATGTCATTTTTGAGCGTTTCAGACGATAAGAAGCTGTTTTGGTCACTTTGAGACAAGGATGTTTTTTCTTAAGTAAAACTTCATGAACTGATAAGACTTGAACAAAACAGCCATAAAAACATTTATTTCTGACTTGTTTTAGTGTTTTCATGCTTTTCTGACTATATCGGTAGAAATGTCATTTTTGAGCGTTTTACACGATAAGAAGCTGTTTTCGTCACTTTGAGACACGATGTTTTTTCTCAAGCAGAAATTCGTAATCTGACAAGACTTTAAAAAAACAGCCATCAAAACACTTATTTCTGATTTGTTTTAGTGTTTTCCTTCTTTTCGGAGTAGAAGAGGAAAAATTTCATTTTTGAGCGTTTCCGACGATAAGAAGCTGTTTTTGTCATTATTGAGATAAGATGAGATGCCATAGCACATTGACAAAAAAGCCATAAACCACTTTTTTCTGACTTGTTTTTCTTAATTTCTGACTAGACTGGTAAAATGTCATTTTTGAGCCTTTCGCGCAAGCTGAAGCTGTCATGGTCACTTTTGAGACTAGGATTTTTTTTTCTTAGTAAAACTATCATCATTTTTTCCGTTGACAAACAGCCCTAAGCCACTTATATTCTTCGTGTTTGTAGAGTTTTCTTGCATTTCTAAGTAGAGAAGGAAACAATGTCATTTTTGATCGGTTCACACGAAATAAACGCTTTGAAACAAGGACTTTTTTCTCAAGCAGAACTTCATGATACCACTTTGACAAAATAGCCACTTATTCTTTACTTGTTTTTAATATTTTTCTGTTTTTCTGAGTAGAGCCAGTAAAAATGTCATTTTTGAGCGTTTCACTTCAAAAGAATCTCTGGGACTTTTCAATTTTTCCAGCCTTTGTCTTACTTTTTTATTTTTTTCAAAGACAGAACCCTGGTTGGCCTAACCCCCCTTTTTTTTCTAACCACCGGTGCTTTTCCTCACCTGGAGCTAATAATTAGACACCTAATCTCCTGGCCCTGTCTGACTCTTTTTTTTTTTTTTTTTTTTTCGTCTCGCTCCCCGTCTCTTCCTTCCAGCATCCTTAAAGTAGCACACTGAGTTCTTTAATTTATCAAACTACCCCAGTGGAGACGGAAGTCTTCTCCACACTGAACCAATCCCAGGCGTTAGAACTCTACTCCTCCTGGCCTAATCTGACTTTTTTTTTCTGTCTGTCTCCCCCTCTTTTCTCTCCAGCATCCTTAAAGCTTCACACTTAGTTCTGGTATTGTTCAAAACCACCCCGTGGAGATGGAATGCTGCCTTACATTGCAGCTACACACTAGTGGAAGAACTCTGTCCATGGTCCTGATTCTTTGTCTTTCTTTCTCTCTCGCTCTCTCTCTCTCCCTCTTTCCTCCAACCCCCTTAAAGCTGCACACTGGCGTGGATGGACGTGGAAGAACACTGGGAAATGTCGCACTGTCCCTTGTCAGAGTTAGACAGGGACGGCTGGTGGACGGTGTGGACTCTGTCTTTTTTCTAGCCTGTGTGGGCCATTGTTATTTTTCCAACGACAGAACACCTAACCGGTGTTCTGTCTTCCTAACCCCTTTTTTAACCTCCGGTTCTTCTGTCATCGGGAGCTGGATAACGATAAAACAGTAAATGTCATTTTTGAGCGTTTCACTTCAAGAGAAGCTGTGGGACCTTTCCTCATCTGAAGCTGGAAACCTAATCTCCAGGACCCAGGCTCCGGGCTCCAGGCACGGGGTCATTTCCAGGCTCCAGACTTCAGGCTCCAAGCTCTGGACTCGGGGTCGTTACAAGGCTTCGGGCTCCCGGCTCCCAGCTCGATGCTCCGGGCTCCAGGCTTCAAACTAAGGTTCGGTGCTCGGGGTTTGTTCCAGGCTCCGCGCTCCAGGCTCCATGTTCCCATCGCAGGGCTCCGGGTTCGTGGTCATTTCTAGGCTCCTGGCTCCAAGGTCCAGACTTGGGGTCAGTTCCAGTCTCCAGGCTCAAGGCTCACGGCTTCACGCTCCAGGCTACGGGCTCCGGGCATGGGGTCAGTTCAATGTTGTGGGATCCATGTTTCAGCCTCCAGGCTTCTGGCTCGGGGTAAGTCCCAGGCTCCGGGTTCCACGCCTTGGGCTCAAGGCACTGGGCATAGGGTGATTTCCAGGCTCCGGGCTCCAGGCTTTGGGCTTCTGGTGTTCTTCCAGGCAAGGTTATTATTCTTGACGAAAATGAACGAAATGACGAAAACTAAAATTGAAAAAACATTTTCGTCAACTGAAATAAATAACAACTCTGATTAAAAGAAAAAAAAAAGATAACTAACTGAAACTGTATTGTGTGGTTACAAAACTAACTAAAACGTATAAAAATTATGTACAAACTTCCCTTCGTTGTTGTCTTTGTAAATGTCGGATTGATAAATCTAGCAGCACCATACGACACTACACCGTCTGTCATGTCTGGTCACTTGTGGTTTCCAGTCGTCTTCTGGTCCCCACTTTACCTGGAACATATAGACTAAAGCTTGAACACAGCAGCACAGTCCTGTGTGGGATTTACTTTAGTGATGAAAGGGGTCGTTTTTTTTTTTTTTTTTTTTGCGCTCACTGTGTATGCGCCTGATGACAGAGACAGAGCGGAGCTAAACGACAGAGTCAGTGTTGAACAAGCATCCAGGTAAAAACTGGAGAGATTATCACCATGAAAAGGCCTTCCAAGACCTTAACTGCACAGTTTATAAGAGGAGAAAAGAGGAGGATGAAAACTAATCCAATTACCGATGTATGGAACCTGTTATAATATTAAAAAATGTTTGATGTTACTAGCTACAGCTAGCTGAACTGAAACGAAGAAAAGTTGGCTAACAATGGAACTGTGGATGATTAAGATATGAGATATATGCTAAGTTGTGGTTTACTGCTGATGAACGGGATTATATATGTTTATCTATGTTTCTATCTGGTTTAACTGCTGGTTAGCTGGTTTATATGTTTCTTTCTGGTTTAAACTGCTGGTTAGGTGGTTTATATGTTTCTATCTGGTTTAACTGCTGGCTGCTTTGTGCATCTCCTCTCATGCTTTGCACATCATTGTTTTCACGTAATTTACGTTGTGTATGGATCACACACACACACACCCCCAACCTGCTATAGGGAATTTATACATCATAATGTACATGTGTTTGTGTCTCATCTCAGTCAATGAGCCGCCCAAACCCGACCCCCAAATAAAGTGTCCAGAGTAACCCGCCGATTCGCGCTGCACTAATTTCTTTGAATAGGATGGTGAGGAAGATAAAATATATGATATAACTATAACTAATTCTGAAGTAAACTAAACTATAACTAAGCATTAAGAAAAAAATGATGACTAATAAAAACTAGCAAGCATGCTCTGAAAACTAATTAAAACTAACTGAATTAGAGAAAAAAAAGTCAAAACTAAATAAACCTAAAATATAATTAAAAATCCAAAACTATTCTAACTGCTGGTTTACTGGTTTATCTATGTTTCTATCTGGTTTAACCTCTGGTTTACTGGTTTATCTATGTTTCTATCTGGTTTAACATCCTGCTGCTTTGTGCATCTCCTCTCACGCTTTGCACATCATTGTTTTCACGTGATTTACGTTGTGTATGGATCACACACACACACAAACCTGCTATAGGGAATTTATACATCATAATGTACATGTGTTTGCGTCTCTTCTCAGTCAATGAGCCGCCCAAACCCGACCCCCAAATAAAGTGTCCCGAGTAACCCGCTGATTCGCGCCGCACTAATTTCTTTGAATAGGATGGTGAGAAAGATAAAATATATGACATAACTAAAACTAATACTGACCTAAACTAAACTAAGCATTCAGAAAAAAAAATGATACCTAATAAAAACTAGAAAGCATGCTCTGAAAACTAATTAAAACTAACTGAATTAGAGAAAGAAAAAGTCAGAACTAAATAAACCTAAATTATAATAAAAAATCCAATACTATTCTAACTTTGCTTCCAGGCTCCTGGCTCCATGCTCCCGGCTCAAAGCTCCAGGCTCAAGGCTCATTGCTCCGGGCTCAGGATCAGTTCCAAGCTCGAAGCTCCGGGCTCCAGGCTCCAGGCTTGGCTATACAGGATCCAGGCTCCGGGCTCTGGGTCAGATCCAGGCTCCGGGCTCCGGGCTCCGGGCTCCGGGCTCCGGCTCCGGGCTCCGGGCTCCGGGCTCCGGGCTCCATTCTTTGGTTCAGTTCATGTCTCGAGGTTTCTGGCTCCATGCTCCAGGCTCCGGGCGCCAGGCTTTGGGCTCGGGGTCTTTTTCCAAGCTCCAGATTCCAGGCTCCAGGCTCCAGGCAGCAAGCTCCAAGCTCCAGGCTCCGCGCTCATGGCTATGGGCTTGTGAACAGTTCCAGGCTCCAGGCTCCAGGCTCCAGGCTCCAAGCTCCAGGCTCCAGGCTCCAGGATCAGGGTTCGGGGTCAGTTCCAGTCTCCTGGCTCCAGGCTCCGTGATCCAGGCTTTGGGCTCATGTCTTCTTCCCGGCTCAAGACTCAAGGCTCCTTGCTCCAGGCAAGACGCTCAAGGTAGCGCAGCTGGTTCCGAGTTCTGGTCTCCTGGCTTCAGGCTCCAGGCTTCTGGCTCGGTGTAAGTTCCATGCTTGGGGTTTCATGCCCAGGGCTCCAGGCTCCGGGCACGGGTTTTTGTCCAGGCTCAGGGCTCCAGGCTTTTGGCTTGGGGTCTTCTTCCAGGCTCAAGGCTCCAGTCTCTAGGCTCACAGCTACAGGCTCAAAGCTCCAGGCTCTGGGCTCGGGATCAGTTCAAGGCTCCGGGCTCCAGTACCCAGGTTTTCGTGTTCGTGGTGTATTCCATGCTCTGGCCTTTGGGCTCAAGCCTCCAGGCTCCGGGCATTGGGTCAGGTCCATGTTCCGTTCTCCAGGCTTCAGGCTCAAGGCTTCGGGCTCGGGGTAAGTTCCATGCTCAGGGTTCCACGCCCTGGGCTCCAGGCTCTTGGAACGGGGTCATTTCCACTCTCCGGGCTCCAGAATCCAGGCTCCGGACTCGGGGTCAGTTCCAGGCTCTGGGCTCCAGGCTCCTGGCTCCAGGCTCCAGGCTCCAGGCTCCAGGCTCCAGGCTCCAGGCTCGGGGTCAGTTCCAGTCTCCGGGCTCCAGGGTCCTTGCTCAAGGTTCCGTGCTCAGGGTCAGTTCCAGGCTCCGCGCTCCAAGCTCCATTTTCTGGGCACAGGGCTCCGGTCTTGTGGTCATTTCTTGGCTCCGGGCTCCAAGGTCCAGACTTAAGGTCAGTTCGAGGCTTTTGGCTCCAGGCTCCAGGCACACGGCTCCAGGCACACGGCTCCATGCTACGGGCTCCAGGCTTGGAGTAAGTTCCAGGGTTCGGGTCCAGGCTCAGGGATCAAGGCTCCATGTTCATGGTCAGTTCAAGGCTCAGGGTTCTTTTCTCTTGGCTCAGGCTCAGTTCGAGTATCAGGGTTCCGGGCTCCAGTCTTTGAGCTCTGGTCTCTAGACTCTGCGCTCCAGGCTCCAGGTTCAAGGCTTTAGGCTCCAGGCTCAAAGCTCAAGGCTCTGGGCTCGGGATCAGTTCAAGGCTCCGGGCTCCAGGACCCAGGTTTCGTGTTCGGGGTGTATTCCATGCTCTGCCCATCAGGCTCCAGCCTCCAGGCTCTGGGCATTGGGTCAGGTCCAAGTTCCGGTCTCCAGGCTTCAGGCTCCAGGCTTCGGACTCGGGGTAAGTTCCATGCTCGGGGTTCCATGTCCTTGGCTCCAGGCTCCTGGAACGAAGTCATTTCCACGCTCCGGCTCCAGAATCCAGGCTCCAGGCTCCAGGCTCCAGGCTCCAGGCTCCAGACTCGGTGTCAGTTCCAGGCTCAGGGTTCCAGGCTCCAGGCTCTTCTCTCCAGGCTCCGGGCTTCAGGCTCGAGGGTCCGGGCTCCAGGCTCCAGGCTCCAGGCTCCAGGCTCCAGGCTCCAGAGCCAGAGTTAGGGCTCCAGGTTGAGGCTCAGTTCCAGGGTTCAGGTTAGGGCTGAGGCCAGGGTTAGGGCTCCAGGCTCGAGCTCAGTTCCATGATTAGGGTTAGGGCTCAGTTCCAAGACCAGGGTTAGGGCTCCGGGCTTAGGCTCAGTTCCAGGGTCAGTGTTAGGGCTTTGGCCAGGGTCAGGTTTAGGGCTCCGAGCTCGTGCTCAGTTCTAGGCTCCAGGCTCCAGGCTTAAGCCTCAAGGCTCTAGGCTCTGGGTTCCAGGCTCCAGGCTCAAGGCTCCAGACTCCACGCTAAAGGCTCCAGGCTCTGTGGTAAGGGTCATTTCCATGCTCTTGGCTCCAGGCTTAAAGCTCTGGGCTCAGGGTCAGTTCCAGGCTCCGGGCACCAGGCTGCAGGCTCCAGATTCAAGGCTCCATGCTCCATGCTCCGGGCGCTGGGCTCCAGGCTCCATGCTCCAAGCTCTGTGCTCTATTCTCCGGGCTCAGGGCTCCGGGCTCCGGGCTTCAGGCTCCATGCTCCAAGCTCCGTGCTCTAGACTCCGGGCTCGAGGCTCAGGGTCAGTTCCAGGCTCTGGTTTCCAGCCTCCTGCGTCTAGGCTCTGCACTCAAGGCTCCAGGCTCAAGGCTCAATGCACGGGGTCATTTGAAGGTTCCGGTCTCCAATGTCCGGACTTGGGGTCAGTTCCATGCTCTGGGCTGAAGGCTCCAACCTCTAGGCTAGGGCTCAGTTCCAGGCTCCGGGCACCGGGCTCCAGGCTCCAGGCTCCAGGCTCCAGGCTCCAGGTTCAAAGCTCCAGGCTCCGCACTCCATGCTTAGGGCTCGTGGTAAGTTCAAGGCTCCAGGCTCAACGATCAAGACTCCAGGCTCCATGCTCCAAACTCCGGGTCAAGGCTCCAGGTTCCTTGCTCAGGGTCATTTCCTGGCTCCGGGCTCCAGGCTTAAGGCTCCGGTCTCCAGGCTCCGGGCTCAGTGTCAGTCCTAGGCTCTGGGCTCCAGGCCCCAGGTTCTGAGTTCGGGGTCAGTTCCAAGCTCAATGCTCCGGGCTCCAGGCTCTGCAATCCAGGCTCCAGGCTCTGGGTCAGTTCTAGGCTCCGGGCTCCGGGCTCCAAAGCTCTATTCTCGGGTTCAGTTCCACTCTCGAGGTTCCTGGCTCCAGGCTCCGGGCTCCAGGCTTTTGGCTCGGGGTCTTCTTCCATGCTTAACGCTCCAGGCTATGGGCTTTTAATCAGTTCCAGGGTCCGGGCTCCAGGCTCCAGGTTCAGGGTTCGGGGTTTTTTTCAGGCTCTTGGCTCAAGGCTCTGCGATCCAGGCTTTGTGCACGGTGTCTTTTTCCGGGCTCCAGACTCCGGTCTCGGGTTCAGTTCCAGGCTCTTGGCTCAAGGCCCCAGGCTCTGGGCTCCGGGCTCGGTGATACAGGATCTGCGCTCCAGGCTTTTGGATTTGGGTTCAGGGCTCCGGATTTTGGGTCAGTTCAATTCTCTGGGCCCAAGGCTCCAGCCTCAAGACTCGGGGTCAGATCCAGGCTCCTGGCACCGGGCTCCACGCTCCAGGCTGTGGGCTACAGGCTCAAGATTCAAGGCTCCAGCCTCAAGGCTCCAGGGTCCAAACTCAGGGTCAAGGGTCCTTGCTCCATGTTTGGGGTCAGTTCCAAGCTCCGGGCTCCAGGCTCATGACTCCAAGCTCCATGCTCAAGGCTCAAGGCTCTGGGTCAGTTCCAGAATCTAGGCACCGGGCTCTAGGCTCCAGGTTCAAGGCTCCATGCTTCAAGGCTCCATGCTCCAAGCTCTTGGCTCCAGGCTCAAGGCTCGGGGTCTTCTTCCATGCTTAACGCTCCAGGCTATGGGCTTTTAATCAGTTCCAGGGTCCGGGCTCCAGGCTCCAGGTTCAGGGTTCGGGGTTTGTTTCAGGCTCTTGGCTCAAGGCTCTGCGATCCAGGCTTTGTGCACGGTGTCTTTTTCCGGGCTCCAGACTCCGGTCTCGGGTTCAGTTCCAGGCTCTTGGCTCCAGGCCCCAGGCTCTGGGCTCCGGGCTCGGTGATACAGGATCTGCGCTCCAGGCTTTTGGATTTGGGTTCAGGGCTCCGGATTTTGGGTCAGTTCAATTCTCTGGGCCCAAGGCTCCAGCCTCAAGACTCGGGGTCAGATCCAGGCTCCTGGCACCGGGCTCCACGCTCCAGGCTGTGGGCTACAGGCTCAAGATTCAAGGCTCCAGCCTCAAGGCTCCAGGGTCCAAACTCAGGGTCAAGGGTCCTTGCTCCATGTTTGGGGTCAGTTCCAAGCTCCGGGCTCCAGGCTCATGACTCCAAGCTCCATGCTCAAGGCTCAAGGCTCTGGGTCAGTTCCAGAATCTAGGCACCGGGCTCAAGGTTCCAGGTTCAAGGCTCCATGCTTCAAGGCTCCATGCTCCAAGCTCTTGGCTCCAGGCTCAAGGCTCGGGGTCAGTTCATGGCTCCGGGCTCCAGGCTTCAGGCTCCGGGGTCTGGGATCAGTGTCATTTCCAGGCTCCAGGCTCCAGGCTCCAGGCTCCAGGCTCCAGGCTCCGGGCTCAGGGCTCAGGGCTCAGGGCTCAAGCCTCCAACCTCCAAGCTCCAGGCTCCATGCTCCAGGTTCCAGGCTCCACGCTCTAGGCTCTGGGCTCCATTCTCCAGGCTCCAGGCTCCAGGCTCCTTTCATGGGGTCAGTTCAAAGTTCTGGGATCCAGGGTTCAGGTACCAGGCTTGGGGTAAGTTCCAGGCTCCGGGTTCCACACCCTGGGCTCAATGCTCCGGGCACGGGGTTATTTCCAGTCTCCAGGCTCCAGGCTTTGGGTTTTGGGTCTTCTTCCAGGCTCCATGCTCCAGGCTCAGAGCTCCAGGCTCAAAGCTCATGGCTCCAGGCTTTGGATCACTTCCAAGCTCCGGGCTCCAGGGCCCAGGTTCTGGGTTGGGGGTCAGTTCCAAGCTCGAAGCTCCGGGCTCAAGGCTCCGCAATCCAGGATCCAGGCTCCGAGTTTTGAGTCAACTCCAGGCTCAGGGCTCCAGGCTTAATTCTCGGGTTCAGTTCCAGTCTCGAGGTTCCTGGCTCCAGGCTCTGGGCTCTGGGCTCTAGGCTTTGGGCTTGGGGTCTTCTTCCAGGCTCCAGACTCCAGACTCCATACACCAGGCTCCAAGCTCCAGTCTCCAGGCTCTGTGCTCCAGGCTTTGGGCTCATGATCAGTTTCAGGCTGTGGGCTCCAGGCTCCAGGTTCAGGGTTTGGGGTCAGTTCTAGGCTCCTGGCTCCTGGCTCCTGGCTCCTGGCTCCAGGCTCCACGATCCAGGCTTTTGTCTCAGTGTCTTCTTCAAAGCTCCAGACTCCAGACTCCAGGCTCCAGGCTCCAGGCTCCACGTTCCGGGCTCTTGGCTCGTGATCAGTTCGAGGATCTGGGCTCCGGGCTAGAGTCTTTATGCTCTGGGCTCTCGGCTCCGTGCACCAGGATCTTTGCTCCAGGCTCACGGCTCCAAGCTCCAAGCTCCAGGTTCGATTCTCCAGGCTCCAGACTCTTGGTCAGTTCCAGTTCAAGTGCTCCAATGCTTAGGTTCCAGACTCCAGGCTTGGGGTTAGTTCCAGGCTCCGGGGTCTGGGCTCAAGTCTCCAGGCTCAAGGCTCAAGGCTCCAAGCTCCTGGTTCTGATCTCAGGGCTCCGGGCTAAGGGTCAGATCCATGCTCCGGGTTCCAGGCTCCAGGCTAAAGGCTCTTGGTCAGTTACAGGCTCCAGGCTGAAGGCTTCGGGCTTCAGGCTCCAAGCTCCAGGTTCCAGGCCACATGCTCTGGGTAAGTTCCAGGCTCCGTGCTTCAGGCTCCAGGCTCAGGGATCCAGGTTCCCGGCTCAGAGTCAGTTCCAGGCCCCAGTCTCCGGGCTCCAGGCTTCATACTCCGGGCTCGGGGTAAGTTTCACGCTCTGGGCTCCAGGCTCAAGGCTCAAGGCTCCAGGCTCCACTCATGGGGTCAGTTCAATGCTCCGGGCTAAGGGCTCCAGGTTCCAGGCTCCAGGCTCCAGGCTCGTGGCTCAAGGCTCAAGACTCTGCGCTCCGTGCTCCGGGCTTTTGGTCAGTTCCAGACTCCGTCATCAAGGATCCAGGATCCGGACTTGTGGTTAGTTCTTTGCCCCGGGCTCCAGGCTCCAGGCTCCAGGCTCCAGGCTCCAAGGTCCAGGCTCCAGGTTTCAGGCTCCACGCTCCAGGCTCAAGGCTCCAGGCTCCAGGCTCCAGGCCCAAGTCTCCCGGCATCAGGCTTAGAGTCCGGGCTCCAGGCTCTCTTTTCAGGGTCAGTTCCAGGCTCTGTGCTCAAGGTTCTGTGCTCGGGGTCAGTTCAAGGCTCCGGGCTCATGGCTTAAGGCTCGGGGTCAGTTCAAGGATCTTGGCTCCGGGCTCAAGTCTTTAAGCTGTGGGCTGTAGGCTCCACGCTCCAGGCTCCGTGCTCCAGTCTCTAGGCTCCAGGCTCCAACATCCAGGTTCCATGCTCCAGGCTCCAAGCTCTTGGTCAGTTCCAGGCTCCGGGCTCCAAACTCCAGGCTCTGCGCTAAAGGCTCCGGACTCGTGATCAGTTCCAGGCTCAAGGCTCCAGGTTCCGGGTTCGGGGTCAGTTCAAGGCTCCGGGCTCTGGTGTCAAGGCTCCGTGATCAAGTATCCAGGATCCAGCCTCATGGATAGTTCTTTGCGCCGGGCTCCAGGCTCCGGGCTCCGGGCTCCGGGCTCCAGGCTCCGGGCTCCAGGCTTAGACTCCAGCCTCCAGGCTCAAAGCTCTGTGCTAATGGCTCTATGCTCCGGGCTCCAGGCTCCAGTTTCGGAGTCAGTTCTAGGCTCCAGGCTCATGGCTCGGGGTCAGTTTTAGGATCTGGGCTCCGGGTTGAAGTCTTTAAGCTGTGGGCTCTACGGTCCACGCTCCAGGCTCCGTGCTCCAGGCTCAAGGCTCCAGGCTCCAACCTCCAGGTTCCATGCTCCGAGCTCCAGGTTCATGGTCAGTTCCAGGCTCCGTGCTCCAGGCAATAGGTTCCAGACTCTGGGCTCAGGGTCAGTTCCAGGCTCTGGGCTCAAGTCCCCAGGCTCCACGCTCCAGGCTCCTTCTTCCGGGCTCAGGGCCTTGGGCTCAGAGTATGTTCCTGGCTCAAGGCTCAAGGCACCAGGTTTTAGGCTCCATATTTCAGGCTCAGTTCCCAGCTACAGGATCTATGCTCCAGGCTCATGTCTTTGCGTTCCAGGCTCCAGGCACCATGCTCTAGGCTCAAGGTTCCGGGATCCAGACTTCAACCTCGGGGTCAGTTCCACTCTCCGGGCTCAAGACTCCCGGCTCAAGGCTGAGGGTCAGTTCATGGATCCAGTCACCAGGCTCTAGACTCCAGGCTCCATGCTTCAAGCTCTGGGCTCCAGGCTATAGGCTCCAGGATCAGGGTCATTTCCAGGATCCGGCCATCATGCTTAAGGATCGGGACTCAAGGCTCTTGGCTCAGTGTCAGTTTCAGGCTCTGGGCTACCCACTCAAGCCTCCAGGCTCCGGGCTCCAGGCTCCAGGTTTTGGGGTCCGTTCAAAGTTCCGGTCTCCAGGTTTTAGGCTCCAAATTTTGGGTTTGGGGTCAGTTCAGGGCTCCAGGCTCCGTAGTCCGTGCTTTTTTCTACATGTTCCAGGGTCCAGGCTTAAGGCTCTAAGCTAAAAGCTCAAGGCTCGGGGTAAGTTCCATGCTCCGGGTTCAAGGCTCCAAGCTCAAGGGTCGGGATCAGTTCCGGGCTCTGGCCTCCGGGCTCCGGGCTCCAGGCTCCATGCTTCAAGCTCTTCGCTCCAGGCTCAAGACTCTGGGTCAGTTCCAGGCACCGGGCTCAAGGGTCCAAGTTCAAGGCTCAATGCTTCAAGCTCAAGGCTCCAGGCTTGTGGTCAGTTCCAGGCTCCATGCTCCAGGCTCCATTCTCCCTGCTCCAGGAAAAAGGCTCCAGGCTCGTGGCTCCCCGTTCCAGGCTCAAGGTTCAAGGCTCCATGTTTGAGGTCATTTCCAGGCTACGGCTCCAGGCTCCGGTCTCGTTTTCGCTTCCAGTCTCCAGGCTCTGGGGTCGTAGCGCTGGGCTACGGGCTACAGGATCACCTCAATGCCCAGACCCCTCGGTGAACCCATGTACCACACACTTCAGCACTGTTTGCGGTGGATCCGAGAACGGTGAAATCCTAGGCCTGGAAAGAACTTCACCCATCGAAAAACCATGTGGGGAAAATTAAATAAATTAAAACAAAAAAGAAAAAGAAGAAATTGACTTAGATTTCATTTTTTAGTGTTTCACACGAAAAGAAGCTTGTTTTGGTCACTTTGAGACTAGGATGTTTTTTTCTCAAAGAAAACTTCATGAACTGAAAAGACTTTAATAAAACAGCAATAAACCAATTATTTTTGACTTGATGTTAGTGTTTTCCTTCTTTTCTGAGTAGAAGAGGCAAAAAAATTTCATTTTTGAGCGTTTCACGCGATAAGAAGCTGTTGTGGTCACATTGAGACAAGAATGCTTTTTTTCTCAAAGAAAACGTCATGAACTTGAACAAAACAGTTATAAACCCATTATTTCTTAATTGTTTTTAGTGTTTTCCTTCTTTTCTGAGTAGAAGAGTCAAAAATGTCATTTTTGAGCGTTTCACGCGACAAGAAGCTGTTTTGGTCACTTTGAGACAAGGATGTTTTTTGTCAAGCAGAACTTCATGAACTGAAAAGACTCGAAAACAAACAGCCATATACCACATATTTCTGACTTGTTTTTAGTGTTTTCCTTCTTTTCTGAGTAGAAGAGGGGAAAATGTCATTTTTAAGCGTTTCAGACGATAAGAAATTATTTTGGTCACTTTGAGAAGAGAAATTTTTTTTCTCAAGCAGAACTTCATGAATCTAGAAGACTATGACAAAAAAGCCATAAACCACTTATTTCTGACTTGTTTTTAGTGTTGTCTTTCTTTACTGAGTTGAAGAGGTAAACATGTCATTTTTAACGTTTCAGGCGATAAGAAGCTGTTTTTGTCACTTTGAGACAAGGACGTTTTTTCTCAAGCAGATCTTCATGAACTGAAAAGGATTTGAAAAAAAAAGCCATAAAGCACTTATTTCTTACTTGCTTTTAGTGTTTTTCTTCTTTTCAGAGTAGAAAAGGAAAAAATGTCATTTTTAAGCGTTTCAGACGATATGAAGCTGTTTTGGTCACTTTGAGACTAGGATGTTATTTTCTTAAAGAAAACGTCATGAATCTAGAAGACTGACAAAAAAGCCATAAACCACTTATTTCTTACTTGTTTTTAGTCTTTTCTTTCTTTACTGAGTAGAAGAGGCAAAAATGTCATTTTTGAGCTTTTCAGACGATATGAAGCTGTTTTGGTCACTTTGAGACAAGGATGTTTTTTCTCAAGCTGAACAGCCTTCAGCCTGGATCCAGGAGTCTGGAGCCCTGACCCCAGAGCATGGAGCCCGGAGCCGGGAACTGACCCTGAGCCTCGATCCAAGAGCTTGAAGCATGGAGCCTAGAGCCCAGAGTCTGGAGCCTGGATTCAGGAGCCTGGAGCCTGGAGCCTGGAGCCTTGAGCCTGGAGCCTTGAGCCTGGAGCCTGGAGCCTGGAGCCTGGAGCCTGGAGCCTGGAGCCTGGAACCTGGAGCTCGGAGCAAAGAACTAACCACGAGTCCGGATCCTGGATCCTTGATCACGGAGTCTGGAACTGACCACAGGCCCGGAGCTTGGAGCGCAGAGTCTTGAGCCTTGAGCCACGAGCCTTGTGAACGGGGCCTGGAGCCTGGAGCCCGTAGCCTCGAACTGACCCCATGACATGAGCCTGGAGCCTTGAGCCTGGAGCCCAGAGCCTGGAACTGACCCCGAGCCTGGAGTCTGACGCCTGGAGCCCGGAGACCGGGACCTGGAGCTGAAACTGAGCCGGGAACCTGGATCCCTGAGCCTGGAGCCTGAAGCCCAGAGCCTTGAATTGACCCCAAGCATGTAACCTGGAACCTGGAGCTTGGAGCCTGAAGCCCGAAGCCTTGAGCCTGGAGCCTGTAACTGACCAAGAGCCTTGAGCCTAAAGCCTGGAGCCTCAAACCCGGAGCATGGATCTGACCCTGAGCCCGAAGCCCTGAGATCAGAACCAGGAGCTTGGAGCCTTGAGCCTTGGAACCTTGAGCCTGGAGACTTGAGCCCGGACCCCGGAGCCTAGAACTAACCCCAAGCCTGGAGTCTGGAACCTATAGCATGGAGCACTGGAACTGGAACTGACCAAGAGCCTGGAGCATCGAACCTGGAGCTTGGAGCCTGGAGCCGTGAGCCTGGAGCAAAGATCCTGGTGCATGGAGCCGAGAGCCCAGAGCATAAAGACTCTAGCCCGGAGCCCAGATCCTCGAACTGACTTGAGCCAAGAGCCCGGAGCGTGGACCTTGGAGCCTTGAGCCATGAGCCTGGAGCCTGGAGTGTGGAGCTTTGAAGAAGACACTGAGCCCAAAGCCTGGATCGTGGAGCCTGGAGCCAGGAGCCTAGAACTGACCCCAAACCCTGAACCTGGAGCATGGAGCCCAAAGCCTGAAACTGATCATGAGCCTAAAGCCTGGAGCACAGAGCCTGGAGACTGGAGCTTGGAGCCTGGAGCCTAGTGCCTGGAGTCTGGAGCCTGGAGCCTGGAAGAAGACCCCGAGCCCAAAGCCTGGAGCCAAGAGCCTGGAGCCAGGAATCTCGAGACTGAAACTGAACCTGAAAATGAAGTCAGGAGCCCTGAGCCTGGAGTTGACCCAAAACTCGGAGCCTGGATCCTGGATTGCGGAGCCTTGAGCCCGGAGCTTCGAGCCTGGAACTGACCCCAAACCCGGAACCTGGGCCCGGACCCCGGGGCCTGGAACTAACCCCAAACCTGGAGTCTGGAACCTATAGCATGGAGCACTGGGCCTGGAACTGACCAAGAGTCTGGAGCCTGGAGCATCGAACCTGGAGCTTGGAGCCTGGAGCCTGGAGCCTGGAGCTGCGAGCCTGGAGCACAGATCCTTGTGCACGGAGCCAAGAGCCCAGAGCATAAAGACTCTAGCCCGGAGCCCGGAGCCCAGATCCTCGAACTGATCACGAGCCAAGAGCCCGGAGCATGAAGCCTGGAGTCTGGAGCTTTGAAGAAGACACTGAGACCAAAGCCTGGATCGTGGAGCCTGGAGCCAGGAGCCTAAAACTGACCCCAAACCCTGAACCTGGCGCCTAGAGCCCACAGCCTTAAACTGATCATGAGCCAAAAGCCTAGAGATTAGAGCCTGGAGACTGGAGAATTGAGCCTGGTGCCTGGAGTTTGGAGCCTGGAGCCTGGAAGAAGACCCCGAGCCCAAAGCCTCGAGCCCAGAGCCTTGAGCCAGGAACCTCGAGACTGGAACTGAACCCGAGAATTAAGGCTGGAGCCCTTAGCCTGGTGTTGACCCAAAACTCGGAGCCTGGATCCTGGATTGCGGAGCCTTGAGCCCGGTGCTTTAAGCTTTGAACTGACCCCCAACCCGGAACCTTGGCCCTGGAGCCCGGATCTTGGAAGTCATCCCAAGCCTGGAGCCATGATATTTGATTCTGGAGCTCTGAGCCTGGAGCATGGAGCCTGGAGCCTGGAAGAAGACCCAAAGCCTGGAGCCCGGAGACTGGAAATAACCCCGTGCCCGGAGCCTTGAGCCCAGGGTGTGGAACCCGGAGCCTGGAACTTACCCAAAGTCTGAAGCCTGGTACCTGAAGCCTGGATCCCAGAACTTTGAACTAACCCCATGAAAGAAGCCTGGAGCCTGGAGAACGGAGCCCAGAGCCTGGAGCGCGGAGCCTGGAACCTGGAGCATGGAGCCTGGAGGTTGGAGGTTGGAGCCTGGAGCCCTGAGCCTGGAGCCTGGAGCCTGGAGCCTTGAGCCCGGACCCTCGAGCCTGAAGCCCGGAGCCTGGAGAGAAGAGCCTGGAGCCTGGAGCCTGGAGCCTGGAGCCTGGAGCCTGGAACTGACACCGAGTCAGGAGCCTGGAGCCTGGATTCTGGAGCCCGGAGTGTGGAAATGACTTCGTTCCAGGAGCCTGGAGCCCAGGACATGGAACCCCGAGCATGGAACTTACCCCGAGTCCGAAGCCTGGAGCCTGAAGCCTGGAGACCGGAACTTGGACCTGACCCAATGCCCAGAGCCTGGAGGCTGGAGCCTGATGGGAAGAGCATGGAATACACCCCGAAATCGAAACCTGGGTCCTGGAGCCCGGAGCCTTGAACTGATCCCGCGCCCAGAGCCTTGAGCTTTGAGCCTGGAGCCTAGAGCCTGGAGCCTGGAGCGCAGAGTCTAGAGACCAGAGCTCAAAGACTGGAGCCCGGAACCCTGATACTCGAACTGAGCCCGAGCCCGGAGAAAAGAACCCTGAGCCTTGAACTGACCATGAACATGGAGCCTTGATCCCTGAGCCTGGACCTGAACCCTGGAACTTACTCCAAGCCTAGAGCCCATAGCCTGGAGCCCATAGCATGGAGCTGTGTGCCTGGAGCCTGGAACTGACACCGAGTCCAAAGCCTGGATACCGGAGCCTCGAAAGAACCCCGAAAGGGGAGCCTGGAGCCCGGTACCTGGAGACCGGAGCCTGGAACTGACCCAGAGCCCGAAGTCCGGAGCCTGAAGCCTGTAACCCGGAGAATGGAACTGACCCAAAGCCCGAAGCCTTGAACCCGGAGAATAGAAGTAAGAATAAGCCCAAAGCCTTGAGCCCGGAGCCTTGAGCCCGGAGCCTTGAGCCCTGAGCAGGGAGCCTGGAATCTGAAGACTGGAGACAGGAGGCTTTAGCCCTGAGCCCGGCGCCTGGAACTTAACCCAAGCCAGGATTCTGGAAACCGGAGAATGGAGCCTGGAGCTTGGAGCCTGGAGCCCTTAACTGACCCCGAGCCTAGAGCATGGAGCCTGGAGCCTGGAGCCTGGAGCCCGGACTCCGCAGCATGGAAATGTCCCGGAGCCAGGAACCTGGAGCCTTGACCTGGAGTTTGGGGCATGGAGTCTGGAGCCCGGCACATGGAACTGACCCCAAGCCCGGAGCCCTGTGCCTGGAACCAGGAGCTTGGAGCGCGGAGCCTGGATCCTTTAGCCCGGACCCTGGAACTGATCTGGAGCCTGGAGTCTGGAGCTGGTAGCTTCGAGCACGGAGCCTGTTACTGACCAAGACCCTGGAGCCAAGAGCTTGAAGCATGGAGCCTCGAGCCCGGAGTCTGGAGTCTGGAGCCTGGAGTCAGGAGCCTGGAGCCTGGAGCCTTGAGCCTCTAGCCAAGAGCCTGGAGCATGGAGCCTAGAGAACAGAGTCTAGAGCCCTGAGCTTAAAGACTGGAGCCTGGAACCCAGATACTCGAATTGACCTCGAGCCCGGAGAAAAGAACCCGGAGCCTTGAACTGAACGTGAACATGGAGCCTTGATCACTGAGCCTGGGGCCTGAACCCTTGAACTTACCCCAAGCCTGGAGCCCGTAGCCTGGAGCCCGTAGCCTGGAGCCCGTAGCATGGAGCCGTGAGCCTGGAGCCTGGAGCCTGGAGCCTGGAGCCCGGAGCCTTGAACTGATCCTGAGCCCAGAGCATGGAGCTTTGAGTCTGGAGCTTTGAGACTGGAGCCGGCAGCCTTGAGCCTGGAGCCTTGAGCCTGGAGCCTTGAGCCTGGAAGAAGACACCGAGCCCAAAGCCTGGAGCCAGGAGCCTGGAAAAAACCCCGAGCCTGGAGCCTGGAGCCCTGTGTGTGAAACCCCAAGCATGGAACTTACCCCGAGTAAGAAGCCTGGAGCCTGAAGCCGGGAGACCGGAATTTGGAACCGGCCCCCTTGCCTGGAGCCAGGAGTCCTGAGCCCGGAGCCCGGAGCCCGGAGCCCGGAACCCGGAGCCCGGAGCCCGGAGCCCGGAGCCCGGAGCCCGGAGCCCGGAGCCTGGAGACTTGAGCCAAGAACCTAGAACTGACCCTGAGCCCAGAGTCTGGAACCTATTGCCTGGAGCACGGAGCCTGGAACTGACCATGAACCTGGAGCTTGGAGCATGGAACCTGGAGGTTGGAGCCTGGAGCCTTGAGCCTGGAGCATGGAGCCTGGAGCATGGACCGTAGAGCCCTCAGCTTAAAGACTTGAACCCGGAGCCCAGATACTCAAACTGACCCTGAGCCATGAGTCCGGAGCCTGGAACTGACCCTGAAACTGGAGCCTTGAGCCCGGAGCATAGAGCCATTAGATCACAGCTTTGAGCCTGGAGGCCGGAGTCTAAGCCTGGAGCCTGGAGCCTGGAGCCCGGAGCGTGGAGACCGGAGCCTGGAGCCCGGAGCAAAGAACTTACCATGAGGCTGGATCCTGGATCCTGGATCCTGGATCCTTGATCGCGGAGCCTGGACACCGGAGCTCGGAGTGTTGAACTGACCCCGAACCCGGAACCTGGAGCATGGAGCCTGGGACTGATCACGAGTCTGGAGCCTTGAGCGCAGAGCCTGGAGCTTGGATCCCGGAGCCTGGAACTGACCAAGAGACTGGAGCCTGGATTATGGAACCTGGATGTTGGAGCCTGGAGCCTAGAGACTGGAGCACGGAGCCTGCAGCGTGGTGCCTAGAGCCCACAGCTTAAAGACTTGAGCCCGGAGCCCAGATCCTCGAACTGACCCCGAGCCTTGAGCAATGAGCCAGGAGCCTGGAACTGACCCCGAGCACAGAACCTTGAGCCCAGAGCCTGGAACTGACCCTGAAAAAAGAGCCTGGTGCCTGGAGCCTATAGCCTGGAGTCCAGAGCAAAGAACTAACCACGAGTCCGGATCCTGGATCCTTGATCACGGAGTCTGGAACTGACCACAGGCCCGGAGCACGGAGCGCAGAGTCTTGAGCCTTGAGCCACGAGACTTGTGCATGGAGCCTGTAGCTTTGACCCTTGAGCCTGGAGCCTGAAGCCTGGAGCCCGGAGCCTCGAACTGACCCCATGACATGAGCCTGGAGCCTGGAGCCTAGAGCCTAGAGCCTTGAGCCTTGAGCCCAGAGCCTGGAATTGACCCCGAGCCCGGAGTCTGAAGCCTGGAGCCCGGAGACTGGGGCCTGGAGCTGACACTGAGCAGGGAACCTGGATCCCTGAGCCTGGAGACTGAAGCCCGGAGCATGGAACTGACCCCGAGCATGTTGCCTGGAAAATGGAGCTTGGAGCCTGAAGCTCAAATCCTTGAGCCTGGAACCTGTAACTGACCAAGAGCCTTTAGTCTAGAGCCTGGAGCCTCAAACCCGGAGCATGGATCTGACCCTGAGCCCGGAGCCCTGAGATCAGAACCAGGAGCTTGGAGCCTTGAGCCTGGAGACTTGAGCCCGGACCCCAGAGCCTGGAACTAACCCCAAGCCTGGAGTCTGGAACCTATAGCATGGAGCACTGGAACTGGAACTGACCAAGAGTCTGGAGCCTGGAGAATCAACCCTGGAACTTGGAGCCTGGAGCCTGGAGCCGTGAGCCTGGAGCACAGATCCTGGTGCATGGAGCCGAGAGCCCAGAGCATAAAGACTCTAACCCGGAGCCCAGATCCTCGAACTGATCACGAGCCAAGAGCCCGGAGCGTGGATCTTGGAGCCTGGAGCCTGAAGCTTTGAAGAAGACACTGAGCCCAGAGCCGTGATCGTGGAGACTGGAGCCAGGAGCCTAGAACTGATCCCAAACCCTGAACCTTGAGCCTTGAGCCCAAAGCCTGAAACTGATCATGAGCCCAAAGCCTGGAGCACAGAGCCTGGAGACTGGAGCTTGGAGCCTGGTGCCTGGAGTCTGGAGCCTGGAGCCTGGAAGAAGATCCCGAGCCCAAAGCCTTGAGCCAAGAGCCTGGAGCCAGGAACCTCGAGACTGGAACTGAACCCGAAAATTAAGCAAGGAGCCCTGAGCCTGGAGTTGACCATAAACTCGGAGCCTGGATCCTGGATTGCGGAGCCTTGAGCCCGGAACTTCGAGCTTGGAACTGACCCCAAACCCGGAACCTTGGCCCGGACCCCGGAGCCTGGAACAAACCCCAAACCTGGAGTCTGGAACCAATAGAATGGAGCACTGGGCCTGGAACTGACTAAGAGTCTGGAGCCTGGAGCATCGAACCTGGAGCTTGGAGCCGTGAGCCTGGAGCACAGATCCTGGTGCACGGAGCCGAGAGCCCAGAGCATAAAGACTCTGGCCCGGAGCCCAGATCCTCGAACTGATCACGAGCCAAGAGCCCGGAGCGTGGAGCGTGGAGCCTGGAGTCTGGAGCTTTGAAGAAGACACTGAGACCAAAGCCTGGATCCTGGAGCCTGCAGCCAGGTACAAAGAACTGACCCCAAACCCTGAACCTGGAGCCTGGAGCCCACAGCCTGAAACTGATCATGAGCCCAAAACCTGGAGCAAACAGCCTGGAGACTGGAGCTTGGAGCCTGGTGCCTGGAGTCTGGAGCCTGGAGCCTGGAACCTGGAGCCTGGAGCCTGGAGCCTGGAAGAAGACCCCGAGCCCAAAGCCTCGAGCCCAGAGCCTGGAGCCAGGAACCTCGAGACTGGAACTGAACCCGGGAATAAAGCCTGGAGCCCTGAGCCTGGTGTTGACCCAAAACTCGGAGCCTTGATCCTGGATTGCGGAGCCTTGAGCCCGGAGCTTCGAGCTTGGAACTGACCCCCAACCCAGAACCTGGGCCCTTGAGCCCGGAGCTTTAAAGTGATCCCAAGCCTGGAGCCATGAGCTTTGAGCCTGGAGCTCTGAGCCTGGAGCATGGAGCATGGAGCCTGAAGCCTAGAAGAAGACCCAAAGCCTGGAGCCCGTAGACTGGAAATTACCCTGTGCCCGGAGCCTTGAGCCCAGGGTGTGGAACCCGGAACCTGGAACTTACCCAAAGCCCGAAGCCTGGTACGTGAAGCCTGGATCCAAGAACTTTGAACTGACCCCATGAAAGGAGCCTGGAGAACGGAGCCCAGAGCCTGGAGTGTGGAGCCTGGAACCTGGAGCATGGAGCTTGGAGGTTGGAGCCTGGAGCCCTGAGCCCTGAGCCCTGAGCCCTGAGCCCTGAGCCCGGAGCCCGGAGCCCGGAGCCTGGAGCCCGGAGCCTGGATATGACACTGAGTGAAGACCCGGGAGCCCGGAGCCTGAAGCCTGGAGCCCGGAGCCTGGAACTGACCCCGAGCCTTGAGCCTGGTGCCAGGAGCCTGGAGCCAAGAGCTTGAAGCATGGAGCCTTGAACCTGGAGCCTTGAACCTGGAGTCAAGAGCCCGGTGCCTAGATTCTGGAACTGACCCAGAGCCTTGAGCCTTGAGCATGGAGCTTGGAGTCTTGAGCCTGGAGCCCGGAGCTTGGAACTGACCCAGAACATGGAGCCAGGACCCTTGACCCTGAGTTTGGACCCTGGAGCCTTGAGGCTGGAGCCTTGAATCTTGAGCCTGTAGCCCACAGCCTGGAGCGTGGAGCCCGGTGCCAGGAGCCTGGATCCTACCATGAGTCTAGAGGCTGGAGCCTTGAGCCCAGAGAACTGAACTGACCCAAACTCCAGAGTCCTGAGCCCAGATTCAAAAGCCTGGAGTGCAGATCCTGTATCACCGAGCCTGGAGCCCGGAGCCCGGAGTCTGGAGCCCGGAGCCCGGAGCCTGGAACTGAACCCGAGCCCGGATTCTGGAGCCCAGAAAAAGACACCGAGCACAAAACCTGGATCGCAGAGCCTAGAGCCAAGAGCCTGGAACTGACCCCAAACCCTGAGTCTGGAGCCTGGAGCACGGACCCTGGAACTGATTACGAGGCCATGGCCTGGAGCGCAAAGCATGGAGCTTGGAGGCTCCAAGCTCCATTCTCCAGGCTGGAGGCTAGAGCCTGGAGTCTGGAGCATGGAAGAAGACCCCGAGCCCAAAGCCTGGAGCCCGTAGACTGGAAATTACCCTGTGCCCGGAGCCATGAGCCCAGGGTGTGGAACCCGGAACCTGGAACTTACCCAAAGCCCGAAGCCTGGTACGTGAAGCCTGGATCCAAGAACTTTGAACTGACCCCATGAAAGGAGCCTGGAGAACGGAGCCCAGAGCCTGGAGTGTGGAGCCTGGAACCTGGAGCATGGAGCCTGGAGCTTGGAGGTTGGAGCCTGGAGCCATGAGCCCTAAGCCCTGAGCCCTGAGCCCTGAGCCCTGAGCCCAGAGCCCGGAGCCCGGAGCCCGGAGCCCGGAGCCCGGAGCCTGGAAATGACACTGAGTGCAGACCCGGGAGCCCGGAGCCTGAAGCCTGGAGCCCGGAGCCTGGAACTGACCCCGAGCCTTGAGCCTGGTGCAAGGAGCCTGGAGCCAAGAGCTTGAAGCATGGAGCCTTGAACCTGGAGCCTTGAACCTGGAATCAAGAGCCCGGTGCCTAGATTCTGGAACTGACCCAGAGGCTTGAGCCTTGAGCATGGAGCTTGGAGTCTTGAGCCTGGAGCCCGGGGCTTGGAACTGACCCAGAACATGGAGCCAGGACCCTTGACCCTGAGTTTGGACCCTGGAGCCTTGAGGCTGGAGCCTTGAACCTGGAGTCAAGAGCCCGGTGCCTAGATTCTGGAACTGACCCAGAGCCTTGAGCCTTGAGCATGGAGCTTGGAGTCATGAGCCTGGAGCCCGGAGCTTGGAACTGACCCAGAACATGGAGCCAGGACCCTTGACCCTGAGTTTGGACCCTGGAGCCTTGAGGCTGGAGCCTTGAATCTTGAGCCTGTAGCCCACAGCCTGGAGCGTGGAGCCCGGTGCCAGGAGCCTGGATCTGACCATGAGTCTAGAGGCTGGAGCCTTGAGCCCAGAGAACTGAACTGACCCAAACTCCAGAGTCCTGAGCCCAGATTCAAAAGCCTGGAGTGAAAATCCATTATCACCGAGCCCGGAGCCCGGAGCCCGGAGTCCGGAGCCCGGAGCCCAGAGCCCAGAGCCTGGAACTGAACCCGAGCCCGGATTCTGGAGCCCGGAAAAAGACACCGAGCACAAAACCTGGATCGCAGAGCCTTGAGCCAAGAGCCTGGAACTGACCCCGAACCCTGAGCCTGGAGCCTGGAGCACGGACCCTGGAACTGATTACGAGCCCATGACCTGGAGCGCAAAGCATGGAGCTTGGAGGCTCCAAGCTCCATTCTCCAGGCTGGAGGCTAGAGCCTGGAGTCTGGAGCATGGAAGAAGACCCCGAGCCCAAAGCCTGGAGCCTGGAGCCTGGAGCCTGGAGCCCGGAGCCTGGAGCCAGGAACCTCGAGAGTGGAACTGAACCCGAGAATGGAGCTTGGAGCCCGGAGCCCGGAGCCTAGAACTGACCCAGAGCAAGGAGCCTGGATTGCGGAGCCTGGAGCCTGGAGCATTGAGCTTGGAACTGACCCCGAACTCAGAACCTGGGGCCTGGAGCCCAGAGCCTAGGACAGACACTGAGAATGGAGACCGAAGACTTAAGCCCGGAGCCAGGAAATGACCCTGAGAAAGGAACTTGGAGCCTTGACCCGGAGTTCTGAGCATGGAGCCTGGAGCCTTGATCCTTGAGCCTGGAGCCTTGAACTTACCACGAGCCCTCAGCATGGAGCGCGTAGCCTGGAGCTTGGAACCTGGAGCCTCTAGCCTGGAGCCTGGAGAATGGAGCGTGGTGCCTGGTGCCTGGAGCCTGGAGCCCGGTGCCCGGAGCCTGGAACTGAGCCCTAGCCTAGAGGTTGGAGCCTGCAGCCCAGAGCATGGAACTGACCCCAAGCCCTGAGCCCTGAGCTCAGAAACAGGAGCCTGGAGCCCGGAGCCTGGAACTGACCCCAAGTCCGGACATTGGAGACCGGAGCCTAAAAATGACCCTGTGCATTGAGCCCTGACCCTGGAGCCTCGAGTGCAGAGCCTTGACGCAGGAGGCTGGAACCCAGAGCCTGGAACTGACCCTGAGCCTGGAGCCCAGAGTCTAGAGCACGGAGCTTGGAGCATTGAGCCTGTAGTCCGGAGCTTGGAGCCCGGAGCAGAGAGCACGGAGCTTAGAGCATGGAGCCTGGAGCCCATCACCCGGAGCATGGAGCCTTGAATCTGGAGCCTGCAGCCTGGTGCCTGGAGCCTGGAACTGACCCTGAGCCCAGAGCTTTAAGCCTGCAGCCAAGAGCATGGAAATGACCCTGACGACGGAGCCTGGAGCCTTGAGCGTGGATTATGGAGCCATGAGCCTGGAGCCAAGAGCCATGAGCCTTGAGCCTGAAGCCTGGAGCCTGTAACTGAGCACGAGCTCGGAGCCCTAAACCTTACCCTGGCCAAAGCCCTAACACTGACCCTGGAACTGAGCTTAAGCCCAGAGCCCATACCCTGGTCTTGGAACTGAGCCCTAACCCTAATCATGGAACTGAGCCTGAGCCTGGAGCCCTAACCCTGGCCTCAGCCCTAACCTGAACCCTGGAACTGAGCCTCACCCCGGAGCCCTAACTCTGGCTCTGGAGCCTGGAGCCCGGACCCTAGAGCCCGATGCCCGGAGCCTGAAGAGAAGAGCAAGTAGCCTGGAGCCTGGAGCCTGGAGCCCTGAGCCTGGAAATGACACAGAGTCCGGAGCCTTGATTCTGGAGCCCGGAGCAAGGAAGTGACTACATTCCAGGAGTCTGGAGCCCAGGACATGGAACCCCAAGCATGGAACTTACCCCGAGTCCAAAGCCTGGAGCCTGAAGCCTGGAGACCGGAACTTGGACCTTACCCAATGCCCGGAGCCTGGAGGCCGGAGCCTGATGGGCAGAGCATGGAATAAACCCCGAACCTGACACCTGGGTCCTGGAGCCCAGAGTCTTTAACTGATCCTGAGCCCAGAGCCTTGAGCTTTGAGCCTGGAGCCTAAAGCGTGGAGCGTGGAGCCTGGAGCCCTGAGCGCAGAGTCTTGAGACCAGAGCTTAAAGACTGGAGCCCGGAACCCTGATACTCGAACTGAGCCCGAGCCCGGAGAAAAGAACCCTGAGCCTTGAACTGACCATGAACATGGAGCCTTGATCCCTGAGCCTGGAGCCCGAAACCTGGAACTTACTCCAAGCCTTGAGCCCGTAGCATGGAGCCGTGTGCCTGGAGCCTGGAGCCCAAAGCCTGGAACTGACCTTAAGTCTGGACCTTGGAGCACAGAGCCAAGAGATGACCACAAGACTGGAGCCCTGTGCCCAGAACATGGAGCGTGGAGCGCGGAGCCTGTAACTTACCCTGAGCACGGAACCTTGAGCCAGGACCCTGGAGCCCAGAGACTGGAACTAACCCCGAGCCTGGAGCCTGGAGCCCGGAGCCCGGAGCCCGGAGCCCGGAGCCCGGAGCCCGGAGCCCGGAGCCCGGAGCCCGGAGCCCGGAGCCCGGAGCCTGGAACTGACCCCGAGTCCGGACCTGGATTCTGGAGCCCGGAGCGTGGAAATGAACCCGTTCCAAGAGCCTGGAGCCCAGGGCGTGGAACCCCGAGCATGGAACTTACCCTTGAGCCCGAAGCCTTGAGCCTGAAGCCTGGAGAACGGAACTTGGACCTGACCCAATGCCTGGAGCCTTGAGGATGGAGCCCAAAGGACAGAGCATGGAATACACCCCGAAAAAGAAACCTGGGTCCTGGAGCCCGGAGACTTGAACTGATCCCGAGCCCGGAGCCTGGAGCTTTTAGCCTGGAGCTGTGAGCCTAGAGATTGGAGCCTAGAGCCTGGAAGATGACCCAGAGCCCAAAGCCTGGAGCCCGGAGCCTGGAAAAAAACCCGTGCCTGGAGCGTGGAGCCCTGGGCATGAAACCCCAAGCATGGAACTTACACCGAGCCAGAAGCCTGGAGCCTGAAGCCAGGAGACCAGAACTCGGAACCGGCCCGCCTGCCTGGAGCCTTGAGCGTGGAGCAAGGAGCCTTGAATCTGGAGCCTGGAAAAAGACATGAGGTCAAAGCCTGGATCACGGAGCCTGGAGCCTGGAACTGTTCACAAGCCCATAGCCATGAGCGCAGAGCCTGGAGCTTGGAGCCTGGAAAAAGACCCCGAGCCCAAAGCCTGGTGCCCGGAGCCTAGAGCATGGAGCCAGAAACCTCGAGACATGAACTGAACCAAAGAATGGAGCCCGGAGCCTGTAGCCCGGAGCCTGAATCTGACCCAGCACCCGAAGCCTGGATTCTGTATTGCCAAGCCTGGAGCCTGGAGCCTGGAGCCCGGAGCTTCGAGCTTGGAACTGACCCCGAACCCGGTACCTGGGGCCTTGAGCCCGGAGCCTGGAACTGATCCTGAGCCCGGAGCAATGAGCCTTGAGCCTGGAGCTTTGAGCCGGGAGCATGGAGCCAGGAGCCTGGAAGCAAAGTTAGAATAGTTTTGGATTTCTGGATTAGGTTTATTTAGTTTTTACTTTTTTTTCTCTAATTCAGTTAGTTTTAATTAGTTTTCAGAGCATGCTTGCTAGTTTTTATTAGTTATCATTTTTCTCTGAATGCTTAGTTATAGTTTAGTTTACTTCAGTATTAGTTTTAGTTATGTCATATATTTTATCTTCCTCACCATCCTATTCAAAGAAATTAGTGCAGCGCAAATCGGCGGGTTACTGTGGACACTTTATTTGGGGGTCGGGTTTGGGCGGCTCATTGACTGAGCAGAGACGCAAACACATGTACATTATGATGTATAAATTCCCTATAGCAGGTTGGGGGTGTGTGTGTGTGATCCATACACAACGTAAATTACGTGAAAACAATGATGTGCAAAGCGTGAGAGGAGATGCACAAAGCAGCAAGCATGTTAAATCAGATAGAAACATAGATAAACCAGTAAACCAGCAGTTAAACCAGAAAGAAACATATAAACCACTTAACCAGCAGTTAAACCAGAAAGAAACATATAAACCAGCTAACTAGCAGTTAAACCACATAGAAACATAGATAAACATATATAACCCCGTTCATCAGCAGTAAACCACAATTTAGCATATAACTCATATCTTAATCATCTACAGTTCCATTGTTAGCCAACTTTGCTTCGTTTCAGTTCAGCTAGCTGTAGCTAGTAACATCAAACATTTTTTAATATTATAACAGGTTCCATACATCTGTAATTGGATTAGTTTTCATCCTCCTCTTTTCTCCTCTTATAAACTGAGCAGTTAAGGTCTTGGAAGGCCTTTTCATGGTGATAATCTCTCCAGTTTTTACCTGGATGCTTGTTCAACACTGACTCTGTCGTTAAGCTCCGCTCTATCTCTGTCAATCACGCGCACACACAGTGAGCGCAAAAAAAAAAAACGACCCCACTCATCACTAAAGTAAATCCAGACAGGCTGCTGTGTCCCAGCTTTAGTCTGTATGTTCCAGGTAAAGTGGGGACAAGAAGACGACTGGAAACCACAAGTGACCAGACATGACAGACTGTGTAGTGTCCTATGGTGCTGCTAGCTCAAACTGCTGGAGCGAAATAAATCAATTTGATATCAATCCGACGTTTACAAAGACGAAAACGAAGGGAATTTTATACATAATTTTTATACGTTTTAGTTAGTTTTGTAACCACACAATACAGTTTCAGTTAGTTATCTTATTTTTTTTTTTCCTTTTAATTAGAGTTTTTATTTATTTCAGTTGACGAAAATGTTTTTTCAATTTTAGTTTTCGTCATTTCGTTCATTTTCGTTAAGAATAATAACCTTGCCTGGAAGAACACAAAAAGCCTGAAGCCTGGAGCCCGGAGCCTGGAAATAATCCCTTGCCCAGTGCCTTGAGCCCAAGGCGTGGAACCCGGAGCCTGGGACTTACCCCGAGCCAGAAGCCTGGAGGCTGAAACATGGATCCCACAACTTTGAACTGACCCCATGCCCGGAGCCTGGACCGTGTAGCCGTGAGCCTGGAGCCGTGAGCCTTGAGCCTGGAGACTGGAACTGACCCCAAGTCCGGACCTTGGAGCCCGGAGCCTAGAAATGACCACGAACCCGGAGCCCCGCGATGGGAACATGGAGCCTGGAGCGCGGAGCCTGGAACAAACCCCGAACACCGAACCTTGGTTTGAAGCCTGGAGCCCGGAGTATCGAGCCGGGAGCCCGAAGCCTTGTAAAGACCCCGAGTCAAGAGCTTGGAGCCTGAAGTCTGGGTTCCGGAGCCTGGATCCTGGAGATGACGTTTCCAGCTTCAGATGAGGAAAGGTCCCACAGCTTCTCTTAAAGTGAAACGCTCAAAAATGACATTTACTGTTTTATCGTTATCAAGCTAAAGATGACAGAAAAACCGGAGGTTAAAAAAGGGGTTGGGCTAACCGGTGTTCTGTCTTTGGAAAAATAACAATGTCCCACACAGGCTGGAAAAAAGACAGAGTCCACACCGTCCACCAGCCGTCCCTGTCTAACCCTGACAAGGGTCAGTGCGACATTTCCCAGTGTTCTTCCACGTCCATGCACGCCAGTGTGCAGCTTTAAGGGGGTTGGAGGAAAGAGGGAGAGAGAGAGTGAAAGCGAACGAAAGACAAAGAATCAGGACCATGGACAGCGCTCTTCCACTAGTGTGTAGCTGCAATGTAAGGCAGCATTCCATCTCCACGGGGTGGTTTGAAAAATGCCAGAACCAAGTGTGAAACTTTAAGGATGCTGGAGAGAACAGAGGGGGAGACAGACAGAAAAAAGTCAGATTAGGCCAGGAGGAGCAGAGTTCTAACGCCTGGGTTTGGTTCAGTGTGGAGAAGACTTCCGTCTCCACTGGGGTAGTTTGAAAAATGAAAGAACTCAGTGTGCTACTTTAAGGATGCTGGAAGGAAGAGACGGGGAGCGAGAAGGAAAAAAAAAAGAAAGAGTCAGACCGGGCCAAGAGATTAGGTGTCCAGCTCCACGTGAGGAAAAGATCCAGTGGTAAGAAAAAAAAGGGGGTTAGGCCAACCAGGGTTCTGTGTTTGAAAAAAATAACAAAGTAAGACAAAGCCTTGAAAAATTGAAAAGTCCCACAGCTTCTCTTGAAGTGAAACGCTCAAAAATGAAATTTTTACTTGCTTTACTAAAAAAAGCAGAAAAATATTCAAAACAAGTCAAGAAAAAGTGGTTATTTTGTCAAAGTGGTATCATGAAGTTCTGCTTGAGAAAAAAAAACCTTGTCTCAAGGCGTTTATTTTCGTGTGAAACGATCAAAATGACATTGTTTCCTTCTCTACTTAGAAATTCAAGAATATAAGTGGCTTAGGGCTGTTTGTCAACGGAAAAATGATGAAGTTCTACTTGAGAAATAAAATCCTAGTCTCAAAAGTGACCAGTCTTTCAGCTTGCGCGAAAGGCTCAAAGATGACATTTTACCAGTCTAGTCAGAAAATTAAGAAAACAACTCAGAAAAAAGTGGTTTATGGGTGTTTTGTCAATGTGCTATGGCATCTCATTCTTGTCTCACAATGACAAAAACAGCTTCTTATCGTCTGAAACGCTCAAAAAAGGAAATTTTTCCTCTTCTACTCAGAAAAGAAGGAAAACACTAAAAACAAATCAGAAATAAGTGTTTCATGGCTGTTTTGTCAAATTCTCGTCAGATTACGAATTTCTGCTTGAGAGTAAACATCGTGTCATAAAGTGACGAAAACAGCTTCTTATCGTCTGAAACGCTCAAAAAGAACATTTTTGCCTCTTCTACTCAGTAAAGAAAGAAAACACTAAAAAAAAAAAAAAAAAAAAAGTTAGTAATAAGTGGTTTATGTCTTTTTGTCATATTCTTCTAGATTTGAAGTTCTGCTTGAGAAAAAACATCCTTGTCTCAAAGTGACCAAAGCAGCTTCTTATCGTCTGAAACGCTCAAAAATGACATTTTTTCCTCTTCTACTCAGTAAACAAAGAAAATACTAAGAACAAGTCAGAAATAAGTGGTTTATGTCTTTTTTGTCATAGTCTTCTAGATTCATGAAGTTCGGCTTGAGAAAAAACATCCTTGTCTCAAAGTGACCAAAAAAGATTTTTATCGTCTGAAACTTTCAAAAATGACATTTTTTCCTCTTCTACTCAGAAAAGAAGAAAAACACTAAAAGCAAGTAAGAAATATGTGGTTTATGGCTGTTTTGTTCAAGTCTTTTCAGTTCATGAAGTTTTCTTTGAGAAAAAAAAATTCTTGTCTCAAAGTGATCAAAACAGCTTCTTATCGTCTGAAACGCTCAAAATGACATTTTTGCCTCTTCTACTCTGAAAAGTAGAAAAACGTAAAAAACAAGTAAGAAATAAGTACTTTATGGCTAATTTGTTCAAATCCTTATCAGTTAATGAAGTTCTGCTTGAGAAAAAAACATCCTTTTCTCAAAGTGACAAAAACAGCTTCTTATCGTCTGAACTGCTCAAAAATTACAGTTTTATCTATTCTACTCAGTAAAGAAAGAAAACACACACACACAAAAAAAAAAAGTCAGAAATAAATGGTTTATGGCTGTTTTGTTCGAGTCTTTTCAGTTCAGGAAATTCTGCTTGACAAAAAAACATCCTTGTCTCAAAGTGACCAAAAGAGCTTCTTATCACGTGTAACGCTTAAAAATGACATTTTTGCCTCTTCTACTCAGAAAAGAAGGAAAACACTAAAAACAAGTCAGAAATATATGGTTTATGGCTGTTTTGTTCGAGTCTTTTCAGTTCATGAAATTCTGCTTGACAAAAAACTTCCTTGTGTCAAAGTGACCAAAACAGCTTCTTATCGCGTGAAACTTTCAAAAATGACATTTTTGACTCTTCTACTCAGAAAAGAAGGAAAACACTTAAAACAAGTCAGAAATAATTGGATTATAACTTTTTTGTTCAAGTTCATGAAGTTTTCTTTGAGAAAAAAAAGCATCCTAGTATCAGTGTGACCAAAACAGCTTCTTATCGCGTGAAACGCTCAAAAATGAAATTTTTACCTCTTCTACTCAGAAAAGAAGGAAAACCAATAAGTCAAAAATAATTGGTTTATTGCTATTTTGTTCGAGTCTTTTCAGTTCATGAAGTTTTCTTTGAGAAAAAAAAACATCCTAGTCTCAAAGTGACCAAAACAGCTTCTTTTCGTGTGAAACACTAAAAAATGAAATCTAAGAGAGAGAGCAAAGAGTGTGACAAAAGTAGTTATTTCACAGTTATGTACATGTACTGTTGTCTATTAAAAGAGAATACTGACAAATCAGCTGTTTATACACACATATGTGTGTGTGTTACATGGGTTCACCGAGGGGTCTGGTAATTGAGGTGATCCTGTAGCCCGTAGCCCAGCCCTAGGAGCCCGGACCCTATAGACCGGAAGCGAAAACGAGACCGGAGCCTGGAGCCCGTAGCCTGGAAATGACCCCAAACATGGAGCCTTGAACCTTGAGCCTGTTTCCTGGAGCAGGGAGCCTGGAGCACAGAGGCTTGAACTGACCCCGAGTCTTGATCCTGGAGAAAAGAGCTTGAAGCATGGAGCCTTGAGCCCGGAGCACAGAGCCTAGAGCCCAGAGCCCAGAGCCAAGAGCCCTGAACTGATCCCGATCCTTGAGCTTGGAGCCTTGAGCCCGGAGCCTAGAACTGACCCCAATCCCGGATCCTAGAGCACAGAGTCTTGAACCTGGAGCCTGGAGCCTGGAGCCTGGAACTGACACCGAGTCCAATGCCTGGATACCGGAGCCTCGAAATAACCCCGAAAGGGGAGCCTGGAGCCCGGTACCTGGAGCCCGGAGCCTGGAACTGACCCAGAGCCCGAAGCTTGGAGCCTGAAGCCTGGAACCCGGAGAATGGAACTAACCCAAAATCCGAAGCCTTGAGCCCAGAGCCTTGAACCCGGAGAATAGTAGTTACAATAAGCCCGAAGCCTTGAGCCCGGAGCCTTGAGCCTTGAGCAGGGAGCCCGGAATCTGAAGACTGGAGACTGTCTGTCTGCCCCTCTCTTCTCTCCAGCATCCTTGAAGTTTCACACTTGGTTCTGGCATTTTTCAATCCACCCCGTGGAAATGGAATGCTGCCTTACATTGCAGCTACACACTAGTGGAAGAACTCTGTCCATGGTCCTGATTCTTTGTCTTTCGTTCTCTCTCACTCTCTCTCTCCCTCTTTCCTCAAACCCCCTTAAAGCTGCACACTGGCGTGCATGGACGTGGAAGAACACTGGGAAATGTTGCACTGACCCTTGTCAGGGTTAGACAGGGACGGCTGGTGGACGGTGTGGACTCTGTCTTTTTTCCAGCCTGTGTGGGACATTGTTATTTTTCCAAAGACAGAACACCGGTTAGCCTAACCCCTTTTTTAACCTCCGGTTCTTCTGTCATCTTGAGCTGGATAACGATAAAACAGTAAATGTCATTTTTGAGCGTTTCACTTTAAGAGAAGCTGTGGGACCTTTCCTCATCTGAAGCTGGATACCTAATCTCCAGGATCCAGGCTCTGGGCTCCAGGCACGGGTCATTTCCGGGCCCCAGACTTCAGGCTCCAAGCTCTTGACTCGGGGTCTTTACAAGGCTTCGGGCTCCCGGCTCGATGCTCCGGGCTCAAGGCTTCAAACCAAGGTTCGGTGCTCTGGGTTTGTTCCAGAATCCGCGCTCCATGCTCCATGTTCCCATCGCAGGGCTCCGGGTTTGTGGTCATTGCTAGGCTCCGGGCTCCAAGGTCCAGACTTGGGGTCAGTTCCAGTCTCCAGGCTCAAGGCTCACGGCTCCAGGCTCAAGGCTTCACGCTCCAGGCTCCATGCTCTAAGCTCCGTGCTCTCTTCTCCGTGCTCCGGACTACAGGCTCAATGCTCCAAGCTCCGTGCTCTAGACTCTGGGCTCCAGGCTCAGGGTCAGTTCCAGGCTCTGGGTTCCAGCCTCCTGCGTCTAGGCTCTGCACTCAAGGCTCCAGGCTCAGGGCTCAATGCACGGGGTCATTTTTAGGCTCCGGTCTCCAATGTCCGGACTTGGGGTCAGTTCCAGGCTCCGGGCTCAAGGCCCCAGGTACCGGGTTCGGGGTCAGTTCCAAGCTTGAAGCTCCGGGCTCCAGGCTCCAGGCTTGGCAATACAGAATCCAGGCTCCAGGCTCTGGGTCAGATCCATGCTCCAAGCTCCATGCTCTCTTCTCCGGGCTCCGGGCTCCAGGCTCCCGGCTCCAGGCTCCAGGCTCAAGGCTCCAGGCTCCAGGCTCCAGGCTCCAGGCTCCAGGCTCCAAGCTCCATGCTCCAAACTCCGGGCTCTAGACTCCGGGCTCCAGGCTCAGGGTCAGTTCCATGCTCTGGGCTGCAGGCTCAAACCTCTAGGCTAGGGCTCAGTTCCAGGCTCCGGTCACCGGGCTCCAGGCACCACGCTCCATTCTTCAGGCTCCAGGCTAGAGGCTCCAGGTTCCAAGCTCCAGGCTACGCGCTCCATGCTGAGGGCTCGTGGTAAGTTCAAGGCTCAAGGATCAAGGCTCAAGGCTCTATGCTCCAAACTCCGGGTCAAGGCTCCAGGTTCCTTGCTCAGGGTCATTTCCTTGCTCCGGGCTCCAGGCTTAAGTCGTCGCTCTCCATTCTCCGGGCTCAGTGTCTGTCCTAGGCTCTGGGCTCCAGGCCCCAGGTTCTGAGTTCGGGGTCAGTTCCAAGCTCAATGCTCCAGGCTCCGCAATCCAGGCTCCTGGCTGTGGGTCAGTTCTTGGCTCCGGGCTCCGGGCTCCGGGCTCCGGGCTCCAAGCTCCAAGCTCCAAGCTCCATTCTCGGGTTCAGTTCCACTCTCGAGGTTCCTGGCTCCAGGCTCCGGGCTCCTGGCTTTGGGCTCGGGGTCTTCTTCCATGCTCCAGACTCCAGGCTCTAGCCTCCAGCCTGGAGAATGGAGCTTGGAGCCTCCAAGCTCCATGCTTCGCGCTCCAGGCTATTTGCTCGTAATCAGTTCCAGGGTCCGGGCTCATGGCTCCAGGTTCAGGGTTCGGGGTCAGTTCGAGGCTCTTGGCTAAAGGCTCTGTGATCCAGGCTTTGTGCTCAGTGTCGGAGGCTCCAGACTCCGGGCTCGGGTTCAGTTAAAGGCTCTGGGCTCCAGGCTCCGGGCTCCGGGCTCCGGGCTTGGTGATACAGGATCTGCGCTCCAGGCTTATGAATCTTGGCTCAGGGCTCCGGATTTTGGGTCAGATAAATTCTCTGGGTTCAAGGATCCAGCCTCTTGACTCGGGGTCAGATCCAGGCTCCTGGCACCGGGCTCCACGTTCCAGGCTTTTGGCTACAGGCTCAAGATTCAAGGCTCCAGCCTAAAGGCTCCAGGGTCCAAACTCAGGGTAAAGGGTCCTGGCTCCATGTTCTGGGACAGTTCCAAGCTCCGGGCTCCAGGCTCAAGACTACAAGCTCCAAACTCAAGGCTCAAGGCTCAAGGCTCGGGGTCAGTTCCAGAATCTAGGGACCGGGATCTTGGCTCAAGGTTCAAGGCTCCAGGTTCAAGGCTCCATGCTTCTAGCTCTTGGCTCCAGGCTCCAGGCACCAGGCTCAAGGCTCGGGGTCAGTTCCAGGCTCCGGGCTACAGGCTCCGGGCTCAAGGGTCTGGGCTCAGTGTCATTTCAGTGCTCCGGGCTCCAGGCTCCGGTCTCAGGGCTCCAGGCTCCAGGCTCCAACCTCAAAGCTCTAGGCTCCATGCTCCAGGTTTCTGACTCCGCGCTCCAGGCTCTGGGCTCCGTTCTCCAGGCTCCTTTCATGGGGTGAGTTCAAAGTTCTTGGATCCAGGCTTCAGGTACCAGGCTTCGGGCTTTGGGTAGGTTCCAGGTTCCGGGTTCCTCACCCTGGGCTCAAGGGTCTGGGCACGGGGTAATTTCCAGTCTCCGGGCTCCAGGCTTTGGGTCTTCTTCCAGGCTCCAGGCTCCATGCTCCATGCTCCAGGCTCAGAGCTCCAGGCTCAGAGCTCCAGGCTCAAAGCTCATGGCTCCAGGCTTGGGATCACTTCAAAGCTCCAGGCTCAAGGGCCCAGGTTCCGGGTTGGGGGTCAGTTCCAAGCTCAAGGCTCCGCAATCCAGGATCCAGGCTCCGAGTTTTGGGTCAACTCCAGGCTCAGGGCTCCTGGCTTAATTTTCGGGTTCAGTTCCAGTCTCAAGGTTCCTGGCTCCAGGCTCTTGGCTCGAGGCTTTGGGCTCGGGGTCTTCTTCCAGGCTCCAGGCTCCAGACTCCAGGCACCAGGCTCCAAGCTCCAGGCTCTGTGCTCCAGGCTTTGGGCTTATGATCAGTTTCAGGCTTTGGGCTCAAGGTTCAGGGTTTGGGATCAGTTCTAGGCTCCTGGCTCCAGGCTCCAGGCTCCAGGCTCCAGGCTCCAGGCTCCAGGCTCCAGGCTCCACGATCCAGGCTTTGGGCTCAGTGTGTTCTTCAAAGCTCCAGACTCCAGGCTCCAAGATCCACACTCCGGGCACTTGGCTCGTGATCAGTTCGAGGATCTGGGCTCCGGGCTAGAGTCTTTATGCTCTGGGCTCTCGGCTCCGTGCACCAGGATCTGTGCTCCAGGCTCCAGGCTCCAGGTTCCAGGCTCCAGGCTCCAGGCTCCAAGCTCCAGGGTCGATTCTCCAGGCTCCAGACTCTTGGTCAGTTCCAGTTCCAGTGCTCCATGCTATAGGTTCCAGACTCCAGGCTTGGGGTTAGTTCCAGGCTCTGGGGTCCGGGCTCAAGTCTCCAGGCTCAAGGCTCAAAGCTCCAAGCTCCTGGTTCTGATCTCAGGGCTCCGGGCTCAGGGTCAGATCCATGCTCCTGGTTCGATGCTCCAGGCTCCAGACTCAAGGCTCTTGGTCAGTTACAGGTTCCAGGCTCAAGGATTTGAGCTTCAGGCTCCAAGCTCCATGTTCCAGGCTACATGCTCGGGGTCAGTTCCAGGCTCCGGGCTTCAGGCTCCAGGCTCAGGGATCCAGGTTCCCCGGCTCAGTGTCAGCTCCAGGCCCCGGTCTCCGGGCTCCAGGCTTCAGACTCCGTGCTCGGGGTCAGTTCCAGGCTCCAGGCTCCAGGCTCCAGGCTCCAGGCTCCAGGCTCCAGGCTCATGTCATGGGGTCAGTTCAAGGCTCCGGGCTCCAGGCTCAAGGCTCCAGGCTCAAGGGTCAAAGCTCAAGGCTCCATGCACAAGGCTCGTGGCTCAAGGCTAAAGACTCTGCGCTCCGTGCTCCGGGCCTGTGGTCAGTTCCAGACTCCGTGATCAAGGATCCAGGATCCGGACTCGTGGTTAGTTCTTTGCTCCGGACTCCAGGCTATAGGCCCCAGGCACCAGGCACCAGGCTCCAGGCTCCCGGCTCCAGGCTCTTTTTTCAGGGTCAGTTCCAGGCTCTGGGCTCAAGGTTCTTTGCTCGGGGTCAGTTCCAGGCTCCTGGCTCATTGCTCAAGGCTCGGGGTCAGTTCGAGGATCTGGGCTCCGGGCTCAAGTCTTTAAGCTGTGGGCTCTAGGCACCACGCTGCAGGCTCCGTGATCAAGTCTCTAGGCTCCAGGCTCCAACATCCAGGTTCCATCCTCCAGGCTCTTGGTCAGTTCCAGGCTCCGGGCTCCTAGGTCCAGGCTCTGCGCTCAAGGCTCCGGACTCGTGATCAGTTCCAGGCTCCAGGCTCCAGGTTCCAGGTTCGGGGTCAGTTCAAGACTCCGGGCTCCGGTGTCCAGGCTCCGCGGATCAAGGATCCAGGATCCAGCCTCATGGTAAGTTCTTTGCTCCGGGCTCCAGGCTCCGGTCTCCACGCTCCGGGCTCCAGGCTCCAGGCTTAGACTCCGGCCTCCAGGCTCAAAGCTGTGATCTAATGCTCTATGCTCCGGGCTCAAGGCTCCAGTTTCGGGGTCAGTTCCAGGCTCCGGACTCATGGCTCGGGGTCAGTTTGAGTATCTGGGCTCCGGGTTCAAGTCTTTAAGCTGAGGGCTCTACGGTCCATGCTCCAGGCTCCATGCTCCAGGCTCAAGGCTCAAGGCTCAAGTCTCCAGGCTCCACGCTCCAGGCTCCTTCTTCCGGGCTCAGGGCTTTGGACTCGGGGTCAGATCCCTGCTCCGGGTTCCAGGCTCCAGGCTCATTGTTGGTGGTCAGTTTCAGGCTCCGGGCTCCGGGCTCCGGGCTCAGGACTCCTGGCTCCAGGCAAGGTCCGGTTCCAAATTCCGGTCTCCCGGCTTCAGGCTCAAGGCTTCTTGCTCAGGGTAAGTTCCATGCTTGGGGTTTCACGCACAGGGCTCCAGGCTCCAGGCTCCAGGCTCGGGGTTTTTTCCAGGCTCCTGGCTCCAGGCTTTGGGCTCGGTGTCTTCTTCCAGGCTCAAGGCTCCAGGCTCAAGGCTCAAGGCTGCCGGCTCCAGTCTCAAAGCTCCAGACTCAAAGCTCCAGGCTCTGGGCATTGGGTCAGGTCCAAGTTCCGGTCTCCGGGTTTCAAGCTCGGGGTAAGTTCCATGCTCGGGGTTCCACGCCCTGGGCTATTGGCTCTGGGAACGGGGTCATTTCCACGCTCCGAGCTCAGGAATGCAGGCTCCAGGCTCCGGACTGGGGGTCTGTTCTCGGCTCCGGGCTCCGGGCTCCGGGCTCCAAGCTCTTGGAACGTGGTCATTTCCAGGCTCCGTGCTCCAGGCAATAGGTTCCAGACTCTGGGCTCAGGGTCAGTTCCAGGTTCTTGGCTCAAGTCTCCAGGCTCCACGCTCCAGGCTCCTTCTTCCGGGCTAAGGGCTTTGGACTCGGGGTCAGATCCCTGCTCCGGGTTCCAGGCTCCAGGCTCATTGTTGGTGGTCAGTTTCAGGCTCCGGGCTCTGGGCTCCGGGCTCCGGGCTCCGGGCTCAGGACTCCTGGCTCCAGGCAAGGGGGCCGGTTCCAAATTCCGGTCTCCCGGCTTCAGGCTCTAGGCTTCTTGCTCAGGGTAAGTTCCATGCTTGGGGTTTCACGCACAGGGCTCCAGGCTCCAGGCTCAGGGTTTTTTCCAGGCTCCTGGCTCCAGGCTTTGGGCTCGGTGTCTTCTTCCAGGCTCAAGGCTCCAGGCTCAAGGCTCCAGGCTCAAGGCTCAAGGCTCAAGGCTCAAGGCTGCCGGCTCCAGTCTCAAAGCTCCAGACTCAAAGCTCCAGGCTCTGGGCATTGGGTCAGGTCCAAGTTCCGGTCTCCGGGTTTCAAGCTCGGGGTAAGTTCCATGCTCGGGGTTCCACGCCCTGGGCTATTGGCTCTGGGAACGGGGTCATTTCCACGCTCCGAGCTCAGGAATGCAGGCTCCAGGCTCCGGACTGGGGGTCTGTTCTCGGCTCCGGGCTCCGGGCTCCGGGCTCCAAGCTCTTGGAACGTGGTCATTTCCACGCTCCGAGCTCCAGAATCAAGGCTGCAGGCTCTTGACTCTGGGTCAGTTCCAGGCTCCGGGCTCCAGGCTTCAGGCTCCAATCTCACGGTTCAATGCTCCAAGCTCCAGGCTCCAAGCTCAGGGTCAGTTCCAGTCTCCGGACTCCAGGCTCCAGGGACGGGAATTTTTCCTTCCTCCAGATTCGTGGGCTCAAGGCTCTTTACTCGGGGTCAGTACAAGGCTTTGGGCTCCCGGCTCCAGGCTCCCGGCATGCTCATGACTCCATGCTCCGGGCTCCAGGGTCCAAGATCAAGGTTCTGTTCTCTGTGTCAGTTCCAGACTCCGTGCTCCATGCTCCATGTTCCAGGAATAGGGCTCTGGGCTCAGGGTCCTTTCTTGGCTCCGGGCTCCTTAAGGTCAGTTCCAGGCTCACAGCTCAATACTACGGACTCCAGGCTACGGGCTCCAGGCTTGGGGTAAGTTCAAGGGTTCGGGCCCCAGGCTCAGTCATTAAGGCTCCATGTTCAGGGTCAGCTCAGGGCTCCAGGTTCTTTTCTCCGGGCTCGGGGTCAATTCGAGAATCTGGGTTCCAGGCTCCAGTCTTTAAGCTCAAGGCTCTAGACTCCGTTCTCTAGGCTCCAGGCTCCAGGTTCTTGGCTAGAGGCTCAAGGCTCCAGGCTCCAGGCTCCAGGCTCCTGACTCCAGGCTCCAGACTCTGGGCTCGAGGCTCCATGCTTCAAGCTCTTGGCTCCAGGGTCTTGGTCAGTAACAGGCTCCGTGCTCCAAGCTACCAGCTCCAGACTCCAGGCTCCAGATCAGTTCCAGGGTCCGGGCTTAAGGATCCAGGCTCCGCGCTACAAGCTCCTGGTTCCAGGCACAGGGCTCCGGGCAGTTCCATGCGCCGGGCTCCAGACTGAAGACTCCATGCCCCAAACTCCAGGTCAAGGCTCCAGGTTCCTTGCTCCGGGTCATTTCCATGCTGCGGATTCCGGGCTCCAGGCTCCAGGCTCCATGCTCTAGGCTCGGGGTCAGTTAAGGGCTCCGGGCTCCAAGCTCCAAGCTCCAGGCTCCATTCTACGGTTTCCAGAATCCCGGCTTGGGTTAAGTTCCAGGCGCCGGGCTCAGGGCTAAAGCCTCCTGTCTCCAGTCTTCAGATTCCAGGCTCCCTGCTCAGGGCTCAAGGCTCCGCCCTCAAAGCTCCGGGCTCAAGGCTTCGGGCTTATTCTTACTTCTATTCTCCAGGTTCAAGGCTTCGGTCTTTGGGTCAATTCCATTCTCCAGGTTACAGGCTTCAGGCTCCCCTTTCGGGGTTATTTCAAGGCTCCGGTATCCAGGCTTTGGACTCGGTGTCAGTTCCAGGCTCCAGGCTCCAGGCTCCAGGCTCCAGGTTCAGGGCACCAGGCTCCAGGTTCAAGACTCCACGCTCTAGGATTCGGGATTGGGGTCAGTTCTAGGCTCTTGGCTAAAGGCTCCAGGATCAAGGTCAGTTTTTAGCTCCGGGCTCCGGTTTCCATGGTCCGGGCTCAAGGCTCAGAGCTCCAGGCTCAAGGTACCAGTCTCCAGACTCAAAGCATCAGCCTCCAGGCACCGCGCTCCTTCCTCAGGGATCCTGGCTTTGGGCTCAGAGTATATTCCTGGCTCAAGGCTCAAGGCTCCAGGTTTTAGGCTCCAAATTTCAGGCTCAGTTCCCAGCTACAGGATCTATGCTCCAGGCTCGTGACTTTGCGTTCCAGGCTCCAGGCACCTTGCTCTAGGCTCAAGGCTCTGGGATCCAGGCTCCAGCCTCGGGGTCAATTCCACTCTCCGGGCTCAAGACTCCAGGCTCAAGGCTGAGGGTCAGTTCATGGATCCGGTCACCAGGCTGTAGACTCCAGGCTCCATGCTTCAAGCTCATGGCTCACGGCTATAAGCTCTGGGCTCAGTGTCATTTCCAGGCTCTTGGCTCCCCACTTAAGGCTCCAGGCTCCGGGCTCCAGGCTCCAGGCTCAAGGCTTAAGGCTCCAAGCTCCAGGCTCTGGTTATGGGGTCCGTTCATGTTCCGGTCTCCAGGTTATAGGCTCCACATTTCGGGTTTGGGGTCAGTTCCAGGCTCCACGCTCCGTAGTCCGTGCTTGTTGCTACGCGTTCCAGGCTCCAAGCGTAAGGCTCCAAGTTAAAACCTCCAGGCTCGGGGTAAGGTCCATGCTGCAGGCTCAATGCTCCAAGCTCAAGGGTCGGAATCAGTTCCAGGCTCCGGGCTCCGGGCTCCGGGCTCCGGGCTCCGGGCTCCGGGCTCCGGGCTCCGGGCTCCGGGCTCCGGGCTCCGGGCTCCGGGCTCCGGGCTCCGGGCTCCAGGCTCCATGCTTCAACCTCTTTGCTCCAGGCTCAAGACTCGGGGTAAGTTCCAGGCACCGGGCTCAAGGCTCCAAGTTCAAGGCTCCAGGCTCCATTCTCCCTGCTCCATGAAACAGGCTCCAATCTCGTGGCTCCCCGTTCCAGGTTCCAGGCTCAAGGTTCAAGGCTCCATGTTTGGGGTCATTTCCAGGCTATGGGTTCCAGGCTCGGGTCTCGTTTTCGCCTCCAGTCTCAAGGGTCCGGGCTCGTAGCGCTGGGCTACGGGCTCCAGGATCACCTCAATGGCAAGAACCCTCAGTGAACCCATGTACCGCACACTTCAGCACTGTTTGCGATGGACCCGAGAACGGCGAAATCCTAGGCCCGGAAAGAACTGCACCCATCAAAAAACCATGTGGGGGAAAAAAATAAATAAATTAAAACAAAAAAGAAGAAGAAGAAATTGACTTAGATTTCATTTTTTAGTGTTTAACACGAAAAGAAGCTGTTTTGGTCACTTTGAGACTAGGATTTTTTTTTCCTCAAAGAAAACTTCATGAATTGAAAAGACTTGAAAAAAACAGCAATAAACCAATTATTTTTGACTTTTTGTTAGTTTTTACCTTCTTTTCTGAGTAGAAGAGGCAAAAAAAAAAAAATTCATTTTTGAGCGTTTCACGCGATAAGAAGCTGTTTTGGTCACATTGAGATAAGAATGCTTTTTTTCTCAAAGAAAACTTCATGAACTTTAACAAAACAGTTATAAACCAATTATTTCTTACTTGTTTTAAGTGTTTTCCTTCTTTTCTGAGTAGAAGAGTCAAAAATGTCATTTTTGAGCGTTTCACGCCATAATAAGCTGTTTTTGTCACTTTGAGACAAGGATGTTTTTTCTCAAGCAGAACTTCATGAACTGTTAAGGATTTGAACAAAACAGCCATAAAGTACTTATTTCTGACTCTTTTTTTTTTTTTTTTTTTTTTTTTTTTTTTTTTTTTTTTTTTAGCGTTTTTCTTCTTTTCAGAGTAGAATAGGCAAAAATGTCATTTTTAGCGTTTCAGACGATAAGAAGCTGTTATTGACACTTTGAGATAAGGATGTTTTTTTCTCAAGGAAAACTTCATGAACTGATAAGACTATGACAAAACAGCCATGAAACACTTATGTCTGATTTGTTTTTAGTGTTTACCTTCTTTTCTGAGTAGAAGAGGAAAAATTTCATTTTTGAGCGTTTCCGATGATAAGAAGCTGTTTTTGTCTTTGTGAGACAAGAATGAGATGCCATAGCACATTGACAAAACAGCCATAAACCACTTTTTTCGGACTTGTTTCTTAATTTTCTGACTAGACTGGTAAAATTTCATTTTTGAGCCTTTCGCGCAAGCTGAAAGGCTGGTCACTTTTGACAATAGGATTTTATTTCTCAAGTAGAACTTCATCATTTTTCCGTTGACAAACAGCCATAAACCACTTATATTCTTTCGTGTTTGTAGAGTTTTCTTGCATTTCTAAGTAGAGAAGGAAACAATGTCATTTTTGATCGATTCACACGAAAATAAACGCTTAGAAACAAGGATTTTTTTTTTCTCAAGCAGAACTTCATGATACCACTTTGACAAAATATAGCTTATAGCTACTTGTTTTTAATAATTTTCTTCTATTCTGAGTAGAGCCAGTAAAAATATCATTTTTGAGCGTTTCACTTAGAGAGAAACTGGGGACTTTTCAATTTTTCCAGGCTTTGTCTTACTTTGTTATTTTTTTCAAAGATAGAACTCTGGTTGGCCAAACCCCCCCTTTTTTTTCTAACCACCGGTGCTTTTCCTCACCTGGAGCTGGACACCTAATCTCCTGGCCCGGTCTGACTCTTTTTTTTTTTTTTTTTTTTTTTTTTCGTCTCGCTCCCCGTCTCTTCCTTTCAGCATCCTTAAAGTAGCACACTGAGTTCTGTCATTTTTCAAACTACCCCAGTGGAGACGGAAGTCTTCTCCACACTGAACCAAACCCAGGCGTTAGAACTCTGCTCCTCCTGGCCTAATCTGACTTTTTTTCTGTTTGTCTCCCCCTCTTTTCTCTCCAGCATCCTTAAAACTTCACACTTGGTCCTGGCATTTTTCAAACCACCCCGTGGAGATGGAATGCTGCCTTACATTGCAGCTACACACTAGTGGAAGAACTCTGTCCATGGTCCTGATTTTTTGTCTTTATTTCTCTCTCGCTCGCTCTCTCTCTCTCCCTCTTTCCTCCAACCCCCTTAAAGGTGCACACTGGCGTGCATGGACGTGGAAGAACACTGGGAAATGTCGCACTGACCCTTGTCAGGGTTAGACCGGGACGGCTGGTGGACGGTGTAGACCCTTTCTTTTTTCCAGCCTGTGTGAGACATTGTTATTTTTCCAAAGACAGAACACCGGTTAGCCTCACCCCTTTTTTAACCTCCGGTTCTTCTGTCATCTGGAGCTGGAAAGATAAAACAGTAAATGTCATTTTTGAGCGTTTCACTTCAAGAGAAGCTGTGGGACCTTTCATCATCTGAAGCTGGAAACCTAATCTCCAGGATACAGGCTCCGGGCTCCAGGCACGGGGTCATTTCCAGGCTCCAGACTTCAGGCTCCAAACTCATGACTCGGGGTCTTTACAAGGCTTCGGGCTCCCGGCTCCCGGATCAATGCTCCAGGCTCCAGGCTTCAAACCAAAGTTCGGTGCTCGGGGTTATTTCCAGGCTCCGCGCTCCAGGCTCCATGTTCCCTGCGCAGGGCTCCGGGTTCGTGGTCATTTCTAGGCTCCGGGCTCCAAGTCCGGACTTGGGGTCAGTTCAAGTCTCCAGGCTCAAGGCTCACGGCTCCAGGCTCACGGCTTCACGCTCCAGGCTCCGGGCATGGGGTCAGTTCAAAGTTGTGGGATCCATGTTTCAGCCTCCAGGCTTCTGGCTCGGGGTAAGTCCCAGGCTCTGGGTTCGTCCCAGGCTCCGGGTTCCACGCCTTGGGCTCAAGGCACTGGGCATGGGGTGATTTCCAGGCTCCGGGCTCCAGGCTTTGGGCTTTTTCATTTCTTCCAGGCAAGGTTATTATTCTTAACGAAAATGAACGAAATGACGAAAACTAAATTGAAAAAACATTTTCGTCAACTGAAATAAATAAAAACTCTAATTAAAAGAAAAAAAAACGATAACTAACTGAAACTGTATTGTGTGGTTACAACACTAACTAAAACGTATAAAAATTGTGTATAAAATTACCTTCGTTTTCGTCTTTGTAAATGTCGGATTGATATCAAATTGATTTATTTCGCTCCAGCAGTTTGAGCTAGCTGCACCATACGACACTACACAGTCTGTCATGTCTGGTCACTTGTGGTTTCCAGTCATCTTCTGGTCCCCACTTTACCTGGAACATACAGACTAAAGCTGGGACACAGCAGCGCAGTCCTGTCTGGGATTTACTTTAGTGATGAGTGGGGTCGTTTTTTTTTTTGTTTTTTTTTTTATGCGCTCACTGTATGTGCGCGTGATTGACAGAGACAGAGCGGAGCTAAACGACAGTCAGTGTTGAACAAGCATCCAGGTAAAAACTGGAGAGATTATCACCATGAAAAGGCCTTCCAAGACCTTAACTGCACAGTTTATAAGAGGAGAAAAGAGGAGGATGAAAACTAATCCAATTACAGATGTATGGAACCTGTTATAATATTAAAAAATGTTTGATGTTACTAGCTACAGCTAGCTGAACTGAAACGAAGCAAAGTTGGCTAACAATGGAACTGTAGATGATTAAGATATGAGATATATGCTAAGTTGTGGTTTACTGCTGATGAACGGGGTTTTATACGTTTATCTATGTTTCTATCTGGTTTAACTGCTGGTTAGCTGGTTTATATGTTTGTTTCTGGTTTAACTGCTGGTTAGCTGGTTTATATGTTTGTTTCTGGTTTAACTGCTGGTTTACTGGTTTATCTATGTTTCTATCTGGTTTAACTGCTGGCTGCTTTGTGCATCTCCTCTCACGCTTTGCACATCATTGTTTTCACGTAATTTACGTTGTATATGGATCACAAACACACACCCCCAACCTGCTATAGGGAATTTATACATCAAAATGTACATGTGTTTGTGTCTCTGCTCAGTCAATGAGCCGCCCAAACCCGACCCCCAAATATAGTTTCCAGAGTAACCCGCCGATTCGCACCGCACTAATTTCTTTGAAATGGATGGTAAAATAAATGACACAACTAAAACTAATACTGAAGTAAACTAAACTATAACTAAGCATTCAGAAAAAAAATGATAACTAATAAAAACTAGCAAGCATGCTCTGAAAACTAATTAAAACTAACTGAATTAGAGAAAAAAAAGTCAAAACTAAATAAACCTAAAATATAATTAAAAATCCAAAACTATTCTAACTTTGCTTCCAGGCTCCTGGCTCCATGCTCCCGGCTCAAAGCTCCAGGCTCAAGGCTCATCGCTCCGGGCTCAGGATCAGTTCCAGGCTCCGGGCTCAAGGCCCCAGGTACCGGGTTCGGGGTCAGTTCCAAGCTCGAAGCTCCGGGCTCCGGGCTCCAGGCTCCAGGCTTGGCAATACAGAATCCAGGCTCCGGGCTCTGGGTCAGATCCATGCTCCAAGCTCCATGCTCTCTGCTCCGGGTCCGGGCTCTGGGCTCCAGGCTCCAGGCTTCAGGCTCCAAGCTCCATGCTCCAACCTCCGTGCTCTAGACTCCGGGCTCCAGGCTCAGGGTCAGTTCCATGCTCTTGGCTGCAGGCTCAAACCTCTAGGCTAGGGCTCAGTTCCAGGCTCCGGGCACCGGACTCCAGGCTCCACGCTCAAGGCTCCAGGCTTCAGGCTCCAGGTTCCAAGCTCCAGGCTCCGCGCTCCATGCTGAGGGCTCGGGGTAAGTTTAAGGCTCCGAGCTCAAGGATAAAGACTCCAGGCTCCATGCTCCAAACTCCGGGTCAAGGCTCCAGGTTCCTATCTCAGGGTCATTTCCTGGCTCCGGGCTCAGGGCTCAGGGCTTTTGGCTCCGGTCTCCAGGCTCCGGGCTCAGTGTCAGTTCTAGGCTCTGGGCTCCAGGTTCCAGGTTCTGAGTTCGGGGTCAGTTTCAAGCTCAATGCTCCGGGCTCCAGGCTCCGCAATCCAGGCTCCAGGCTCTGGGTCAGTTCTAGGCTCCGGGCTCCGGGCTCCAAGCTCTTCTCTCCAGGCACCGGGCTTCGGGCTCTAGGGCCCGGCCTCCAGGCTCCAGGCTCCAGGCTCCAGAGCCAGAGTTTGGGCTCCGGGTTGAGGCTCAGTTCCAGGGTTCAGGTTAGGGCTGAGGCCAGGGTTAGGGCTCCAGGCTCGGGCTCAGTTCCATGATTAGGGTTAGGGCTCAGTTCCAAGACCAGGGTTAGGGCTCCGGGCTTAGGCTCAGTTCCAGGGTCAGTGTTAGGGCTTTGGCCAGGGTCAGGTTTAGGGCTCCGAGCTCGTGCTCAGTTCCAGGCTCCAGGCTTAAGGCTCAAGGCTCTTGGCACTGGGTTCCAGGCTCCAAGCTCCAGGCTCCAGACTCCACGCTCCGTGGTCAGGGTCATTTCCATGCTCTTGGCTCCAGGCTCAAAGCTCTGGGCTCAGGGTCAGTTCCAGGCTCCGGGCACCGGGCTGCAGGCTCCAGATTCAAGGCTCCATGCTCCATGCTCCGGGCGCTGGGCTCCAGGCTCCATGCTACAAGCTCCGTGCTCTCTGCTCCGGGCTCAGGGCTCCGGGCTCCGGGCTCCGGGCTCCAGGCTCAGGGTCAGTTCCAGGCTCTGGGTTCCAGCCTCCTGCGTCTAGGCTCTGCACTCAAGGCTCAAGGCTCAATGCATGGGGTCATTTTTAGGCTCCGGTCTCCAATGTCCGGACTTGGGGTGAGTTCCAGGCTCCAGGCTCCGGGCTCCAGGCTCCTGTTTCTGAGCTCAGGGCTCCGGGCTTGGGGTCAGTTCCATGCTCTGGGCTGCAGGCTCCAACCTCTAGGCTAGGGCTCAGTTCCAGGCTCCAAGCTCCAGTCTCCAGGCTCTGTGCTCCAGGCTTTGGGCTCATGATCAGTTTCAGGCTGTGGGCTCCAGGCTCCAGGTTCAGGGTTTGGGGTCAGTTCAAGGCTCCTGGCTCCAGGCTCCACGCTCCACGTTCCGGGCTCGTGGCTCGTGATCAGTTCGAGGATCTGGGCTCCGGGCTAGAGTCTTTATGCTCTGGGCTCTCGGCTCCGTTCACCAGGATCTGTGCTCACGGCTCCAAGCTCCAGGTTCGATGCTCCAGGCTCCAGACTCTTGGTCAGTTCAAGTTCCAGTGCTCCATGCTATAGGTTCCAGACTCCGGGCTCAGGGTCAGGTCCATGCTCCGTGTTCCAGGCTCCAGGCTCCAGGCTCAAGGCTCTTGGTCAGTTACAGGCTCAAGGCTCAAGGCTTCGGGCTTCAGGCTCCAAGCTCCAGGTTCCAGGCTACATGCTCTGGGTCAGTTCCAGGCTCCGGGCTTCAGGCTCCAGGCTCAGGGATCCAGGTTCCCGGCTCAGTTTCAGTTCCAGGCCCCAGTCTCCGGGCTCCAGGCTTCAGACTCCAGGTTCGGGGTAAGTTTCAGGCTCTGGGCTCCAGGCTCAAGGCTCCAGGCTCAGGGCTCCAGGTTCCAGGCTCCAAGCTCGTGGCTCAAGGCTCAAGACTCTGCGCTCCGTGCTCCGGGCCTGTGGTCAGTTCCAGACTCCGTGATCAAGGATCCAGGATCCGGACTCGTGGTTAGTTCTTTGCTCCAGGCTCCAGGCTCCCGGCATCAGGCTTAGACTCCAGTCTCCAGGCTCCAGGCTCTTTTTACAGAGTCAGTTCCAGGCTCTGGTCTCAAGGTTCTGTGCTCGGGGTCAGTTCCAGGCTCCGGGCTCATGGCTCAAGGCTTGGAGTCAGTTCGAGGATCTGGGCTCCGGGCTCAAGTCTTTAAGCTGTGGGCTCTAGGCTCCACGCTCCAGGCTCCGTGCTCCAGTCTCTAGGCTCCAGGCTCCAACATCCAGGTTTCATGCTCCAGGCTCCAGGCTCTTGGTCAGTTCCAGGCTCCGGGCTCCAAGCTCCAGGCTCTGCGCTCAAGGCTCCGGACTCGTGATCAGTTCCAGGCTCCAGGCTCCAGGTTCCGGGTTCGGGGTCAGTTCAAGGCTCCGGGCTCCGGTGTCCAGGCTCCGTGATCAAGGATCCAGGATCCAGCCTCGTGGATAGTTCTTTGCTCCGGGCTCCAGGCTCCGGGCTCCAGGCTCCAGGCTTAGACTCCGGCCTCCAGGCTCAAAGCTCTGTGCTAATGGCTCTATGCTCCGGGCTCCAGTTTCGGAGTCAGTTTCAGGCTCCGGGCTCATGGCTCGGGGTCTTTTTTTTTTTTTTTATAATTCAAGTTTTTATTAGAGTTTTCACTTGGATCATGACATTCATACAGTGTTGCTTAATAATAACAATAACATTGAGGGCTTCTGTACATACATGAAAAAAAAAACAAACAAAACTACAAGGCGTGGAAGATCTTAAAGAAAAGAAAAAAAAAATAATAATAAAAAAATTAAAATGATAATTAATTAATTAATTAATTAATTAAATACATGAGGGAAGTAGTTCAACTTTCATCCTGCTGACTGTCAGTCATAGTTATGTAAGACCAGAATGAGTCCCAAACTGGTGCTGTGGTTTTATCCCTGTTATTGATCTTATGAAGCACCAGGGCCAGATTAACACTTCATTGTACCCAGGGCAACAATATTCAAGGGCCCTATCATCACAACCCCAGGATCCCTATAATCTGGCAAAATACAGAATAAGTTCCAGGAATATATGTAAATATACCCCATACTTCAATATCTAACTATCATCAAATGCATTTTGATGTACAAATGTGTAAATGCTCGTAGAACTACAAGTGCACCACTATAGCCTCTTGTCAAGGCCACTCACTTGCATATGATGATATGAAAACAAAACACATTAGCATCAGTATAATCTAAAATTGATCCACTACATTAGAAAGAGAGGGAAGTGTCCTCCATTTTCACAAAAAATATATAAGAAACCATTTCCAAAGTATCCAGTATATATTTAAGAACACTTTTTGCCAACACAAATGTATTGAATCGTCAGAAAAAGCCCACAGACAAAACACAAACATAATCTGATAGACTCAGATATGAATTTTAACTCTTTCCCCGCCAGAGCATTTTCCAGTGAGTTGGTAGCCAGCGCCATCCTTTTTGGTCATTTTCACTAATCTTTGGAGGCTCACTGAAAATGTTGTGTTAGGAGTATGTGAACACTGAATACATCAAAAGAAAGAACAGAACTTCAACTTTTAAACACAAAAAACGATTTTATTCTATCTTCATTCGTTCGTGAGATATGAATATTTGAATATTGGTCATTTTCAGGAAAAAAATGAATTTAGAGCAAAAAACTGAGAAAATTGAATTTTTTCAAAGACATTGATTTTCAAGATAAAACTGATTTCCTATTTACATTTTTGACTCTTTCTTCTTTACCAACCGTAACACTGTATTCAAAATCACAAAATAAAATAATTATAACAACAATAATAATAACAAACAGCTCTAAGATATTCCATCATTCCGCAAAATGTTAGTGGAATCCACACCAAACTTTAGACCAAACATCTTCTAAAGCACCAGGTTCCTTCTAAACTTTACACTTTGACATACATCAGTTACAAGTAACAACATATTAGTTTAGCTTTTTGATATAAACACTTCAATATTCCTCATTTTCAAGAAAAAAAGAAACAAATTCACTAAATACTGCAGATTTCTGGCCTTTCTTTGGCTGCACCACATCCTCCTGTTGGACCACCTGCTGTGTTTGATCTGTAAATAATTATATGGACATGTAGTTATTTATCTTTGGATGTATATGAATATATGTATTTATTTATTTATTTCATACAAAAGCTAAATCCAACAGTGTCTTACCTCTGTCCCTGCTGACATTCTACAGCTGAATCTGTTCTGTGTCCTCAGTCTGAATCTGAACTCACTCTAACAGATGAACACTAGCTGTCCTTTGTCTTGTCCCACGTCTGGTTGTCTGTCTTCTCCTTGAATGTCCCCTAGAAATGTCTCTTTTCTCTTCCTCCTGTCTGTCATTTTCTCCGTGTCGCTCCGTGCCCCCCCACCCCACCCCCATCTCCGTGTCGGACCTGAGCCGCTCCGTGTTTCCCGTGTTCCGTGTCCGTCTCCCTCACCTTCTATTTCTCCGTTCCTGTCTCTAAATGGTTCTTCTGTAGCTCCATCACATATTGAACTGTCAGACTCTGTCTCCATAATCATCTTTAAGGCTTTTGAAACTGCGCGCGGTTCCTGCACAGTCTGCACTTCCTCATTCAGTGACTGCCGCTGGATGTGTTGCCATGGGATACGGAGACTCCAGTGCAAAAGCGTTTAACCCGGTCCTTCATTTTTCCGAAAAAACTGCTTAACTGTTTGTTTTTGGACTAAGGAAAGTATTTCACATGATCCGCAACACCTCCAACTATAGCATAACAGTGAAAACACGGATTGAAAATCTCGTCATTGGCGAAGAAAGAGTTAAACAGAAATCCACTTGTCACCTCAGAATTCAACAAGAGAGTTAAAGTAAGTGCAATGTAAACATCGTTTTGATTCGCGTACGTATGTCGCATAGTTCTTGACGTCTCACATCCCGCTCAGTGCACGCACGTTGATTTGCGTCACAGCTGATTTGCTTTTTGGACTGACCAATGAGGAGAGGGTCTCAGCTCACGGTCACAGACAGCAGGAGCAGGGTTTCTGTGCAGTGCAATAGCTCCGGACAGCGGACAGTTTCATTTATAAGCAAAAGATAACCAGATATTTTCGTTATGCCCGAGCTACCCAGGGCCCTTCAGACATCGCGGGCCCCTGGGCAATTGCCCAGTTGCCCATATGGTTAATCCGGGCTTGTGAAGCACACATTCATATGAAGCAGTCTTTATCATCCTATTGACCCATTCTTTAAACTGTGGGGCTTTAGGTATTTTCCAGTGTTTAAGAATAATCCTGACGGCTACTGAAACCATAATAACAGAAAATTTTTCGTTTGATACATTAGCTATCTGTCCTTTTTCACCCAGTAAACACAGCCTTGGACAAAGTGGCACAGTTCTGTCCAACCAATTATTTAGAGTATGAATTACAACTATCCAGAAACGTTTGATGATTGGACATTCCCACAAACAGTGGATCAGAGTACCATTATCATTTTGACATTTCCAACACATTGAGTTATTCATCAGACCTAATCTATTCAGTCTTACAGGTGTCCAATAATATCTTTGTAATATTTTATATTGTGTAAATTTACCTTTACCTTCCTTTAAAAATTTACCACATTGTGAAATTATTTTCGTCCATTCCTCATTCCCAGAGATAACCCCAATGTCTTTTTCCCATAAAACCTTCAGACTGTTCAGATCAGGACTGAGTGCATAATTCATTCGTCTATAAAATATTGAGGCTCTATGATGGTGAGGTGGTAAAACCAAATACTCCAATATATGGTTATCTTCAGTTTGCCGATGTAGTGACATGATACAGTTCCTTATCTGAAGATATTTCCAGAAATGTTCCTTTCCTTTTAGTTTATATTTACTCAGTAGGTCATTATAAGACATAAACACTTCACTATTATACAAATTGTCCAGTGTACATATTCCATGGTTGTGCCAACTCTTCCAATAGATTGGACTTTTACCAATACAAATTACAGGATTTTGCCACAAGGACGAATATAGTTGTATATAATGAGATAATTTAAGCATTTTGTGCATCTTCATCCAAACTTCCTTTGAATGCAACATGATAGGGTTGGAAATTCTAGCTGAACTTTGAGAGAGAAGCTCTATGGGTGTGAAAGGGAAAGACAAAGATTTTTCTATAATGGCCCAATCTAAATGATACTGGCCAGTCCAATGTAAAGACAGTTTCACCATCTCAAAGGAGATATAATAGTCTTGGGTCAGGTAAGCCCAATCCACCCTTGTCCCTGGGTAAACATAGTTTAGTTAGCTTGATCCTGGGCCTTTTCCCTTCCCAGACAAACTCCTTAACTTAGTGTGTCATATTGATTAAAAATGGAAGGGGGCACTGTTACTGGCAGCATCATAAGAGGATAATTGAACTGTGGTGAAACCACCATTTTAATTACATTTACTCTCCCCCACAGTGTCAACCTTATTTTATTCCACTTATCCAAATTAATTTTTATTTTTCGTAAGATTGGAACAAAGTTTAAATTTGGCATTTCTTCCACCTCCCTACATATTTTAATTCCTAAATATTTCATTCCCTTTGATATCCACTTAAAACCAAATTTTGTCATTATATCTTCACTACTAATCGCAGATATTGGCATTGCTTCGGATTTTGTCCAGTTAATTTTATATCCTGATACATCTGAGTAGGATTGTATTGTATCCATCAAGTGGGGTATTGAATGATTTGGGTCTTTGAAGAGGACCAAAATGTCATCTGCATAAAGCAGCAATTTGTGTTGTTTATCACCTCCCTCTATACCTCTTATTTCTGCATTTCCTCTTATGTTGACTGCCAGTGGTTCCAAAAAAATGTTGAATAACAAGGGTGAGAGAGGATACCCCTGTCTTGTAGCTCTCTTCAGACTAAAGAAGGGCGATATTACACCATTAGTTATTACCGATGCCTTATTATTACTATTTAAGATTTTTACCCATGTAATAAATGCAGATGAAAACCCAAAATTTGACAAGGTTGCAAATAAAAAATCCCACTGGACCCGGTCAAATGCCTTCTCTGCATCAAGGGAGAGGGCAACAATAGGACTATTGTTCTCTCTATTCAGACTTATTAAGTGCAGTAGTCTTCTCATATTATCTGTTGATGATCTATTTTTCATAAAGCCTACTTAATCTGTGTGAATAATACCTGGCAAAACTTCCTCTAAACGAGTCGCTAAAATTTTGGTCAAGATTTTACAGTCTACATTGAGTAAACTTATAGGCCGATAATTTGAGGGTTGTAATGGATCCCTATCCTTTTTTGGGATGACTGTTATTAAAGCCTCATCGAAAGTTGGTGAAAGAGATTGTAAAACAAATGCTTCGTTATATACTTCTTCTAAAACTGGGGCTAGGATATCTATGAACTGTTTATAGTATTCTATAGGGAACCCATCTAACCCAGGAGACTTCCCGTTCTTCATACCTAATATAGATTTTCGTATTTCTGTTTCTGTCACAGGACCATCTAACAGTTTTATCTGATCAAAAGATAACTTAGGCAGGTCCATATTAGTAAAAAAAGTCTGTTAATGCTTTAAAATCGGGGTATGTATCAGGTGTATAAAGTGCCTCATAATATTTTTGTAACACCTCATTAATTTGTTTAGTGTCAGTCACTGTTATATTACCTTTTGTAATGGCTGGTATTAAATTCTCTCTCCTGGCTCCTGGCTCCAGGCTTTGGGCTCGGTGTCTTCTTCCAGGCTAAAGGCTCCAGGCTCCAGCCTCCAGGCTCAAGTCTGCCGGCTCCAGTCTCAAAGCTCCAGACTCAAAGCTCCAGGCTCTGGGCTCGGGATCAGTTCAAGGCTCCGGGCTCCAGGACCCAGGTTTCAGGTTATGGGTGTATTCCATGCTCTGGCCTTCACTCTCAAGGCTCCGGGCATTGGGTCAGGTCCAAGTTCCAGTCTCCGGGTTTCAGGCTCGGGGTAAGTTCCATGCTCGGGGTTCCACGCCCTGGGCTATAGGCTCTGGGAACGGGGTCATTTCCACACTCCGAGCTCAGGAATCCAGGCTCCAGGCTCCGGACTCGGGGTCGGTTCTGGGCTCCGGGCTCCAGGCTCCAGGCTCCGGGCTCCGGGCTCCGGGCTCCAGGCTCTGGGCTCCAGGCTCTTGGAACGGGGTCATTTCCACGCTCCGAGCTCCAGAATCAAGGCTGCAGGCTCTGGACTCGGGGTCAGTTCCAGGCTCCGGGCTCCAGGCTTCAGGCTCCAATCTCACGGCTCAATGCTCCGAGCTCCAGGCTCCAAGCTCGGGGTCAGTTCCAGTCTCCGGACTCCAGGGTCCTTGCTCAAGGTTTCGTGCTCGTGGTCAGTTCCAGGCTCCGGGCTCCAGGCTCCAGGCACGGGGTTTTTTCCGGCCTCCAGACTCGTGGGCTCAAGGCTCTTGACTCGGGGTCAGTACAAGGCTTTTGGCTCCCGGCTCAAGGCTCCCGGCCCCCAGCTACATGCTCATGACTCCATGCTCCGGGCTCCAGGGTCCAAGATCAAGGTTCTGTTCTCTGTGTCAGTTCCAGTTTCCGTGGTCCATGCTCCATGTTCCAGGAAAAGGGCTGTGGGCTCAGGGTCCTTTCTTGGCTCCGGGCTCCAAGATCCGGACTTAAGGTCAGTTCCAGGCTCTTGGCTCCAGGCACCAGGCTCACGGCTCCATGCTATGAGCTCCAGGCTATGGGCTCCAGGCTTGGGGTAAGTTCAAGGGTTCGGGCCCCAGGCTCAGCGATCAAGGCTCCATGTTCACGGTCAGTTCAAGGCTCCAGGTTCTTTTCTCTGTGCCAGGGGTCAATTCGAGTATCTGGGTTCCGGGCTCCAGTCTTTAAGCTCTGGGCTCTAGACTCCGTGCTCTAGGCTCCATGCTCCAGGCTCCAGGCTCTCGGCTCAAGGCTCCAGGCTCCTGACTCCAGGCTCCAGACTCCGGGCTCTAGGCTCCATGCTTCAAGCTCTTGGATCCAGGCTCAGGGTCAGTTCCAGGCTCCGGGCTCCATGCTCTGGGGTCAGGGCTCCAGACTCCTGGATCCAGGCTGCAGGCTCCAAGCTCCAGGCTCCACGCTCCAGGCTCAAGGCTCTAGGCTCAAGGGTCTTGGTCAGTAAAAGGCTCCGTGCTCCAAGCTACCAGCTCCAGACTCCAGGCTCCAGATCAGTTCCAGGCTCTGGGCAAAAGGATCCAGGCTCAAGTGTCGGGATCAGTTCCGGGCTCCTGGCTCTGGGCTCTGGGCTCTGGGCTCTGGGCTCTGGGATCCAAGCTCCTGGTTCCAGGCACAAGGCGTTGGGTCAGTTCCATGCGCCAGGCTCCAGACTCCAGGCTCCATGCCCCAAACTCCAAGCCAAGGCTCCAGGTTCCTTGCTCAGGGTCATTTACAGGCTGCGGAGTCCGGGCTCCAGGCTCCAGGCTCCATGCTCCATGCTCAAGGCTCTGGGTCAGTTAAGGGCTCCGGGCTCCGGGCTCCAACCTCCAAGCTCCAGGCTCCATTTTCCGGTTTCCAGAATCCCGGCTTGGGTTAAGTTCCAGGTGTCAGGCTCAGGGCTAAAGCCTCCTGTCTCCAGTCTTCAGATTCCGGGCTCCCTGCTCAAGGCTCAAGGCTCCGCCCTATAGGCTTCGGGCTTATTGTCACTACTATTCTCCAGGTTCAAGGCTCCGGGCTCAAGGCTTCGGATTTTGGTTTAGTTCCATTCGCCGGGTTCCAGGCTTCAGGCTCCAAGCTTCGGGCTCTGGGTCAGTTCCAGGCTCTGGGCTCCAGGTACCGGGCTCCAGGTACCGGGCTCAAGGCTCCCCTTTCGGGGTTATTTCGAGGCTCCGGTATCCAGGCTTTGGACTCGGTGTCAGTTCCAGGCTCCAGGCTCCAGGCTCCAGGCTCCAGGCTCCAGGCTCCAGGCTCCAGGTTCAGGGCACCAGGCTCCAGGTTCAAGACTGCGCTCTAGGATCCGGGATCGGGGTCAGTTCTAGGCTCTGGGCTCCAGTTTCCAGGGTCCTGGCTCCAGGCTCCTGGCTCCAGGCTCAAGGCACCAGACTCTAAGCATCAGCCTCCAGGCGCCGCGCTCCTTCCTCTGGGATCCTGGCTTTGGGCTCAGAGTATGTTCCTGGCTCCAGGCTCAAGGCTCCAGGTTTTAAGCTCCATATTTCAGGCTCAGTTCCCAGCTACAGGATCTATGCTCAAGGCTCGTGACTTTGCGTTCCAGGCTCCAGGCACCTTGCTCTAGGCTCAAGGATCCGGGATCCAGGCTCAAGCCTCGGGGTCAGTTCCACTCTCCGGGCTCAAGACTCCAGGCTCAAGGCTCAGGGTCAGTTCATGAATCCAGTCACCAGACTCTCGACTCCAGGCTTCAAGCTCTGGGCTACAGGCTATAGGCTCCAGGCTCAGGGTCATTTCCAGGATCCAGCCTCCATGCTTAAGACTCTTGGCTCAAGGCTCTGGGCTCAGTGTCAGTTCCAGGCTCTGGGTTCCCCGCTCAAGGCTCCGGGCTCCAGGCTCCAGGTTCCAGGCTCCAGGCTCCAGGCTCCAGGCTCCAGGTTCCAGGCTCCAGGCTCTGGTTATGGGGTCCGTTCCAAGTTCCGGTCTCCAGATTTTAGGCTCCCCATTTCGGGTTTGGGGTAAGTTCCAGGCTCCAGGCTCCGTAGTCCGGGATTGTTGCTATGCGTTCCAGGCTCCAGGCTTAAGGCTCCAAGCTAAAAGCTCCAGGCTCGGGGTAAGTTCCATGCTCCGGGCTCAAGGCTCCAAGCTCAAGGGTCGGGATCAGTTCAGGGCTCTGGGCTCTGGGCTCTGGGCTCTGGGCTCTGGACTCTGGGCTCTGTGCTCCAGGCTCCCTGCTCCAGGAAACAGGCTCAAGGCTCGTGGCTCCGCGTTCCGGGTTCCAGGCTCAAGGTTCAAGGCTCCATGTTTGGGGTCATTTCCAGGATACGGGCTCCAGGCTCTGGTCTCGTTTTCGCTTCCAGTCTCATGGGTCCGGGCTCCTAGGGCTGGGCTACGGGCTACAGGATCACCTCAATTACCAGACCCCTCGGTGAACCCATGTACTACACACACATATGTGTATAAACCACTGATTTGTCAGTATTCTCTGTTAATAGACAACAGTACATGTACATAACTGTAAAATAACTAACTTTTGTCACACTCTTTGCTCTCTCTCTTAGATTTCATTTTTTTAGTGTTTCACACGAAAAGAAGCTGTTTTGGTCACTTTGAGACTAGGATGTTTTTTTCTCAAAGAAAACTTCATGAACTGAAAAGACTCGAACAAAATAGCAATAAACCAATTATTTTTGACTTATTCGTTTTCCATCTTTTCTGAGTAGAAGAGGCAAAAATTTCATTTTTGAGCGTTTCAAGCGATAAGAAGCTGTTTTGGTCACATTGAGACTAGGATACTTTTTTTCTCAAAGAAAACTTCATGAACAGTTATAAACCAATTATTTCTGACTTGTTTTAAGTGTTTTCCTTCTTTTCTGAGTAGAAGAGTCAAAAATGTCATTTTTGAGCGTTTCACGCGATAAGAAGCTGTTTTGGTCACTTTGACACAAGGATGTTTTTTGTCAAGCAGAATTTCATGAACTGAAAAGACTCGAACAAAACAGCCATAAACCATATATTTCTGACTTGTTTTTAGTGTTTTCCTTCTTTTCTGAGTAAAAGAGGAAAAAATGTCATTTTTAAGCGTTACACGTGATAAGAAGCTGTTTTGGTCACTTTGAGACAAGGATGTTTTTTGTCAAGCAGAATTTCATGAACTGAAAAGACTCGAACAAAACAGCCATAAAGTACTTATTTCTTACTTGTGTTTTTTTTTTTTTTTTTTTTTGCGTTTTTCTACTTTTTAGAGTAGAAGAGGATAAAATGTCATTTTGAGCGTTTCAGACGATAAGAAGCTGTTTTGGTCACTTTGAGACAAGAATTTTTTTTTCTCAAAGAAAACTTCATGAACTGAAAAGACTCGAAAAAAACAGCCATAAACCACTTATTTCTGACTTGTTCTTTGGGTTTTCTTTGTTTACTGAGTAGAAGAGGTAAAAATGTCATTTTTGAAAGTTTCAGACGATAAGAAGTTGTTTTTGTCACTTTGAGACAAGGATGTTTTTTCTAAAGCAGAACTTCATGAACTGATAAGGATTTGAACAAAACAGCCATAAAGTACTCATTTCTGACTCCTTTTTTTTTTTTTTTTTTTTTTTTTCCGTTTTTCTACTTTTCAGAGTAGAATAGGCCAAAATGTCATTTTTGAGCGTTTTAGACGTTAAGAAGCTGTTTTGGTCACTTTGAGACAAGGATGTTTTTTTCTCAAGCTGAACTTCATTATCTGATGAGACTTGAACAAAACAGCCATAAAACATTTATTTCTTACTTGTTCGAAATGTTTTCATGCTTTTCTGACTATATAGGTAAAAATGTCATTTTTGAGCGTTTAAGACGATAAGAAGCTGCTTTGGTCACTTTGAGACAAGGATGTTTTTTCTCAAGCAGAACTTCAAATTTAGAAGACTATGACAAAACAGACATAAACCACTTATTACTAACTTTTTTTTAGTGTTTTCTTTCTTTACTGAGTAGAAGATGCAAAAATGTACTTTTTGAGCGTTTTAGACGATAAGAAGCTGTTTTTGACACTTTGAGACAAGGATGTTTTTTTCTCAAAGAAAACTTCATGAACTGATAAGACTTGAACAAAACAGCCATAAAACATTTATTTCTTGACTAGTTATTAGTGTTTTCATGCTTTTCTGACTATATCAGTAGAAATGTCATTTTTGAGCGTTTTACACGATAAGAAGCTGTTTTCGTCACTTTATGACACGATGTTTATTCTCAAGATGAAATTCGTAATCTGACAAGACTTTGACAAAACAGCCATGAAACACTTATTTCTGATTTGTTTTTAGTGTTTTCCTTCTTTAGTAGTAGTAGAAGAGGAAAAATTTCCTTTTTTGACGATAAGAAGCTGTTTTTGTCATTGTGAGACAAGAATGAGATGCCATCGCACATTGACAAAACATCCATAAACCACTTTTTTCTTACTTGTTTTCTTAATTTTCTGACTAGACTGGTAAAATGTCATTTTTGAGCCTTTCGCGCAAGCTGAAACCATACCATAACAGTATGGTCACTTTTGAGACTAGGATTTTATTTCTCAAGTAGAACTTCATCATTTTTCCGTTGACAAACAGCCCTAAGCCACTTATATTCTTTCGTGTTTGTAGAGTTTTCTTGCATTTCTAAGTAGAGAAGGAAACAATGTCATTTTTGATCGTTTCACACGAAAATAAACGCTTTGAGACAAGGATTTTTTTTCTCAAGCAGAACTTCATGATACCACTTTGACAAAATAGCCACTTTTTCTTGACTTGTTTTGAATATTTTTCTGCTTCTTTTAGTAGAGTCAGTAAAAATGTCATTTTTGAGCGTTTCACTTCAAGAGAAGCTGTGGGACTTTTCAATTTTTCCAGCCTTTGTCTTTGTTATTTTTTTCAAAGACAGAACCCTGGTTGCCCTAACCCCATTTTTTTTCTAACCACTGGATCTTTTCCTTACGTGGAGCTGGAAACCTATAATCTCCTGGCCCGGTCTGACTCTTTTTTTTTTTTTTTTTTTCCCTTCTCGCTCCCCGTCTCTTCCTTCCAGCATCCTTAAAGTAGCACACTGAGTTCTTTCATTTTTCAAACTACCCAAGTGGAGACGGAAGTCTTCTCCACACTGAACCAAACCCAGGCGTTACAACTCTGCTCCTCCTGGCCTAATCTGACTTTTTTCTGTCTGTCTCCCCCTCTCTTCTCTCCAGCATTCTTAAAGTTTCACACTTGGTTCTGGCATTTTTCAAACCACCCCGTGGAGATGGAATGCTGCCTTACATTGCAGCTACACACTAGTGGAAGAACTCTGTCCATGGTCCTGATTCTTTGTCTTTCGTTCTCTCTCACTCTCTCTCTCCCTCTTTCCTCCAACCCCCTTAAAGCTGCACACTGGCGTGCCTGGACATGGAAGAACACTGGGAAATGTCGCACTGACCCTTTTCAGGGTTAGACCGGGACGGCTGGTGGACGGTGTGGACTCTGTCTTTTTTCCAGCCTGTGTGGGACATTGTTATTTTTCCAAAGACAGAACACCGGTTAGCCTCACCCCTTTTTTAACCTCCGGTTCTTCTGTCATCTTTAGCTGGATAACGATAAAACAGTAAATGTCATTTTTGAGCGTTTCACTTTAAGAGAAGCTGTGGGACCTTTCCTCATCTGAAGCTGGAAACCTAATCTCCAGGATCCAGGCTCCGGGCTCCAGGCACAGGGTCATTTCCAGGCCCCAGACTTCAGGCTCCAAGCTCTTGACTCGGGGTTTGTACCAGGCTCCGCGCTCCAGGCTCCATGTTCCCATCGCAGGGCTCCGGGTTTGTGGTCATTTCTAGGCTCCGGGCTCCAAGGTCCGGATTTGGGGTCAGTTCCAGTCTCCAGGCTCAAGGCTCACGGCTCCAGGCTCACGGCTTCACGCTCCAGGCTCCAGGCTCCAGGCTCCGGGCATGGGGTCAGTTCAAAGTTGTGGGATCCATGTTTCAGCCTCCAGGCTTCTGGCTCGGGGTAAGTCCCAGGCTCCGGGTTCCACGCCTTTGGCTCAAGGCACTGGGCACGGGGTGATTTCCAGGCTCCGGGCTCCAGGCTCCAGGCTCTAGGCTTCAGGCTTTTTGTGTTCTTCCAGGCAAGGTTATTATTCTTAACGAAAATGAACGAAATGACGAAAACTAAATTGAAAAAACATTTTCGTCAACTGAAATAAATAAAAAGTGTAATTAAAAGGAAAAAAAAAGATAACTAACTGAAACTGTATTGTGTGGTTACAAAACTAACTAAAACGTATTATAATTATGTATAAAATTCCCTTCGTTTTCGTCTTTGTAAATGTCGTATTGATATCAAATTGATTTATTTCACTCCAGCAGTTTGAGCTAGCAGCACCATACAACACTACACAGTCTGTCATGGCTGGTCACTTGTGGTTTCCAGTCGTCTTCTGGTCCCCACTTTACCTGGAACATACAGACTAAAGCTTGGACACAGCAGCACAGTCCTGTCTGGGATTTACTTTAGTGACGAGTGGGGTCGTTTTTTTTTTTTTTTTTGCGCTCACTGTGTGTGCGCGTGATTGACAAAGACAGAGCGGAGCTAAACGACAGAGTCAGTGTTGAACAAGCATCCAGGTAAAAACTGGAGAGATTATCACCATGAAAAGGCCTTCCAAGACCTTAACTGCACAGTTTATAAGAGGAGAAAAGAGGAGGATGAAAACTAATCCAATTACAGATGTATGGAACCTGTTATAATATTAAAAAATGGTTGATGTTACTAGCTACAGCTAGCTGAACTGAAACGAAGCAAAGTTGGCTAACAATGGAATTGTAGATGATTAAGATATGAGATATATGCTAAGTTGTGGTTTACTGCTGATGAACGGGGTTATATATGTTTATCTATGTTTCTATGTGGTTTAACTGCTGGTTAGCTGGTTTATATGTTTCTTTCTGGTTTAACTGCTGGTTAGGTGGTTTATATGTTTCTTTCTGGTTTAACTGCTGGCTGCTTTGTGCATCTCCTCTCAAGCTTTACACATCATCTTTTTCACGTAATTTACGTTGTGTATGGATCACACACACACACCCCCAACCTGCTATAGGGAATTTATACATCATAATGTACATGTGTTTGCGTCTCTGCTCAGTCAATGAGCCGCCAAAACCCGACCCCCAAATAAAGTGTCCACAGTAACCCGCCGATTTGCGCCGCACTAATTTCTTTGAATAGGATGGTGAGGAAGATAAAATATATGACATAACTAAAACTAATACTGAAGTAAACTAAACTATAACTAAGCATTCAGAAAAAAATGATAACTAATAAAAACTAGCAAGCATGCTCTGAAAACTAATTAAAACTAACTAAATTAGAGAAAAAAGAGTAAAAACTAAATAAACCTAATCCAGAAATCCAAAACTATTCTAACTTTGATTCCAGGCTCCTGGCTCCATGCTCCCGGCTCAAAGCTCCAGGCTCAAGGCTCATTGCTCCGGGCTCAAAATCAGTTCCAGGCTCTGGGCTTTAGGCCCCAGGTACCGGGTTCGGGGTCAGTTCCAAGCTCGAAGCTCTGGGCTCCAGGCTCCAGGCTTGGCAATAAAGAATCCAGGCTCCGGGCGCTGGGTCAGATTCAGGCTCCGGGCTCCAGGCACCGGGCTCCGGGCTCCGGGCTCCATTCTTTGGTTCAGTTCATATCTTGAGGTTTCTGGCTCCATGCTCTAGGCTCCGGGCACCAGGCTTTTGGCTCGGGGTCTTTTTCCAGGCTCCAGATTCCAGGCTCCAGGCAGCAAGCTCCAAGCTCCAGGCTCCGCGCTCATGGCTTTGACCTCATGTCTTTTTCCAGGCTCCAGATTCAAGGCTCCAGGCAGGGGGGCTGGTTCCGAGTTCCGGTCTCCTGGCTTCAGGCTCCAGGCTTCTGGCTCGGTGTAAGTTCCATGCTTGGGGTTTCATGCCCAGGGCTCCAGGCTCCGGGCACGGGATTTTTTCCAGGCTCCGGGCTCCAGGCTTTGGGCTCGGGGTCTTCTTCCAGGCTCTAGGCTCCAGTCTCTAGTCTCACAGCTCCAGGCTAAAAGCTCCAGGCTCTGGGCTCGGGATCAGTTCAAGTCTCCGGGCTCCAGGGCCCAGGTTTCGTTTTCGGGGTGTATTCCATGCTCTGTCCTTTGGGCTCCATCCTCCAGGCTCCAGGCATTGGGTCAGGTCCAAGTTCCGTTCTCCAGGCTTCAGGCTCAAGGCTTCGGGCTCGGGGTAAGTTCCATGCTCGGGGTTCCACGCCCTGGGCTCCAGGCTCTTGGAACGGGGTCATTTCCACTCTCCGGGCTCCAGAATCCAGGTCCGGACTCGGGGTCAGTTCCAGGCTCCGGGCTCCAGGCTCCAGGCTCCAGGCTCCAGGCTCGGGGTCAGTTCCAGTCTCTGGGCTCCAGGTTCCGTGCTCGGGGTAAGTTCCAGGCTCCGCGCTCCACGCTCCATGTTCTGGGCACAGGGCTCCGGTGTTGTGGTCATTTCTTGGCTCTGTGCTCCAAGGTCCAGACTTAAGGTCAGTTCCAGGCTTTGGGCTCCAGGTTCCAGGCACATGGCTCCATGCTACGGGCTCCAGGCTTGGAGTAAGTTCCAGGGTTCGGGCTCCAGGCTCAGGGATCAAGGCTCCATGTTCATGGTCAGTTCAAGGCTCAGGGTTCTTTTCTCCGGGCTCGGGCTCAGTTCGAGTATCAGGGTTCCGGGCTCCAGTCTTTAAGCTCTGGTCTCAAGACTCTGCGCTCAGGGCTCCAGGCTCCAGGCTCCACGCTCCTCGCTCCACGCTCCACGCTTTAGGCTCCAGGCTCAAAGCTCAAGGCTCTGGGCTCGGGATCAGTTAATGACTCTGGGCTCCAGGACCCAGGTGTCAGGTTCGGGGTTTATTCCATGCTCTTCCCATCAGCCTCCAGGCTCCGGGCATTGGGTCAGGTCCAAGTTCCGGTCTCCAGGCTTCAGGCTCCCGGCTTTGGACTCGGGGTAAGTTCCATGCTTGGGGTTCCATGTCCTGGGCTCCAGACTCCTGGAACGGAGTCACTTCCATGCTCCGGGCTCAAGAATCCAGGCTCCGGACTCTGTGTCATTTCCAGGCTCAGGACTCCAGGCTCAAGGCTCCAGGCTACTTGCTCTTCTCTTCAGGCTCTGGGCATCGGGCTCTAGGGTCCGGGCTCCAGGCTCCAGGCTCCAGGCTCCAGAGCCAGAGTTAGGGCTCCGGGGTGAGGCTCAGTTCCAGGGTTCAGGTTAGGGCTGAGGCCAGGGTTAGGGCTCCAGGCTCAGGCTCACTTCCATGATTAGGGTTAGGGCTCAGTTCTAAGACCAGGGTATGGGCTCTGGGCTTAAGCTCAGTTCCAGGGTCAGTGTTAGGGCTTTGGCCAGGGTAAGGTTTAGGGCTCCGAGCTCGTGCTCAGTTACAGGCTCCAGGCTTCAGGCTCAAGGCTCATGGCTCTTGGTTCCAGGCTCCAGGCTCAAGGCTCCATAATCCACGCTCAAGGCTCCAGGCTCCGTGGTCAGGGTCATTTCCATGCTCTTGGCTGCAGGCTTAAAGCTCTGGGCTCAGGGTCAGTTCCAGGCTCCAGGCACCAGGCTGCAGGCTCCAGATTCAAGGCTCCATGCTCCGGGCGCTGGGCTCCAGGCTCCATGCTCTAAGCTCCGTGCTCTCTGCTCCGGGCTCCGGACTACAGGCTCAATGCTCCAAGCTCCGTGCTCTAGACTCTGGGCTCCAGGCTCAGGGTCAGTTCCAGGCTCTGGATTCCAGCCTCCTGCGTCTAGGCTCTGCACTCAAGGCTCCAGGCTCAGGGCTCAATGCACGGGGTCATTTTCAGGCTCCGGTCTCCAATGTCCGGACTTGGGGTGAGTTCCAGGCTCCGGGCTCCAGGCTCCTTTTTCTGAGCTCAGGACTCAGGGCTTGGGGTCAGTTCCATGCTCTGGGCTGCAGGCTCCAACCTCTAGGCTAGGGCTCAGTTCCAGGCTCCGGGCACCGGGCTCCAGGCTCCAGGCACCACGCTCCATTCTCCAGGCTCCAGGCTCCAGGCTAGAGGCTCCAGGTTCCAAGCTCCAGGCTACGCGCTCCATGCTGAGGGCTCGTGGTAAGCTCAAGGATCAAGGCTCCAGTCTCCATGCACCAAACTCCGGGTCAAGGCTCCAGGTTCCTTGCTCAGGGTCATTTCCTGGCTCCGGGCTCCAGGCTTAAGTCTTCGGTCTCCATTCTCCGGGCTCAGTGTCTGTCCTAGGCTCTGGGCTCCAGGCCCCAGGTTCTGAGTTCGGGGTCAGTTCCAAGCTCAATGCTCCGGGCTCTAGGCTCTGCAATCCAGGCTCCTGGCTCTGGGTCAGTTCTAGGCTCCGGGCTCTGGGCTCCAAGCCCCAAGCTCCATTCTCGGGTTCAGTTCCACTCTCGAGGTTCCTGGCTCCAGGCTCCAGGCTCCGGGCTCCGGGCTCCAGGCTTTGGGCTCGGGGTCTTCTTCCATGCTCCAGACTCCAGGCTCTAGCCTCCAGCCTGGAGAATGGAGCCTCCAAGCTCCATGCTTCGCGCCCCAGGCTATTTGCTCGTAATCAGTTCCAGGGTCCGGGCTCATGGCTCCAGGTTCAGGGTTCGGGGTCAGTTTGAGGCTCTTGGCTCAAGGCTCTGCGATCCAGGCTTTGTGCTCGGTGTCGGAGGCTCCAGACTCCGGGCTCGGGTTCAGTTAAAGGCTCTGGGCTCCAGGCTCCGGGCTCCGGGCTTGGTGATACAGGATCTGCGCTCCAGGCTCATGAATCTTGGCTCAGGGCTCTGGATTTTGGTCAGATCAATTCTCTGGGCTCAAGGATCCAGCCTCTTGACTCGGGGTCAGATCCAGGCTCCTGGCACCGGGCTCCACGTTCCAGGCTTTGGGCTACAGGCTCAAGATTCAAGGCTCCAGCCTAAAGGCTCCAGGGTCCAAACTCAGGGTCAAGGGTCCTGGCTCCATGTTCTGGGACAGTTCCAAGCTCTGGGCTCCAGGCTCAAGACTCCAAGCTCCAAGCTCAAGGCTCAAGGCTCTGGGTCAGTTCCAGAATCTAGGGACCGGGCTCTTGGCTCAAGGTTCAAGGCTCCAGGTTCAAGGCTCCATGCTTCAAGCTCTTGGCTCCAGGCTCCAGGCACCAGGCTCAAGGCTCGGGGTCAGTTCCAGGCTTCAGGCTCCGGGCTCAAGGGTCTGGGCTCAGTGTCATTTCAGGGCTCCGGGCTCCAGGCTCCGGGCTCAGGGCTCCAGGCTCCAACCTCAAAGCTCTAGGCTCCATGCTCCAGGTTTCTGGCTCCGCGCTCCAGGCTCTGGGCTCCGTTCTCCAGGCTCCAGGCTCCTTCCATGGGGTCAGTTCAAAGTTCTTGGATCCAGGCTTCAGGTACCAGGCTTCGGGCTTTGGGTAAGTTCCAGGTTCCGGGTTCCTCACCCTGGGCTCAAGGGTCCGGGCACGGGGTAATTTCCAGTCTCCGGGCTCCAGGCTTTGGGTCTTCTTCCAGGCTCCAGGCTCCATGCTCCATGCTCCAGGCTCAGAGCTCCAGGCTCAAAGCTCATGGCTCCAGGCTTGGGATCACTTCAAAGCTCCGGGCTCAAGGGCCCAGGTTCCGGGTTGGGGGTCAGTTCCAAGCTCGAAGCTCCGGGCTCAAGGCTCCGCAATCCAGGATCAAGGCTCCGAGTTTTGGGTCAACACCAGGCTCAGGGCTCCAGGCTTAATTCTCGGGTTCAGTTCCAGTCTCGAGGTTCCTGGCTCCAGGCTCTGGGCTCGAGGCTTTGGGCTCTGGGTCTTCTTCCAGGCTCCAGGCTCCAGACTCCAGGCACCAGGCTCCAAGCTCCAGTCTCCAGGCTCTGTGCTCCAGGCTTTGGGCTCATGATCAGTTTCAGGCTGTGGGATCCAGGCTCCAGGTTCAGGGTTTGGGGTCAGTTCTAGGTACCTGGCTGCAGGCTCCAGGATCCAAGCTTTGGTCTCAGTGTCTTCTTCAAAGCTCCAGACTCCAGGCTCCACGCTCCGGGCTCCACGCTCCGGGCTCTTGGCTCGTGATCAGTTCGAGGATCTGGGCTCCGGGCCAGAGTCTTTATGCTCTGGGCTCTCGGCTCCGTGCACCAGGATCTGTGCTCCAGGCTCACGGCTCCAGGCTCAAAGCTCCAGGTTCGATGCTCCAGGCTCCAGACTCTTGGTCAGTTCCAGGCCCAGTGCTCCATTCTATAGGTTCCAGACTCCAGGTTTGGGGTTTGTTCCAGGCTCCGGGGTCCGGGCCAAGGTTCCGGGTTTGGGGTCAGTTCCAAGCTCGAAGTTCCGGGCTCACGGCTCTGCAATCCAGGATCCAGGCTCCGAGTTTTGGGTCAACTCCAGGCTCAGGGCTCCTCGCTTAATTTTCGGGTTAAGTTCCAGTCTCGAGGTTCCTGGCTCAAGGCTCTTGGCTCTAGGCTTTGGGCTCGGGGTCTTCTTCCAGGCTCCAGGCTCCAGACTCCAAGCACCAGGCTCCAGTCTCCAGGCTCTGTGCTCCAGGCTTTGGGCTCATGATCAGTTTCAGGCTTTGGGCTCAAGGCTCAAGGTTCAGGGTTTGGGATCAGTTCTAGGCTCCTGGCTCCAGGCTCCACAATCCACGCTTTGGGCTCAGTGTCTTCTTCAAAGCTCGAGACTCCAGGCTCCAGGCTCCAAGATCCACACTCCAGGCTCTTGGCTCGTGATCAGTTCGAGGATCTTGGCTCCAGGCTTGAGTCTTTATGCTCTGGGCTCTCGGCTCCGTGCACCAGGATCTGTGCTCCAGGCTCACGGCTCCAGGCTCAAATCTCCAGGGTCGATTCTCCAGGCTCCAGACTCTTGGTCAGTTCCAGTTCCAGTGCTCCATGCTATAGGTTCCAGACTCCAGGCTTGTGGTTAGTTCCAGGCTCTGGGGTGCATGCTCCATTCTCTGGTTTCCAGAATCCCGGCTTGGGTTAAGTTCCAGGCGCCGGGCTCAGGGCTAAAGCCTCCTGTCTCCAGTCTTCAGATTCCAGGCTCCCTGCTCAGGGCTCAAGGCTCCGCCCTCAAGGCTCCGGGCTCAAGGCTTCGGGCTTATTCTTACTTCTATTCTTCGGGTTCAAGGCTTCGGGCTTTGGGTCAGTTCCATTCTCCATGTTACAGGCTTCAGGCTCCGGGCTTCGGGCTCTGGGTCAGTTCCAGGCTCCGGCCTCCATGCTTCAGTCTCCGGGCTCAAGGCTCTGGGCTCAGTGTCAGTTCCAGGCTCTTGGCTCCCCACTCAAGGCTCCAGGCTCCGGGCTCCAGGCTCCAGGCTCTGGTTATGGGGTCCATTCCATGTTCCGGTCTCCAGGTTATAGGCTCCACATTTGGGGTTTGGGGTAAGTTCCAGGCTCTGTAGTCCGGGCTTGTTGCTACACGTTCCAGGCTCCAGGCGTAAGGCTCCAAGATAAAACCTCCAGGCTCGGGGTAAGTTCCATGCTGCAGGCTCAAGGCTCCAAGCTCAAGGGTCGGGATCAGGCTCCGGGCTCCGGGCTCTGGGCTCCAGGCTTCAACCTCTTTGCTCCAGGCTCAAGACTCGGGGTCAGTTCCAGGCACCGGGCTCAAGGCTCCAAGTTCAAGGCTCCATGCTCCAGGCTCCATTCTCCCCGCTCCATGAAACAGGCTCCAGTCTCGTGGCTCCCCGTTCCAGGTTCCAGGCTCAAGGTTCAAGGCTCCATGTTTGGGGTCATTTCCAGGCTATGGGTTCCAGGCTCCGGTCTCGTTTTCGCTTCCAGTCTCAAGGGTCCGGGCTCGTAGCGCTGGGCTACGGACTCCAGGATCACCTCAATGGCAAGAACCCTCGGTGAACCCATGTACCACACAGTTCAGCACTGTTTGCGGTGGACCCGAGAACGGTGAAATCCTAGGCCCGGAAAGAACTGCACCCATCAAAAAACCATGTGGTGGTAAAAAATAAATAAATTAAAACAAAAAAGAAGAAGAAGAAATTGACTTAGATTTCATTTTTTAGTGTTTCACACGAAAAGAAGCTGTTTTGGTCACTTTGAGACTAGGATTTTTTTTTCCTCAAAGAAAACTCCATGAACTGAAAAGACTTGAACAAAACAGCAATAAACCAATTATTTTTGACTTTTTGTTAGTTTTTTCCTTCTTTTCTGAGTAGAAGAGGCAAAAAAAAAAAATTCATTTTTGAGCGTTTCACGCGATAAGAAGCTGTTTTGCTCACATTGAGACAAGAATGCTTTTTTTCCTCAAAGAAAAGTTTTCTTGCATTTCTAAGTAGAGAAGGAAACAATGTCATTTTTGATCGATTCACACGAAAATAAACGCTTAGAAACAAGGATTTTTTTTTTTTCTCAAGCAGAACTTCATGATACCACTTTGACAAAATAGCCACTTATTCTTTACTTGTTTTTAATATTTTTCTTCTTTTCTGAGTAGAGCCAGTAAAACTATAATTTTTGAGCATTTCACTTCAAGAGAAGCTGGGGACTTTTCAATTTTTCCAGCCTTTGTCTTTGTTATTTTTTTCAAAGATAGAACTCTGGTTGGCCTAACCCCCTTTTTTTTTTCTAACCACCGGTGCTTTTCGTCACCTGGAGCTGGACACCTAATCTCCTGGCCCGGTCTGACTCTTTTTTTTTTTTTTTTTTTTCCGTCTCGCTCCCCGTCTCTTCCTTCCAGCATCCTTAAAGTAGCACACTGAGTTCTGTCATTTTTCAAACTACCCCAGTGGAGACGGAAGTCTTCTCCACACTGAACCAAACCAAGGCGTTAGAACTCTCCTCCTCCTGGCCTAATCTGACTTTTTTTCTGTCTGTCTCCCCCTCTTTTCTCTCCAGCATCCTTAAAGCTTCATACTTGGTTCTGGCATTTTTCAAACCACCCCGTGGAGATGGAATGCTGCCTTATATTGCAACTACACACTAGTGGAAGAACTCTGTCCATGGTCCTGATTTTTTGTCTTTCTTTCTCTCTCGCTCTCTCTCTCTCCCTCTTTCCTCCAACCCCCTTTAAAGCTGCACACTGGCGTGCATGGACGTGGAAGAACACTGGGAAATGTCGCACTGACCCTTGTCAGGGTTAGACCGGGATGGCTGGCTGACGGTGTGGACCCTTTCTTTTTTCCAGCCTTTGTGAGACATTGTTATTTTTCCAAAGACAGAACACCGGTTAGCCTCACCCCTTTTTTAACCTCCGGTTCCTCTGTCATCTTGAGCTGGAAAACGATAAAACAGGAAATGTCATTTTTGAGCATTTCACTTCAAGAGAAGCTGTGGGACCTTTTCTCATCTGAAGCTGGAAACCTAATCTCCAGGATCCAGGCTCCGGGCTCCAGGCACGGGGTCATTTCCAGGCTCCAGACTTCAGGCTCCAAGCTCAAGACTCGGGGTCTTTACAAGGCTTCGGGCTCCCGGCTCCCGGCTCCCGGCTCCCGGCTCGATGCTCCAGGCTCCAGGCTTCAAACCAAGGTTCGGTGCTCGAGGTTTGTTCCAGGCTCCGCGCTCCAGTCTCCATGTTCCCTGCGCAGGGCTCCGGGTTCGTGGTCATTTCTAGGCTCCGGGCTCCAAGTCCGGACTTGGGGTCAGTTCCAGTCTCCAGGCTCAAGGCTCACGGCTCACGGCTCAAGGCTCACGGCTTCACGCTCCAGGCTCCGGACTCCAGGCTCCGGGGATGGGGTCAGTTCAAAGTTGTGGGATCCATGTTTCAGCCTCCAGGCTTCTGGCTCGGGGTAAGTCCCAGGCTCCGGGTTCGTCCCAGGCTCCGGGATCCACGCCTTGGGCTCAAGGCACTGTGCACGGGGTGATTTCCAGGCTCCGGGCTCCAGGCTTTGGGCTTTTGGTGTTCTTCCAGGCAAGGTTATTATTCTCAACGAAAATGAACGAAATGACGAAAACTAAAATTGAAAAAACATTTTCGTCAACTGAAATAAATAAAAACTCTGATTAAAAGAAAAAAAAAGATAACTAACTGAAACTGTATTGTGTGGTTACAAAACTAACTAAAACGTATAAAAATTATGTATAAAATTCCCTTCGTTGTTGTCTTTGTAAATGTCGGATTGATATAGCTAGCAGCACCATACGACACTACACAGTCTGTCATGTCACTTGTGGTTTCCAGTCGTCTTCTGGTCCCCACTTTACCTGGAACATACAGACTAAAGCTTGAACACAGCAGCACAGTCCTGTCTGGGATTTACTTTAGTGATGAAAGGGGTCGTTTTTTTTTTTTTTCTTGGTTTTTTTTTTTTGCGCTCACTGTGTGTGCGCGTGATTGACAGAGACAGAGCGGAGCTAAACGACAGAGTCAGTGTTGAACAAGCATCCAGGTAAAAACTGGAGAGATTATCACCATGAAAAGGCCTTCCAAGACCTTAACTGCACAGTTTATAAGAGGAGAAAAGAGGAGGATGAAAACTAATCCAATTACAGATGTATGGAACCTGTTATAATATTAAACAATGTTTGATGTTACTAGCTACAGCTAGCTGAACTGAAACGAAGCAAAGTTGGCTAACAATGGAACTGTAGATGATTAAGATATGAGATATATGCTAAGTTGTGGTTTACTGCTGATGAAAGGGGTTATATACGTTTATCTATGTTTCTATCTGGTTTAACCGCTGGTTAGCTGGTCTATATGTTTCTTTCTGGTTTAACTGCTGGTTAGGTGGTTTATATGTTTCTATCTGGTTTAACTGCTGGCTGCTTTTTGCATCTCCTCTCATGCTTTGCACATCATTGTTTTCACGTAATTTACGTTGTGTATGGATCACACACACACAACCCCAATCTTCTATAGGGAATTTATACTTCATAATGTACATGTGTTTGTGTCTCTTCTCAGTCAATGAGCCGCCCAAACCCGACCCCCAAATAAAGTGTCCAGAGTAACCCGCTGATTAGTGCCACACTAATTTCTTTGAATAAGATGGTAAAATATATGACATAACTAAAACTAATACCGTAGTAAACTAAACTATAACTAAGCATTCAGAAAAAAATGATAACTAATAAAAACTAGTTAGCATGTTCTGAAAACGAATTAAAACTAACTGAATTAGAGAAAAAAAAGTCAAAACTAAATAAACCTAAAATATAATTAAAATACCAAAACTATTCTAACTTTGCTTCCAGGCTCCTGGCTCCATGCTCTCGGCTCAAAGCTCCAGGCTCAAGGCTCATTGCTTCGGGCTCAGGATCAGTTCCAGGCTCCGGGCTCATGGCCCCAGGTACTGGGTTCGGGGTCAGTTCCAAGCTCGAAGCTCCGGGCTCCAGGCTCCAGGCTTGGCAATACATAATACAGGATCGGGGCTCTGGGTCAGATCCATGCTCCAAGCTCCGTGCTCTCTGCTCCGGGCTCCGGGCTCCAGGCTCCAGGCTCCAGGCTCCATGCTCCAGCCTCCGGGCTCTAGACTCCGGGCTCCAGGCTCAGGGTCAGTTCCAAGCTCTGGGTTCTAGCCTCCTGCGTCTAGGCTCTGCACTCAAGGCTCCAGGCTCAAGGCTCAATGCACGGGGTCATTTTTAGGCTCCGGTCTCCAATGTCCGAACTTGGGGTCAGTTCCAGGCTCCGGGCTCCAGGCTCCTGTTTCTGAGCTCAGGGCTCTGGGCTCTGGGCTTGGGGTCAGTTCCATGCTCTGGGCTGCAGGCTCAAACCTCTAGGCTACGGCTCAGTTCCAGGCTCCAGGCTCCGGGCTCCGGGCTCCGGGCACCAGGCTCCAGGTTCCAAGCTCCAGGCTCTGCGCTCCATGCTGAGGGCTCGGGGTAAGTTCAAGGCTCCAGGCTCAAGGATCAAGACTCCAGGCTCGATGCTCCAAACTCCGGGTCAAGGCTCCAGGTTCCTTGCTCTGGGTCATTTCCTGGCTCCGGGCTCGAGGCTTAAGGCTCCAGGCTCTGGGCTCAATATCAGTCCTAGGCTCTGGGCTCCAGGTTCCAGGTTCTGAGTTCGGGGTCAGTTCCAAGCTCAAGGCTCCGGGCTCTAGGCTCTGCAGTCCAGGCTCCAGGCTCTGGCTCAGTTCTTGGCTCCGGGCTCCAAGCTCCATTCTCGGGTTCAGTTCCACTTTCGAGGCTCCTGGCTCTAGGCTCTGGGCACCAGGCTTTGGGCTTCGGGTCTTCATCCATGCTCCAGATTCCAGGCTCTAGCCTCCAGCCTTGAGCATGGAGCTCGGAGCCTCCAAGCTCCATCCTTCGCGCTCCAGGCTATTGGCTTGTAATCAGTTGCAGGGTCCGGGCTCCAGGCTCCAGGCTCCAGACTCCGGGCTCGGGTTCAGTTCCAGGCTCTCAGCTCCAGGCTCCAGGCTCCTGGCCCCAGGCCCCAGGCTCTGGGCTCCGGGCTCCGGGCTCCGGGCTCGGTGATACAGGATTTGCGCTCCAGGCTTTTGGATCTGGTCTCAGGGCTCCGGATTTTGGGTCAGTTCAATTCTCTGGGCTCCAGGCTCCAGCCTCTAGACTCGGGGTCAGATCCAGGCTCCTGGCACCGGGCTCCACGCTCCAGGTTGTGGGCTACAGGCTCAAGATTCAAGGCTCCAGCCTCAAGGCTCCAGGGTCAAAACTCAGGGTCAAGGGTCCTGGCTCCAGAATCCAGTTCCAGAATCTAGGCACCAAGCTCTAGGCTCCAGGTTCAAGGCTCCATGCTTCAAGGCTCCATGCTTCAAGCTCTTTACTCCAGGCTCAAGGCTCGGGGTCAGTTCCAGGCTCCGGGCTCCAGGCGTCAGGCTCCGGGCTTCAGGGTCTGGGCTCAGTGTCATTTCCAGGCTCCGGGCTCAAGACTCCGGGCTCAGGGCTCCAGGCTCCAACCTCCAACCTCCAGGCTCCATGCTCCAGGTTCCAGGCTCCGCGCTCCAGGCTCTGGGCTCCAGGCTCCAGGCTCCAGGCTCCTTTCATGGGGTTAGTTCAAAGTTCTGGGATCCAGGCTTCAGGTACCAGGCTTCGGACTTTGGGTAAGTTCCAGGTTCTGGGTTCCACACCCTGGGCTCAAGGCTCCGGGCACGGGGTAATTTCCAGTCTCCGGGCTCCAGGCTTTGGGTCTTCTTCCAGGCTCCAGGCTCCATGCTCCAGGCTCAGAGCTCCAGAATCAAATATCATGGCTCCAGGCTTGGGATCACTTCCAAGCTCCGGGCTCCAGGATCCAGGCTCCGAGATTTGGGTCAACACCAGGCTCAGGGCTCCAGGCTTAATTCTCGGGTTCAGTTCCAGTCTCGAGGTTGCTGGCTCAAGGCTCTGGGCTCGAGGCTTTGGGCTCGGGGTCATCTTCCAGGCTCCAGGCTCCAAACTCCAGGCACCAGGCTCCAAGCTCCAGTCTCCAGGCTCTGTGCTCTAGGCTTTTGGCTCATGATCAGTTTAAGGCTGTGGGCTCTAGGCTCCAGGTTCAGGGTTTGGGGTCAGTTTTAGGCTCCTGGCTCCAGGCTCCACGATCCAGGCTTTGGTCTCAGTGTCTTCTTCAAAGCTCCAGACTCCAGGCTTCACGCTCCGGGCTCTTGGCTCGTGATCAGTTCGAGGATCTGGGCTCCGGGCTCCGGGCTAGAGTCTTTATGCTCTGGGCTCTCGGCTCCGTGCACCAGGATCTGTGCTCCAGGCTCACGGCTCCAGGCTCCAGGCTCCAAGCTCCAGGTTCGATGCTCCAGGCTCCAGACTCTTGGTCAGTTCCAGGCCCAGTGCTCCATGCTATAGGTTCCAGACTCCAGGTTTGGGGTTAGTTCCAGGCCCCGGGATCCGGGCCCAGGTTCCGGGTTTGGGGTCAGTTCCAGGCTCAAAGCTCCGGGCTCAAGGCTCCGCAATCCAGGATCCTGGCTCCGAGTTTTGGGTCAACTCCAGACTCAGGGCTCCTGGCTTAATTTTCAGGTTCAGTTTCAGTCTCGAGGTTCCTGGCTCCAGGCTCTTGGCTCCAGGCTTTGGGCTCGGGGTCTTCTTCCAGGCTCTAGGCTCCAGACTCCAGGCACTAGGCTCCAAGCTCCAGGCTCTGTGCTCCAGGCTTTAGGCTCATGATCAGTTTCAGGCTTTGGGCTCCAGGTTCCAGGTTCAGGATTTGGGGTCAGTTCTAGGCTCCTTGCTCCAGGCTCCACGATCCAGGCTTTGGGCTCAGTGTCTTCTTCACAAAGCTCCACACTCCAGGCTCCAGGCTCATGGCTCCAGGCTCCAAGGTCCACGCTCCGCGCTCTTGGCTCCAGTCAGTTCGAGGATCTGGGCTCCGGGCTAGAGTCTTTATGCTCTGGGCTCTCGGCTCCGTGCACCAGGATCTTTGCTCCAGGCTCACGGCTCCAGGCTCCAAGCTCCAGGTTCGATGCTTCAGGCTCTTGGTCAGTTCCAGTTCCAGTGCTCCATGCTATAGGTTCCAGACTCCAGGCTTGGGGTTTTTTCCAGGCTCCGGGGTCCGGGCTCAAGTCTCCAGGCTCAAGGCTCCAAGCTCCTGGTTCTGATCTCAGGGCTCCGGGCTCAGGGTCAGATCCATGCTCCGGGTTTGAGGCTCCAGGCTCCAGGCTCAAGGCTCCAGGCTTCGGGCTTCAGGCTCCAAGCTCCAGATTCCAGGTTCCAGGTTACATGCTCGGGGTCAGTTCAAGGCTCCAGGCTTCAGGCTCCAGGCTCAGGGATCGAGGTTCCCGGCTCAGTTTCAGTAACAGGTCCCGGTCTCCGGGCTCCAGGCTTCAGACTCCGGGCTCGGGGTCAGTTCCAGGCTCAAGGCTCCAGGCTCCAGGCTCATGTCATGGGGTCAGTTCGAGGCTCCGGGCTCCAGGCTCCAGGCTCCAGGCTCCAGGCTCCGTGCACAAGGCTCGTGGCTCAAGGCTCAAGACTCTGCGCTCCGTGCTCCGGGCCTGTGGTCAGTTCCAGACTCCGTGATCAAGGATCCAGGATCCGGACTCGTGGTTAGTTCTTTGCTCCGAGCTCCAGGCTCCAGGCTCTTTTTTCAGGGTCAGTTCCAGGCTCTGGGCTCAAGGTTCTTTGCTCGGGGTCAGTTCCAGGCTCCTGGCTCATTGCTCAAGGCTCGGGGTCAGTTCGAGGATCTGGGCTCCGGGCTCAAGTCTTTAAGCTGTGGGCTCTAGGCTCCACGCTCCAGGCTCCGTGCTCCAGTCTCTAGGCTCCAACATCCAGGTTCCATGCTCCAGGCTCCAGGCTCTATGTCAGTTCGAGGCTCCGGGCTACAAGCTCCAGGTTCTGCGCTCAAGGATCCGGACTCGTGATCAGTTCCAGGATCCAGGCTCCAGGCTCCAGGCTCCAGGCTCAAGGTTCCGGGTTCGGGGTCAGTTCAAGGCTCCGGGCTCTGGGCTCCGGTGTCCAAGCTCTGCAATCAAGGATCGAGGATCCAGCCTCGTGGTTAGTGCTTTGCTCCAGGCTCCAGGCTCCAGGCTCCAGGCTCCAGGCTCCGGTCTCCAGGCTCCGGGCTCCAGGCTCCAGGCTTAGACTCCGGCCTCCAGGCTCAAAGCTCTGTGCTAATGGTTCCAGGTTCGCTCCGGGCTCAAGGCTCCAGTCTCGGGATCAGTTCCAGGCTCTGGGCTCTTGGCTCGTTGTCAATTGAGCATCTTGGCTCCGGGTTCAAGTCTTTAAGCTGTAGGCTCTACGGTCCACGCTCCAGGCTCCGTGCTCCAGGCTCAAGGCTCCAGGCTCCAGGCTCCAGGCTCCAGGCTCCAGGCTCCAGGCTCCAACCTCCAAGTTCCATGCTCCAAGCTCCAGGTTGATGGTGAGTTCCAGGCTCCATGCTCTAGGCAATAGGTTCCAGACTCTAGGCTCAGGGTCAGTTCCAGGGTCAGTTCCGAGCTCTAGGCAATAGGTTCCAGACTCTAGGCTCAGGGTCAGTTCCAGGCTTTGGGCTCAAGTCTCCAGGCTCCAGGCTCCACGCTCCAGGCTCCTTCTTCCGGGCTCAGGGATTTGGGCTCAGGGACAGATCCCTGCTCCGAGTTCCAGGCTCAAGACTCATTGTTGGTGGTCAGTTTCAGGCTCCAGGCTCCAGGTTCAAGGCTCCAGGCTCCAGGCTCCAGGCTCTTGGCTCCGGGAGAGGGGGCCGGTTCCAAATTCCTGTCTCCCGGCTTCAGGCTCCAGGCACGGGGTTTTTTCCAGGCTCCTGGCTTTGGGCTCGGTGTCTTCTTCCAGGCTCAAGGCTCCAGGCTCAAGGCTCAAGGCTGCCGGCTCCAGTCTCAAAGCTCCAGACTATAAGCTCCAGCCTCTGGGCTCGGGATCAGTTCAAGGCTCCGGGCTCCAGGACCCAGGTTTCAGGCTCGGGGTGAGTTCCATGCTCGGGGTTCCACACCCTGGCTCTGGGAACGGGGTCATTTCCACACTCCGAGCTCAGGAATCCAGGCTCCGGACTCGTTGTCGGTTCTAGGCTCCGGGCTCCGGGCTCCGGGCTCCAAGCTCTTGAAACGGGGTCATTTCCACAATCCGAGCTCCAGAATCAAGGCGGCAGGCTGTGGACTCGGCTCCGGGTGCTTTTCTCCGGGCCCGGGGTCAATTCGAGTATCTGGGTTCAAGACTCCAGTCTTTAAGCTCTGGGCTCTAGACTCCGTGCTCTATTCTCCATGCTCCAGGTTCCAGGCTCCAGGCTCTAGGCTTTAGGCTCAAGGCTCAAGGCTCAAGGCTCAAGGCTCCATGCTCCAGGCTCCAGGCTCCATGCTCAAGGCTCCAGGCTCCTGAATCCAGGCTCCAGACTCTGGGCTCTACGCTCCATGCTTCATGCTCTTGGATCCAGGCTCAGGGTCAGTTCCAGGCTCCGGGCTCCATGCTCTGGGGTCAGGGCTCCAGACTCCTGGATCCAGGCTGAAGGCTCCAAGCTCCAGGCTCAACGCTCCAGGCTAAAGGCTCTAGGCTCCAGGGTCTTGGTCAGGAACAGGCTCTTTGCTCCAAGCTACCAGCTCCAGACTCCAGGCTCCAGATCAGTTCCAGGGTCCGGGCTAAAGGATCCAGGCTCCGCGCTCAAAGCTCCTGGTTCCAGGCACAGGGCTCCGGGCTTGGGGTCAGTTCCATGCGCCGGGCTCCATACCCCAAACTCCAGGTCAAGGCTCCAGGTTCCCTACTCAGGGTCATTTCCAGGCTGCGGAGTCCGGGTTCCAGGCTCCAGGCTCCAGGCTCCAGGCTCCAGGCTCCAGGCTCCATGCTCCATGCACTAGGCTCAGGGTCAGTTAAGGGCCCTGGGCTCCAAGCTCCAGGCTCCATTCTCCGTTTTCCAGAATCCCGGCTTGGATTAAGTTCCAGGCGCCAGGCTCAGGGCTAAAGCCTCCTGTCTCCAGTCTTCAGATTCCGGGCTCACTGCTCAAGGCTCCACCCTCAAGACTCCAGGCTCAAGGCTTCGGGCTTATTGTCACTTCTATTCTCCGGGTTCAAGGCTTCAGGCTCTGGGCTTTGGGATCTGGGTCAGTTCCAGGCTCCGGGCTCCGGGCTCCGGGCTCCGGGCTCCGGGCTCCGGGCTCCAGGTACCGGGCTCCAGGCTCCCCTTTCGGGGTTATTTCGAGGCTCCAGTATCCAGGCTTTGGACTCGGTGTCAGTTCCAGGCTCCAGGCTCCAGGCTCCAGGCTCCAGGTTCAGGGCACCAGGCTCCAGGTTCAAGACTCCTCGCTCTAGGATGTGGGATCGGGGTCAGTTCAAGGCTCTGGGCTCAAGGCTCCGGAATCAGGGTAAGTTTGTGGCTCCGGGCTCTGGTTTCCAGGGTCCGGGCTCCAGGCTCCAAGCTCCTTTCTCCAGGCTAAGGGCACCAAGCTCCAGACTCTAAGCATCAGCCTCCAGGCGCCGCGCTCCTTCCTCAGGGATCCTGGCTTTGGGCTCAGAGTATGTTCCTTGCTCCAGGCTCAAGGCTCCAGGTTTTAGGCTCCACATTTCAGGCTCAGTTCACAGCTACAGGATCTATGCTCCAGGCTCATGTCTTTGCGTTCCAGGCTCCAGGCACCATGATATAGGCTCAAGGCTCCGGGATCCAGGCTCAAACCTCGGGGTCAGTTCCACTCTTCGGGCTCAAGACTCCAGGCTCAAGGCTGAGGGTCAGTTCATGGATCCAGTCACCAGGCTCTAGACTCCAGGCTCCATGCTTCAAGCTCTGGGCTCCAGGCTATAGGCTCCAGGCTCAGGGTCATTTCCAGGCTCCGGCCTTCATGCTTAAGGCTCCGGACTCAAGGCTCTTGGCTCAGTGTCAGTTTCAGGCTCTGGGCTACCCACTCAAGCCTCCAGGCTCCGGGCTCCAGGCTCCAGGCTCCAGGCTCAAGGCTCAAGGTTCCAGGCTCCAGGCTCTCATTTATGGGTCCGTTCAAAGTTTCGGTCTCCAGGTTTTAGGCTCCACATTTTGGGTTTGGGGTCAGTTCCAGGCTCAAGGCTCCAGGCTCCGTAGTCCGTGCTTTTTTCTACGTGTTCCAGGGTCCAGGCTTAAGGGTCTAAGCTAAAAGCTCCAGGCTCGGGGTAAGTTCCATGCTCCGGGCTCAAGGCTCCAAGCTCAAGGGTCGTGATCAGTTCCGGGCTCTGGGCTCTGGGCTCTGGGCTCTGGGCTCTGGGCTCTGGGCTCTGGGCTCTGGGCTTCGGGCTCCAGGCTCCAGGCTCCATGCGTCAAGCTTTTTTCTCCAGGCTAAAGACTCGGGGTCAGTTCCAGGCTCCGTGCTCCAGGCTCCCTGCTCCAGGAAACAGGCTCCAGGCTCGTGGCTCCCCGTTCCAGGTTCCAGGCTCAAGGTTCAAGGCTCCATGTTTGGGGTCATTTCCAGGCTACGGGCTCCAGGCTCCGGTCTCGTCTTCGCTTCCAGTCTACAGGCTCCGGGCTCTTTGCGCTGGGCTACGGGCTACAGGATCACCTCAATGCCCAGACCCCTCGGTGAACCCATGTACCACACACTTCAGCACTGTTTGCGGTGGATCCGAGAACGGTGAAATCCTAGGCCCGGAAAGAACTGCACCAATCGTAAAATCATGTGGGGAAAAAATAAATAAAGAAAAAAATAAAGAAGAAGAAGAAATTGAGTTAGATTTCATTTTTTTAGTGTTTCACACGAAAAGAAGCTGTTTTGGTCAATATTAGACTAGGAGTTTTTTTTTTCTCAAAGAAAACTTCATGAACTTGAACAAAGCAGTTATAAAGCAATCATTTCCGACTTGTTTTTTTGAGTTTTCCTTCTTTTCTGAGTAGAAGAGTCAATAATGTCATTTTCGAGCGTTTCACGCGATAAGAAGCTGTTTTGGTCACTTTGAGACAAGGATGTTTTTTCTCAAGCAGAACTTCATTATCTGAGAAGACTTTAACAAAATATTCATAAATCACTTATTTCTGACTTGGTTTTAGTGTTTTCCTTCTTTTCTGAGGAGAAGAGGCAAAAATGTCATTTTTAAGCGTTTCAGACGATAAGAAGATATTTTGGGCACTTTCAGACAAGAAATATTTTTTCTTAAAGAAAACTTCATGAACTGAAAAGACTCGAAAAAAAATGCCATAAACCTCATATTTCTTACGTGCTTTTGAGTATTTTTCTTCTTTTCAGAGTACAGGAGGCAAACATGTCATTTTTAAGCGTTTCAGACGATAAGAACCTGTTTTGGTCACTTTGAGACAAGGATGTTCTTTCTCGAGCAAAATTTAATGAATCTTGAAGACTATGATAAAAAAAAAAGCCATAAACCATTTATTTCTGACTTTTTTTTTAGTGTTTTCTTTCTTTACTGAGGAGAAGAGGTTAAAATGTGATTTTTGAGCGTTTCAGACGATAAGAAGCTGTTTTGGTCACTTTGAGACAAGGATGTTTTTTCTCAAGCAGAACTTCATTATCTGATGAGACTTGAACAAAACAGCCATAAAACATTCATTTCTGACTTGTTCTTAATGTTTTCATGCTTTTCTGACTATATAGGTAAAAATGTCATTTTTTAGCGTTTCTGACGATAAGAAGCTGCTTTGGTCACTTTGAGACAAGGCTTTTTTTTCCCAAGCAGAACTTCATGAATCAAGAAGACTATGAGAAGAAAGCCATAAACCACTTATTTCTAACTTTTTTTTTTTTTTTTTTAGTGTTTTCTTGTTTTACTGAGTAGAAGAGGCAAAAATGTACTTTTTGAGCGTTTCAGACGATAAGAAGCTGTTTTTTTACACTTTGAGATAAGGATGTTTTTTTCTCAAGGAAAACTTCATGGATTGATAAGACTTGAACAAAACAGCCATAAAACATTTATTTCTTACTCTTTTTTTAGTGTTTTCATGCTTTTCCGGCCATATCGGGAAAAATGTCATTTTTGTGCGTTTTACACGATAAGAAGCTGTTTTTGTCACTTTGAGACACGATGTTTTTTCTCAAGCAGAAATTCGTAATCTGACAAGACTTTGACAAAACAGCCATCAAACACTTATTTCTGATTTGTTTTTAGTGTTTTCCTTCTTTTCGGAGAAGAAGAGGAAAAATTTCCTTTTTGAGCGTTCCCGACGGTAAGAAGCTGTTTTTGTCATTGTGAGACAAGAATGAGATGCCATAGCACATTGACAAAAAAGCCATAAACCACTTTTTTCTGACTTGTTTTCTTAATTTTCTGACTAGACCGGTAAAATGTCATTTTTGAGCCTTTCGCGCAAGCTGAAGCTGTCATGGTCACTTTTGAGACTAGGATTTTTTTCTGTCTTGTCTCCCCCTCTTTTCTCTCAAGCATCCTTAAAGCTTCACACTTAGTTCTGGCATTGTTCAAACCACCCCGTGGAGATGGAATGCTGCCTTACATTGCAGCTACACACTAGTGGAAGAACTCTGTCCATGGTCCTGATTCTTTGTCTTTCTTTCTCTCTCGCTCTCTCTCTCCCTCTTTCCTCCAACCCCCTTAAAGCTGCACACTGGCGTGCATGGACGTGGAAGAACACTGGGAAATATCGCACTGTCCCTTGTCAGGGTTAGACAGGGACGGCTGGTGGACGGTGTGGACTCTGTCTTTTTTTCCAGCCTGTGTGGGCCATTCTTATTTTTCCAAAGACAGAACACCGGTTAGCCTAACCCTTTTTTTAACCTCCGGTTCTTCTGTCATCTGGAGCTGGATAACGATAAAACAGTAAATGTCATTTTTGAGCGTTTCACTTCAAGAGAAGCTGTGGGACCTTTCCTCATCTGAAGCTGGAAACCTAATCTCCAGGACCCAGGCTCCGGGCTCCAGGCACGGGGTCATTTCCAGGCTCCAGACTTCAGGCTCCAAGCTCTGGACTCGGGGTCTTTACAAGGCTTCGGGCTCCCGGCTCAAGGCTCCCAGCTCGATGCTCCGGGCTCCAGGCTTCAAACCAAGGTTCGGTGCTCGGGGTTTGTTCCAGGCTCTGCGCTCCAGGCTCCGGGCTCCGGGCATGGGTTCAGTTCAAAGTTGTGGGATCCATGTTTCAGCCTCCAGGCTTCTGGCTCGGGGTAAGTCCCAGGCTCCGGGTTCCACGCCTTGGGCTCAAGGCACTGGGCACGGGGTGATTTCCAGGCTCCGGGCTCCAGGCATTGGGCTTTTGGTTTTCTTCCAGGCAAGGTTATTATTCTTAACGAAAATGAACGAAATGACGAAAACTAAAATTGAAAAAACATTTTCGTTAACTGAAATAAATAACAACTCTGATTAAAAGAAAAAAAAAAGATAACTAACTGAAACTGTATTTTGTGGTTACAAAACTAACTAAAACGTATAAAAATTATGTATAAAATTCATTTCGTTGTTGTCTTTGTAAATGTCGGATTGATAAAGCTAGCAGCACCATACGACACTACACAGTCTGTCATGTCTGGTCACTTGTGGTTTCCAGTCGTCTTCTGGTCCCCACTTTACCTGGAACATATAGACTAAAGCTTGAACACAGCAGCACAGTCCTGTCTGGGATTGACTTTAGTGATGGAAGGGGTCGTTTTTTGTTTTTTTTTTTGCGCTCACTGTGTGTGCGCGTGATTGACAGAGACAGAGCGGAGCTAAATGACAGTCAGTGTTGAACAAGCATCCAGGTAAAAACTGGAGAGATTATCACCATGAAAAGGCCTTCCAAGACCTTAACTGCACAGTGTATAAGAGGAGAAAAGAGGAGGATGAAAACTAATCCAATTACAGATGTATGGAACCTGTTATAATATTAAAAAATGTTTGATGTTACTAGCTACAGCTAGCTGAACTGAAACGAAGCAAAGTTGGCTAACAATGGAACTGTAGATGATTAAGATGTGAGATATATGCTAAGTTGTGGTTTACTGCTGATGAACGGGGTTAAATATGTTTATCTATGTTTCTATCTGGTTTAACTGCTGGTTAGCTGGTTTATATGTTTCTTTCTGGTTTAACTGCTGGTTAGGTGGTTTATATGTTTCTATCTGGTTTAACTGCTGGCTGCTTTGTGCATCTCCTCTCATGCTTTGCACATCATTGTTTTCACGTAATTTACATTGTGTATGGATCACACACACACACCCCCAACCTGCTATAGGGAATTTATACATCATAATGTACATGTGTTTGTGTCTCGTCTCAGTCAATGAGCCGCCCAAACCCGACCCCCAAATAAAGTGTCCAGAGTAACCCGCCGATTCGCGCTACACTAATTTCTTTGAATAGGATGGTGAGGAAGATAAAACATATGATATAACTAAAACTAATACTGAAGTAAACTAAACTATAACTAAGCATTCAGAAAAAAATAACTAATAAAAACTAGCAAGCATCCTCTGAAAACTAATTAAAACTAACTGAATTAAAGAAAAAAAAGTCAAAACTAAACTAAATAAACTTAAAATATAATTAAAAATCCAAAACTATTCTAACTGCTGGTTTACTGGTTTATCTATGTTTCTATCTGGTTTAACTGCCTGCTGCTTTGTGCATCTCCTCTCACGCTTTGCACATCATTATTTTCACGTGATTTACGTTGTGTATGGATCACACACACACACAAACCTGCTATAGGGAATTTATACATCATAATGTACATGTGTTTGCGTCTCTTCTCAGTCAATGAGCCGCCCAAACCCGACCCCCAAATAAAGTGTCCCGAGTAACCCGCTGATTCGCGCCGCACTAATTTCTTTGAATAGGATGGTGAGAAAGATAAAATATATGACATAACTAAAACTAATACTGACCTAGCATTCAGAAAAAAATGATACCTAATAAAAACTAGAAAGCATGCTCTGAAAACTAATTAAAACTAACTGAATTAGAGAAAAAAAAGTCAAAACTAAATAAACCTAAATTACAATTAAAAATCTAAAACTATTCTAACTTTGCTTCCAGGCTCCTGGCTCCATGCTCCCGGCTCAAAGCTCCAGGCTCAAGGCTCATTGCTCCGGGCTCAGGATCAGTTCCAAGCTCGAAGCTCCGGGCTCCAGGCTCCAGGCTTGGCTATACAGAATCCAGGCTCCGGGCTCTGGGTCAGATCCAGGCTCCGGGCTCCAGGCTCCGGGCTCTGGGCTCCGGGCTCCGGGCTCCGGGCTCCATTCTTTTGTTCAGTTCATGTCTCGAGGTTTCTGGCTCCATGCTCCAGGCTCCGGGCGCCAGGCTTTGGGCTCGGGGTCTTTTTCCAAGCTCCAGATTCCAGGCTCCAGGCAGCAAGCTCCAAGCTCCAGGCTCCGCGCTCATGGCTATGGGCTTGTGAACAGTTCCAGGCTCCAGGCTCCAGGCTCCAAGCTACAGGCTCCAGGATCAGGGTTCGGGGTCAGTTCCAGTCTCCTGGTTCCAGGCTCCGTGATCCAGGCTTTGGGCTCATGTCTTCTTCCAGGCTAAAGACTCAAGGCTCCTTGCTCCAGGCTAGAGGATCAAGGTAGTGCAGCTTGTTCCGAGTTCTGGTCTCCTGGCTTCAGGCTCCAGGCTTCTAGCTCGGTGTAAGTTCCATGCTTGGGGTTTCATGCCCAGGGCTCCAGGCTCCGGGCACGGGTTTTTTTCCAGGCTCCGGGCTCCAGGCTTTTGGCTTGGGGTCTTCTTCCAGGCTCAAGGCTCCAGTCTCTAGGCTCACAGCTACAGGCTCAAAGCTCCAGGCTCTGGGCTCGGGATCAGTTCAAGGATCCGGGCTCCAGTACCCAGGTTTCGTGTTCGTGGTGTATTCCATGCTCTGGCCTTTGGGCTCAAGCCTCCAGGCTCCGGGCATTGGGTCAGGTCCAAGTTCCGTTCTCCAGGCTTCAGGCTCAAGGCTTCGGGCTCGGGGTAAGTTCCATGCTCGGGGTTCCACGCCCTGGGCTCCAGGCTCTTGGAACGGGGTCATTTCCACGCTCCGGGCTCCAGAATCCAGGCTCCGGACTCGGGGTCAGTTCCAGGCTCCAGGCTCCAGGCTCCAGGTTCCAGGCTCCAGGCTCCAGGCTCCAGGCTCCAGGCTCCGGGCTCCAGGCTCCAGGCTCCAAGCTCCAGGCTCCAGGCTCGGGGTCAGTTCCAGTCTCCGGGCTCCAGGGTCCTTGCTCAAGGTTCCGTGCTTGGGATCAGTTCATGGCTCCGCGCTCCACGCTCCATTTTCTGGGCACAGGGCTCCGGTCTTGTGGTCATTTCTTGGCTCCGGGCTCCAAGGTCCAGACTTAAGGTCAGTTCCAGGCTTTGGGCTCCAGGCTCCAGGCACACGGCTCCATGCTACGGGCTCCAGGCTTGGAGTAAGTTCCAGGGTTCGGGTCCAGGCTCAGGGATCAAGGCTCCATGTTCATGGTCAGTTCAAGGCTCAGGGTTCTTTTCTCCGGGCTCGGGCTCAGTTCGAGTATCAGGGTTCCGGGCTCCAGTCTTTGAGCTCTGGTCTCTAGACTCTGCGCTCCAGGCTCCAGGCTCTAGGCTCCAGGCTCAAAGCTCAAGGCTCTGGGCTCGGGATCAGTTCAAGGCTCCAGGCTCCAGGACCCAGGTTTCGTGTTCGGGGTGTATTCCATGCTCTGCCCATCAGGCTCGAGCCTCCAGGCTCTGGGCATTGGGTCAGGTCCAAGTTCCGGTCTCCAGGCTTCAGGCTTCAGGCTCCAAGCTTCGGACTCGGGGTAAGTTCCATGCTCGGCGTTCCATGTCCTTGGCTCCAGGCTCCTGGAACGAAGTCATTTCCACGCTCCGGGCTCCAGAATCCAGGCTCCAGGCTCCAGACTCGGTGTCAGTTCCAGGCTCAGGGCTCCAGGCTCCAGGCTCTTCTCTCCAGGCTCCGGGCTTCGGGCTCGAGGGTCCGGGCTCCAGGCTCCAGGCTCCAGAGCCAGAGTTAGGGCTCCAGGTTGAGGCTCAGTTCCAGGGTTCAGGTTAGGGCTGAGGCCAGGGTTAGGGCTCCAGGCTCGAGCTCAGTTCCATGATTAGGGTTAGGGCTCAGTTCCAAGACCAGGGTTAGGGCTCCGGGCTTAGGCTCAGTTCCAGGGTCAGTGTTAGGGCTTTGGCCAGGGTCAGGTTTAGGGCTCTGAGCTCGTGCTCAGTTCTAGGCTCCAGGCTCCAGGCTTAAGTCTCAAGGCTCTAGGCTCTGGGTTCCAGGCTCCAGGCTCAAGGCTCCAGACTCCACGCTAAAGGCTCCAAGCTCCGTGGTCAGGGTCATTTCCATGCTCTTCGCTCCAGGCTCAAAGCTCTGGGCTCAGGGTCAGTTCCAGGCTCCGGGCACCGGGCTGCAGGCTCCAGATTCAAGGCTCCATGCTCCATGCTCCGGGCGCTTGGCTCCAGGCTCCATGCTCCATGCTCCAAGCTCCGTGCTCTATTCTCCGGGCTCAGGGCTCTGGGCTTCAGGCTCCATGCTCCAAGCTCCGTGCTCTAGACTCCGGGCTCGAGGCTCAGGGTCAGTTCCAGGCTCTGGTTTCCAGCCTCCTGCGTCTAGGCTCTGCACTCAAGGCTCCAGGCTCAAGGCTCAATGCACGGGGTCATTTGAAGGTTCCGGTCTCCAATGTCCGGACTTGGGGTCAGTTCCATGCTCTGGGCTGCAGGCTCCAACCTCTAGGCTAGGGCTCAGTTCCAGGCTCCGGGCACCGGGCTCCAGGCTCCAGGCTCCAGGTTCAAAGCTCCAGGCTCCGCACTCCATGCTTAGGGCTCGTGGTAAGTTCAAGGCTCCAGGCTCAACGATCAAGACTCCAGGCTCCATGCTCCAAACTCCGGGTCAAGGCTCCAGGCTCCTTGCTCAGGGTCATTTCCTGGCTCCGGGCTCCAGGCTTAAGGCTTAAGGCTCCGGTCTCCAGGCTCCGGGCTCAGTGTCAGTCCTAGGCTCTGGGCTCCAGGCCCCAGGTTCTGAGTTCGGGGTCAGTTCCAAGCTCAATGCTCCGGGCTCCAGGCTCTGCAATCCAGGCTCCAGGCTCTGGGTCAGTTCTAGGCTCCGGGCTCCGGGCTCGAAGCTCCATTCTCGGGTTCAGTTCCACTCTCGAGGTTCCTGGCTCCAGGCTCCGGGCTCCAGGCTTTGGGTTCGGGGTCTTCTTCCATGCTTCACGCTCCAGGCTATGGGCTTTTAATCAGTTCCAGGGTCCGGGCTCCAGGCTCCAGGTTCAGGGTTCGGGGTTTGTTTCAGGCTCTTGGCTCAAGGCTCTGCGATACAGGCTTTGTGCACGGTGTCTTTTTCCGGGCTCCAGACTCCGGTCTCGGGTTCAGTTCCAGGCTCTGGGCTCCAGGCTCCAGGCTCCAGGCCTCAGGCTCTGGGCTCCGGGCTCGGTGAAACAGGATCTGCGCTCCAGGCTTTTGGATCTGGGCTCAGGGCTCCGGATTTTGGGTCAGTTCAATTCTCTGGGCCCAAGGCTCCAGCCTAAAGACTCGGGGTCAGATCCAGGCTCCTGGCACCGGGCTCCACGCTCCAGGCTGTGGGCTACAGGCTCAAGATTCAAGGCTCCAGCCTAAAGGCTCCAGGGTCAAAACTCAGGGTCAAGGGTCCTTGCTCCATGTTTGGGGTCAGTTCCAAGCTCCGGGCTCCAGGCTCATGACTCCAAGCTCTATGCTCAAGGCTCAAGGCTCTGGGTCAGTTCCAGAATCTAGGCACCGGGCTCTAGGCTCCAGGTTCAAGGCTCCATGCTTCAAGGCTCCATGCTCCAAGCTCTTGGCTCCAGGCTCAAGGCTCGGGGTCAGTTCATGGCTCCGGGCTCCAGGCTTCAGGCTCCGGGGTCTGGGATCAGTGTCATTTCCAGGCTCCGGGCTACAGGCTCCGGGCTCAAGCCTCCAACCTCCAAGCTCCAGGCTCCATGCTCCAGGTTCCAGGCTCCGCTCTCCAGGCTCTGGGTACCGTTCTCCAGGCTCCAGGCTCCTTTCATGGGGTCAGTTCAAAGTTCTGGGATCCAGGCTTCAGGTATCAGGCTTGGGGTAAGTTCCAGGCTCCGGTTTCCACACCCTGGGCTCAATGCTCCGGGCACAGGGTTATTTCCAGTCTCCAGGCTCCAGGCTTTGGGTTTTGGGTCTTCTTCCAGGCTCCATGCTCCAGGCTCAGAGCTCCAGGCTCAAAGCTCATGGCTCCAGGCTTTGGATCACTTCCAAGCTCCGGGCTCCAGGGCCCAGGTTCTGGGTTGGGGGTCAGTTCCAAGCTCGAAGCTCCGGGCTCAAGGCTCTGCAATCCAGGATCCAGGCTCCGAGTTTTGAGTCAACTCCAGGCTCAGGGCTCCAGGCTTAATTCTCGGGTTCAGTTCCAGTCTCGAGGTTCCTTGCTCCAGGCTCTGGGCTCTAGGCTTTGGGCTTGGGGTCTTCTTCCAGGCTCCAGACTCCAGACTCCAGGCACCAGGCTCCAAGCTCCAGTCTCCAGGCTCTGTGCTCCAGGCTTTGGGCTCATGATCAGTTTCAGGCTGTGGGCTCCAGGCTCCAGGTTCAGGGTTTGGGGTCAGTTCTAGGCTCCTGGCTCCAGGCGCCACGATCCAGGCTTTTGTCTCAGTGTCTTCTTCAAAGCTCCAGACTCCAGGCTCCACGCTCCACGTTCCGGCCTCTTGGCTCGTGATCAGTTCGAGGATCTGGGCTCCGGGCTAGAGTCTTTATGCTCTGGGCTCTCGGCTCCGTGCACCAGGATCTGTGGTCCAGGCTCACGGCTGCAGGCTCCAAGCTCCAAGCTCCAGGTTCGATGCTCCAGGCTCCAGACTCTTGGTCAGTTCCAGTTCAAGTGCTCCATGCTATAGGTTCCAGACTCCAGGCTTGGGGTTAGTTCCAGGCTCCGGGGTCTGGGCTATAGTCTCCAGGCTCAAGGCTCAAGGCTCCAAGCTCCTGGTTCTGATCTCAGGGCTCCGGGCTCAGGGTCAGATCCATGCTCCGGGTTCCAGGCTCCAGGCTCAAGGCTCTTGGTCAGTTACAGGCTCCAGGCTGAAGGCTTCGGGCTTCAGGCTCCAAGCTCCAGGTTCCAGGCCACATGCTCTGGGTAAGTTCCAGGCTCCGTGCTTCAGGCTCCAGGCTCAGGGATCCAGGTTCCCGGCTCAGAGTCAGTTCCAGGCCCCGGGCTCCGGGCTCCAGGCTTCATACTCCGGGCTCGGGGTAAGTTTCAGGCTCTGGGCTCCAGGCTCAAGGCTCAAGGCTCCAGGCTCCACTCATGGGGTCAGTTCAATGCTCCGGGCTAAGGGCTCCAGGTTCAAGGCTCCAGGCTCCAGGCTCGTGGCTCAAGGCTCAAGACTCTGCGCTCCGTGCTCCGGGCTTTTGGTCAGTTCCAGACTCCGTCATCAAGGATCCAGGATCCGGACTCGTGGTTAGTTCTTTGCACCGGGCTCCAGGCTCCAGGCTCCAGGGTCCAGGCTCCAGGCTCCAGGCTCCAGGTTTCAGGCTCCAGGCTCCAGGCTCCAGGCTCCCAGCATCAGGCTTAGACTCCGGGCTCCAGGCTCTCTTTTCAGGGTCAGTTCCAGGCTCTGTGCTCAAGGTTCTGTGCTCGGGGTCAGTTCAAGGCTCCGGGCTCATGGCTTAAGGCTCAGGGTCAGTTCAAGGATCTTGGCTCCGGGCTCAAGTCTTTAAGCTGTGGGCTCTAGGCTCCACGCTCCAGGCTCCGTACTCCAGTCTCTAGGCTCCAGGCTCCAACATCCAGGTTCCATGCTCCAGGCTCCAGGCTCTTGGGCAGTTCCAGGCTCCGGGCTCCAAACTCCAGGCTCTGCGCTAAAGGCTCCGGACTCGTGATCAGTTCCAGGCTCAAGGCTCCAGGTTCCGGGTTCGGGGTCAGTTCAAGGCTCCGGGCTCCGGTGTCCAGGCTCCGTGATCCAGGATCCAGCCTGGTGGATAGTTCTTTGCTCCGGGCTCAAGGCTCCGGGCTCCGGGCTCCAGGCTCCAGGCTTAGATTCCAGCCTCCAGGCTCAAAGCTCTGTGCTAATGGCTCTATGCTCCGGGCTCCAGGCTCCAGTTTCGGAGTCAGTTCTAGGCTCCGGACTCATGGCTCGGGGTCAGTTTGAGTATCTGGGCTCCGGGTTCAAGTCTTTAAGCTGAGGGCTCTACGGTCCACGCTCAAGGCTCCGTATTCGAGGCTCAAGGCTCCAGGCTCCAACCTCCAGGTTCCATGCTCCGAGCTCCAGGTTCATGGTCAGTTCCAGGCTCCATGCTCCAGGCAATAGGTTCCAGACTCTGGGCTCAGGGTCAGTTCCAGGCTCTGTGCTCAAGTCTCCAGGCTCCACGCTCCAGGCTCCTTCTTCCGGGCTCAGGGCCTTGGGCTCAGAGTATGTTCCTGGCTCAAGGCTCAAGGCTCCAGGTTTTAGGCTCCATATTTCAGGCTCAGTTCCCAGCTACAGGATCTATGCTCCAGGCTCATGTCTTTGCGTTCCAGGCTCCAGGCACCACTCTCCGGGCTCAAGACTCCAGGCTCAAGGCTGAGGGTCAGTTCACGGATCCAGTCACCAGGCTCTAGACTCCAGGCTCCATGCTTCAAGCTCTGGGCTCCAGGCTATAGGCTCCAGGCTCAGGGTCATTTCCAGGCTCCGGCCTTCATGCTTAAGGCTCTGGACTCAAGGCTCTTGGCTCAGTGTCAGTTTCAGGCTCTGGGCTACCCACTGAAGCCTCCAGGCTCCGGGCTCCAGGCTCCAGGCTCCAGGCTCCAGGTTTTGGGGTCCGTTCAAAGTTCCGCTCTCCAGGTTTTAGGCTCCACATTTTGGGTTTGGGGTCAGTTCCAGGCTCCAGGCTCCGTAGTCCGTGCTTTTTTCTACGTGTTCCAGGGTCCAGGCTTAAGGCTCTAAGCTAAAAGCTCAAGGCTCGGGGTAAGTTCCATGCTCCGGGCTCAAGGCTCCAAGCTCAAGGGTCGGGATCAGTTCCGGGCTCTGGGCTCCGGGCTCCGGGCTCCGGGCTCCGGGCTCCGGGCTCCATGCTTCAAGCTCTTTGCTCCAGGCTTAAGACTCGGGGTCAGTTCCAGGCACCGGGCTCAAGGCTCCAAGTTCAAGGCTCAATGCTTCAAGCTCAAGACTCCAGGCTTGTGGTCAGTTCCAGGCTCCATGCTCCAGGCTCCATTCTCCCTGCTCCAGGAAAAAGGCTCCAGGCTCGTGGCTCCCCGTTCCAGGTTCCAGGCTCAAGGTTCAAGGCTCCATGTTTGGGGTCATTTCCAGGCTCCGGGCTCCAGGCTCCGGTCTCGTTTTCGCTCCCAGTCTCCAGGCTCCGGGCTCGTAGCGCTGGGCTACGGGCTACAGGATCACCTCAATGCCCAGACCCCTCGGTGAACCCATGTACCACACACTTCAGCACCGTTTGCGGTGGATCCGAGAACGGTGAAATCCTAGGCCTGGAAAGAACTTCACCCATCGAAAAACCATGTGGGGAAAATTAAATAAATTAAAACAAAAAAGAAAAAGAAGAAATTGACTTAGATTTCATTTTTTAGTGTTTCACACGAACAGAAGCTTGTTTTGGTCACTTTGAGACTAGGATGTTTTTTTCTCAAAGAAAACTTCATGAACTGAAAAGACTTTAATAAAACAGCAATAAACCAATTATTTTTGACTTGATGTTAGTGTTTTCCTTCTTTTCTGAGTAGAAGAGGCAAAAAAAATTTCATTTTTGAGCGTTTCACGCGATAAGAAGCTGTTTTGGTCACATTGAGACAAGAATGCTTTTTTTCTCAAAGAAAACTTCATGAACTTGAACAAAACAGTTATAAACCCATTATTTCTTAATTGTTTTTAGTGTTTTCCTTCTTTTCTGAGTAGAAGAGTCAAAAATGTCATTTTTGAGCGTTTCACTCGACAAGAAGCTGTTTTGGTCACTTTGAGAAAAGGATGTTTTTTGTCAAGCAAAACTTCATGAACTGAAAAGACTCGAAAACAAATAGCCATATACCACATATTTCTGACTTGTTTTTAGTGTTTTCCTTCTTTTCTGAGTAGAAGAGAGAAAAATTTCATTTTTAAGCGTTTCAGACGATAAGAAATTCTTTTGGTCACTTTGAGAAGAGAAATTTTTTTTCTCAAGCAGAACTTCATGAATCTAGAAGACTATGACAAAAAAGCCATAAACCACTTATTTCTGACTTGTTTTTAGTGTTTTCTTTCTTTACTGAGTTGAAGAGGTAAACATGTCATTTTTTAACGTTTCAGGCGATAAGAAGCTGTTTTTGTCACTTTGAGACAAGGACGTTTTTTCTCAAGCAGATCTTCATGAACTGAAAAGGATTTGAACAAAAAAGCCATAAAGTACTTATTTCTTACTTGCTTTTAGTGTTTTTCTTCTTTTCAGAGTAGAAAAGGAAAAAATGTCATTTTTAAGCGTTTCAGACGATATGAAGCTGTTTTGGTCACTTTGAGACTAGGATGTTATTTTCTCAAAGAAAACGTCATGAATCTAGAAGACTGACAAAAAAGCCATAAACCACTTATTTCTTACTTGTTTTTAGTCTTTTCTTTCTTTACTGAGTAGAAGAGGAAAAAATGTAATTTTTGAGCTTTTCAGACGATAAGAAGCTGTTTTTGTCACTTTGAGACAAGGATGTTTTTTCTCAAGCTGAACAGCCTTCAGCCTGGATCCAGGAGTCTCATGGGAAGAAGACCCAAAGCCTGGAGCCCGGAGACTGGAAATTACCTCGTGCCCGGAGCCTTGAGCCCAGGGTGTGGAACCCGGAGCCTGGAACTTACCCAAAGTCCGAAGCCTGGTACCTGAAGCCTGGATCCAAGAACTTTGAACTAACCCCATGAAAGGAGCCTGGATCCTGGAGAACGGAGCCAAGAGCCTGGAGCGCGGAGCCTGGAGCATGGAGCCTGGAGGTTGGAGGTTGGAGCCTGGAGCCCTGAGCCTGGAGCCTGGAGCCTGGAGCCCGGAGCCTGGAAATGACACTGAGCCCAGACCCTGAAGCCCGGAGCCTGAAGCCTGGAGCCTGGAGCCTGAAGCCCGGAGCCTGGAACTGACCCCGAGCCTTGAGCCTGGAGTAAAGAGCTTGAAGCATGGAGCCTTGAAGCATGGAGCCTTGAACCTGGAGCCTAGAGCTTGGTGCCTAGATTCTGGAACTGGATTCTGGAGCCAGGACCCTTGACCCTGAGTTTTGACCCTGGAGCCTAGAGGCTGGAGCCTTGAATCTTGAGCCTGTAGCCCACAGCCTGGAGCGTGGAGCCCGGTGCCAGGAGGCTGGATCTGACCCCGAGTCTAGAGGCTGGAGCCTTGAGCCCAGAGAATTGAACTGACCCAAAATCCGGAGCCCTGAGCCCAGATCCAAAAGCCTGGAGCGCAGATCCTGTATCACCAAGCCCGGAGCCCGGAGCCCAGAGCCCGGAGCCTGGGGCCTGGAGCCTGGAGCCGAGAGTCTGGAACTGAACCCGAGCCCGGAGTCTGGAGCCCGGAAAAAGACACCGAGCACAAAGTCTGGATCGCAGAGCCTTGAGCCAAGAGCCTGGTACTTACCCTGAACCTGGAGCCCGGACCCTGCAACTGATTACGAGCCCATAACCTGGAGCGTTAAGCATGGAGCTTGGAGGCTCCGAGCTCCATGCTCCAGGCGGGAGAAGAGAGCCTGGAGTCTGGAGCATGGAAGAAGACCCCGAGCCCAAAGCCTGGTGCCCAGAGCCTGGAGCCAGGAACCTCGAGAGTGGAACTGAACCCGAGAATGGAGCTTGGAGCCCGGAGCCCCGAGCCTAGAACTGACCCAGAGCCTGGAGCCTGGAACCTGGAATCAAGAGCCAAGGACTGACACTGAGCCCGGAGCCCGGAGCCCGGAGCCTGGAGACCAGAGCCTTAAGCCTGGAGCCCGGAGTCGGGAAATGACCTTGAGCAAGGAACCTGGAGCCTTGACCCGGAGTTTGGAGCATGGAGCCTGGAGTCTTGATCCTTGAGCCTGGAGCCTTGAAGTTACCCCGAACCCTCAGCACGGAGCGCAGAGCCTGGAGCTTGGAACCTGGAACCTGGAGCCTGAAGCCTGGAGCCTTGAGCGTGGAGCCTGGAGCCTGGAGCCCGATGCCCGGAGCCTGGAGCCTGGAAGTGAGCCTAGGGGTTTGAGCCTGCAGCCCAGAGCATGGAACTGACCCCAAGCCCGGAGCCCTGAGCTCAGAAACAGGAGCCTGGAGCCCGGAGCCTGGAACTGACCCCGTGCATTGAGCCTTGAGCCTTGAGTGCAGATCCTAGACGCAGGAGGCTGGAACCCAGAGCTTGGAACTGACCCTGAGCCTGGAGCCCAGAGTCTAGAGCATGGAGGTTGGAGGTTGGAGCATGGAGCCTGGAGCCCGGAGCAGAGAGCACGGAGCTTGGAGCATGGATCTGACCCAGAGCCTGGAGCCTGGATTCTGTATTGCCAAGCCTGGAGCCTGGAGCCCGGAGCTTCGATCTTGGAACTTACCCCGAACCCGGTACCTGGGGCCATGAGCCCGGAGCCTGGAACTGATCCTGAGCCCGGAGCAATGAGCCTTGAGCCTGGGGCTTTGAGCCGGGAGCATGGAGCCAGGAGCCTGGAAGCAAAGTTAGAATAGTTTTGGATTTTTAATTATATTTTAGGTTTATTTAGTTTTGACTTTTTTTTCTCTAATTCAGTTAGTGTTAATTAGTTTTCAGAGCATGCTTGCTAGTTTTTATTAGTTATCATTTTTTTCTTAATGTTTAGTTATAGTTTAGTTTACTTCAGTATTAGTTTTAGTTATGTCATATATTTTACCATCCTATTCAAAGAAATTAGTGCGGCGCGAATCAGCGGGTTACTCTGCACACTATGTTTTGGGGTCGGGTTTGGGCGGCTGATTGACTGAGCAGAGACACAAACACATGTACATTATGATGTATAAATTCCCTATAGCAGGTTGGGTGTGTGTGTGTGTGATCCATACACAACGTAAATTACGTGAAAACAATGATGTGCAAAGCGTGAGAGGAGATGCACAAAGCAGCCAGCAGTTAAACCTGATAGAAACATAGATAAACCAGTAAACCAGCAGTTAAACCAGAAAGAAACATATAAACCAGCTAACCAGCAGTTAAACCACATAGAAACATAGATAAACATATATAACCCCGTTCATCAGATGTAAACCACAACTTAGCATATATCTCATATCTTAATCATCTACAGTTCCATTGTTAGCCAACTTTGCTTCGTTTCAGTTCACCTAGCTGTAGCTGGTAACATCAAACATTTTTTAATATTATAACAGGTTCCATACATCTGTAATTGGATTAGTTTTCATCCTCCTCTTTTCTCCTCTTATAAACTGTGCAGTTAAGGTCTTGGAAGGCCTTTTCATGGTGATAATCTCTTTAGTTTTTACCTGGATGCTTGTTCAACACTGACTCTGTCGTTTAGCTCAGCTCTGTCTCTGTCAATCACGTGCACATACAGTGACCGCAAAACAACAAAAAAAAAAACAAAAAAAAAACGACCCCACTTATCACTAAAGTAAATCCCAGACAGGACTGTGCTGCTGTGTCCCAGCTTTAGTATGTATGTTCCAGGTAAAGTGGGGACCAGAAGACGACTGGAAACCACAAGTGACCAGACATGACAGACTGTGTAGTGTAGTATGGTGCTGCTAGGTCAAACTGCTGGAGCGAAATAAATCAATTTGATATCAATCCGACATTTAAAAAGACGACAACGAAGGGAATTTTATGCATAATTTTTATACGTTTAGTTAGTTTTGTAACCACACAATACAGTTTCAGTTAGTTATCTTTTTTTTTTTTCTTTTAATTAGTTTTTATTTATTTCAGTTGACGAAAATGTTTTTTCAATTTTAGTTTTCGTCATTTCTTTCCTTTTCGTTAAGAATAATAACCTTGCCTGGAAGAACAGCAAAAGCCCAAAGCCTGGAGCCCGGAGCCTGGAAATCACCCCGTGCCCAGTGCCTTGAGCCCAAGGCGTGGAACCCGGAGCCTGGGACTTACCCCGAGCCAGAAGCCTGGAGGCTGAAACATGGATCCCACAACTTTGAACTGACCCCATGCCCGGAGCCTGGAGCCCGGAGCCTGGAGCCTGGAGCGTGAAGCCGTGAGCCTGGAGCCGTGAGCCTTGAGCCTTGAGCCTGGAGACGGGAACTGACCCCAAGTCCGGACCTTGGAGCCCGGAGCCTAGAAATGACCACGAACCCGGAGCCCTGCGCAGGGAACATGGAGCCTGGAGCGCGGAGCCTGGAACGAACCCCGAGCACCGAACCTTGGTTTGAAGCCTGGAGCCCGGAGCATCGAGCCGGGAGCCGGGAGCCCGAAGCCTTGTAATGACCCCGAGTCCAGAGCTTGGAGCCTGAAGTCTGGAGCCTGGAAATGATCCCGTCCCTGGAGCCCGGAGCCTGGATCCTGGAGATTAGGTTTCCAGCTTCAGATGAGGAAAGGTCCCACAGCTTCTCTTGAAGTGAAACGCTCAAAAATGACATTTACTGTTTTATCGTTATCCAGCTCCAGATGACAGAAGAACCGGAGGTTAAAAAAGGGGTTAGGCTAACCGGTGTTCTGTCTTTGGAAAAATAACAATGTCTCACAAAGGCTGGAAAGGGTCCACACCGTCCACCAGCCGTCCCTGTCAACCCTGACAAGGGTCAGTGCGACATTTCCCAGTGTTCTTCCACGTCCATGCACCCCAGTGTGCAGCTTTAAGGGGGTTGGAGGAAAGAGGGAGGGAGAGAGAGAGAGCGAGAGAGAGAGAAAGAAAGACAAAGAATCAGGACCATGGACAGAGTTCTTCCACTAGTGTGTAGCTGCAATGTAAGGCAGCATTCCATCTCCACGGGGTGGTTTGAAAAATGCCAGAACCAAGTGTGAAGCTTTAAGGATGCTGGAGAGAAAAGAGGGGGAGACAGACAGAAAAAAAGTCAGATTAGGCCAGGAGGAGCAGAGTTCTAACGCCTGGGTTTGGTTCAGTGTGGAGAAGACTTCCGTCTTAACTGGGGTAGTTTGAAAAATGAAAGAACTCAGTGTGCTACTTTAAGGATGCTGGAAGGAAGAGATGGGGAGCGAGACGAAAAAAAAAAAAAAAAAAAAGAGTCAGACTGGGCAAGGAGATTAGGTGTCCAGCTCCAGGTGAGGAAAAGCACCGGTGGTTAGAAAAAAAAAGGGGGTTAGGCCAACCAGAGTTCTATCTTTGAAAAAAGTAACAAAGTAAGACAAAGGCTGGAAAAATTGAAAAGTCCCACAGCTTCTCTTGAAGTGAAAAGCTAAAAAATGACATTTTACAGGCTTTACTCAGAAAAGCAGAAAAACATTAAAAACAAGTAAAGAATAAGTGGCTATTTTGTCAAAGTGGTATCATGAAGTTCTGCTTGAGAAAAAAAATCCTTGTTTCAAAGCGTTTATTTTCGTGTGAACCGATCAAAATGACATTGTTTCCTTCTCTACTTAGAAATGCAAGAAAACTCTACAAACACGAAAGAATATAAGTGGTTTATGGCTGTTTGTCAACGGAAAAATGATGAAGTTCTACATGAGAAATAAAATCCTAGTCGCAAAAGTGAGCAGCCTTTCAGCTTGCGCAAAAGGCTCAAAAATGACATTTTACCAGTCTAGACAGAAAATTAAGAAAACAAGTCCGAAAAAAGTGGTTTATGGCTGTTTTGTCAATGTGCTATGGCATCTCATTCTTGTCTCACAAAGACAAAAACAGCTTCTTATCGTCGGAAACGCTCAAAAATGAAAATTTTCCTCTTCTATTCAGAAAAGAAGGAAAACACTAAAAACAAATCAGAAATAATTGTTTCATGGCTGTTTTGTCATAGTCTTATCAGTTCATGAAGTTTTCCTTGAGAAAAAATTATCCTTATCTCAAAGTGTCAAAAACAGCTTGTTATCGTCTGAAACGCTCAAAAAGTACATTTTTGCCTCTTCTACTCAGTAAAGAAAGAAGACACTAAAAAAAAAGTTAGAAATAATTAGTTTATTGCTTTTTTTGTCATAGTCTTCAAGATTCATGAAGTTCTGCTTGAGAAACAACATCCTTGTCTCAAAAATTATAAGTACATTTTTGCCTCTTCTACTCAGTAAAGAAAGAAAAGACTAAAAACAAGTAAGAAATAAGTGGTTTATGGCTTTTTTGTCAGTCTTCTAGATTCATGACGTTTTCTTTGAGAAAATAACATCCTAGTCTCAAAGTGACCAAAACAGCTTCATATCGTCTGAAACGCTTAAAAATGACATTTTTTCCTCTTCTACTCTGAAAAGAAGAAAAACACTAAAAGCAAGTAAGAAATAAGTACTTTATGGCTTTTTTGTTCAAATCATTTTCAGTTCATGAAGATCTGCTTGAGAAAAAACGTCCTTGTCTCAAAGTGACCAAAATAGCTTCTTATCGCTTGAAACGCTCAAAAATGACATGTTTACCTCTTCTACTCAGAAAAGAAGGAAAACACTAAAAACAAGTCAGAAATATGTTGTATATGGCTGTTTTTTTTCGAGTCTTTTCAGTTCATGAAGTTCTGCTTGACAAAAAACATCCTTGTCTCAAAGTGACCAAAACAGCTTCTTGTCGCGTGAAACGCTCAAAAATGACATTTTTGACTCTTCTACTCAGAAAAGAAGGAAAACACTAAAAACAATTAAGAAATAATGGGTTTATAACTGTTTTGTTCAAGTTCATGAAGTTTTCTTTGAGAAAAAAAGAATTCTTGTCTCAATGTGACCAAAACAGCTTCTTATCGCGTGAAACGCTCAAAAATGAAATTTTTTTGCCTCTTCTACTCAGAAAAGATGGAAAACACTAACGTCAAGTCAAAAATAATTGGTTTATTGCTTTTTTGTTCAAGTCTTTTCAGTTGATGAAGTTTTCTTTGAGAAAAAAACATCCTAGTCTCACAGTGACCAAAACAAGCTTCTTTTCGTGTGAAACACTAAAAAATGAAATCTAAGTCAATTTCTTCTTTTTCTTTTTTGTTTTAATTTATTTAATTTTCCCCACATGGTTTTTCGATGGGTTTTTCGGGCCAAGGATTTCACCGTTCTCGGATCCACCGCAAACAGTGCTGAAGTGTGTGGTACATGGGTTCACCGAGGGGTCTGGGCATTGAGGTGATCCTGTAGCCCGTAGCCCAGCGCTACGAGCCCAGAGCCTGGAAATGACCCCAAACATGGAGCCTTGAACCTTGAGACTGGAACCTGGAACGGGGAGCAACGAGCCTGGAGCCTTTTTCCTGGAGCAGGGAGAAATGGAGCCTGGAGCATTGAGCCTGGAACTGACCACAAGCCTGGAGCCTTGAGCTTGAAGCATTGAGCCTTGAACTTGGAGCCTTGAGCCCGGTGCCATGAACTGACCCCGAGTCTTGAGCCTGGAGCAAAGAGCTTGAAGCATGGAGCCCGGAGCCCAGAGCCCAGAGCCCAGAGCCCAGAGCCTAGAGCCCAGAGCCTAGAGCCCAGAGCCCGGAACTGATCCTGACCCTTGAGCTTGGAGCCTTTAGCCCGGAGAATGGAACTTACCCCGAACCTGGAGGTTTTAGCTTAGAGCCTTAAGCCTGGAGCCTGGAACGCATAGATACAATCCCGGACTACAGAACCTGGAGCCTGGAACTGACCCCAAACCCGAAATGGGGAGCCTAAAACCTGGAGACCGGAACTTGGAACGGACCCCATAACCAGAGCCTGGAGCCCGGAGCCTTGAGGGGGGAGCCTGGAGCCTGGAACGGACACCGAGTCCAAAGCCTGGATACCGGAGCCTCGAAATAACCCCGAAAGGGGAGCCTGGAGCCCGGTACCTGGAGCCTGGAACTGACCATGAGCTCGAAGCTCGGAGCTTGAAGCCTGGAACCCTGAGAATGGAACTGACCCAAAATGCGAAGCCTTGAGCCCGGAGCCTTGAACCCGGAGAATAGTAGTAACAATAAGCCCGAAGCCTTTGAGCCCGGAGCCTTGAGGGCGGAGCCTTGAGCCTTGAGCAGTGAGCCCGGAATCTGAAGACTGGAGACAGGAGGCTTTAGCCTTGAGCCTGGAGCGTGGAATTAAACCCAAGCCAGGATTCTGGAAACCGGAGAATGGAGCCTGGAGCTTGGAGGTTGGAGCCCGGAGCGCTTAACTGACCCCGAGCCTAGAGCATGGAGCATGGAGCATGGAGCCTAGAGCGTGGAGCCCGGACTCCGCAGCCTGGAAATGACCCTGAGAAAGGAACATAGAGCCTTGACCTGGAGTTTGGGGCATTGAGCCTGGAGTCTGGAGCCTGGCGCATGGAACTGACAAAAAGCCCGGAGCCCTCTGCCTGTAACCAGTAGCTTGGATCCCAGAGCCAAAAGCCCAGAGCCCAGAGCTTGGATCCCAGAGCCCAGAGCCCAGAGCCCAGAGCCCAGAGCCCAGAGCCCAGAGCCAGGAGCCCAGAACTGATCCCGACCCTTGAGCCTGGATCCTTTTGCCCGGACCCTGGAACTGATCTGGAGCCTGGAGTCTGGAGTCTGGAGCTGGTAGCTTGGAGCACGGAGCCTGTTACTGACCAAGACCCTGGAGCCTAGAGCCTTGAGCCTTGAGCTGGAGGTCTAGAGCCTGGAGCCTGCAGCCTGGATCCAGGAGTCTGGAGCCCTGACCCCAGAGCATGGAGCCCGGAGCCTGGAACTGACCCTGAGCCTGGATCCAAGAGCTTGAAGCATGGAGCCTAGAGCCCGGAGTCTTGAGCCTGGAGTCAGGAGCCTGGAGCCTGGAGCCTTGACCCTTGAGCCTGGAGCATAAAGCCTAGAGCACGGAGTCTAGAGCCCAGAGCTTAAAGACTGGAGCCCGGAAACCAGATACTCGAATTGACCCCGAGCCCAGAGAAAAGAACCCGGAGCCTTGAACTGACCGTGAACATGGAGCCTTGATCACTGAGCCTGGGGTCTGAACCCTTGATCTTACCCCAAGCCTGGAGCCCATAGCCTGGAGCTTGTAGCCCAGAGCCTGGAACTGACCTTAGGTCCGGATCTTGGAGCCCGGAGCCAAGAAAGGACCCTGAGCCCTGTTCCTGGAACGTGGAGCATGGAGCACGGAAACTGGAACTGACACAGAGAACAGAACCTTGATCTTGGACCCTGGAGCCCGGAGCATGGAGTCATGAGCATGTAGCCGGGGGCCGGGGGCCGGGGGCCGGGGGCCGGGGGCCGGGGGCCGGGAGACTTTAGCCGGGAGCGTAAAGCCTTGTACTGACCCCGAGTCAAGAGCCTTGAGCCCACAAGTCTGGAGGCCGGAAATAACCCCGTGCCTGGAGCCTGGAGCCCGGAGCCTGGAACTGACCACGAGCACGAAACCTTGAGCAAGGACCCTGGAGTCCGGAGACTGGAACTGACCCCGAGCTTGGAGCCTGGAGCTTGGAGCATTGAGCCGTGAGATTGGAGCCTGAAGCCTGGAGCCTGGAGCCTGGAGCCTGGAGCCTGGAGCCTGGAGCCTTGAGCCTTGAAGAAGACACTGAGCCCAAAGCCTGGAGCCAGGTGCCTGGAAAAAACCCTGTGCCCGGAGCCTGGAGCCCTGTGCGTGAAACCCCAAGCATGGAACTTACCCCGAGCCAGAAGCCTGGAGCCTTAAGCCGGGAGACCGGAATTTGGAACCGGCCCCCTTGCCCGGAGCCAGGAGCCTGGAGCCTGGAGCCCGCAGCCTGGAGCCCACTACCCAGAGCCCGGAGCCCGGAGCCTGAAACTGACCACCAAAAATGAGCCTCTAGTCTAGAACCCGGAGCAGGGATCTGACCCAGAGCCCAAAGCCCTGAGCCCGGAAGAAGGAGCCTGGAGCGTGGAGCATGGAGACTTGAGCCCAGAGCCTGGAACTGACCCTGAGCCCAGAGTCTGGAACCTATTGCCTGGAGCACGGAGCCTGGAACTGACCATGAACCTGGAGCTCGGAGCATGGAACCTGGAGGTTGGAGCCTGGAGCAGGGAGCCTGGAGCGTGGACCGTAGAGCCCACAGCTTAAAGACTTCAGCCCGGAGCCCAGATCCTAAAACTGACCCCGAGCCATGAGCCCGGAGCCTAGAACTGACTCCGAAACTGGAGCCTGGAGCCCGGAGCATAGAGCCATTAGCACAGAGCTTTGAGCCTGGAGGCTGGAGTCTAAGCCTGGAGCCTGGAGCCCGGAGCCCAGAGCCTGGAGCCCGGAGCAAAGAACTAACCACGAGGCTGGATCCTTGATCATGGAGCCTGGACACCGGAGCCCGGAGCCTTGAACTGACCCCGAACCCGGAACCTGGAGCCTTGAGCCTGGAACTGATCACGAGTCCGGAGCCTTTAGCGCAGAGCCTGGAGTTTGGAGCCCGGAGCCTGAAACTGACAAAGAGCCTGGAGCCTGGAGCATGGAACCTGGATGTTGGAGCCTGGAGCCTAGAGACTGGAGCACGGAGCCTGGAGCGTGGAGCCAAGAGCCCAAAGCTTAAAGACTTGAGCCCGGAGCCCGGAGCCCAGATCCTCGAACTGACCCCGAGCCTTAAGCCATGAGCCCGGAGCCTTGAACTGACCCCGAGCACAGAACCTTGAGCCCAGAGCCTGGAACTGACCATGAAAAGAGAGCCTGGAGCCCGGAGTCTAAGCCTGATGCCGGGAGCCTGGAGCCTGGAGCCTGGAGCCTGGAGCCTGGAGCCTGAAACCTGGAGCCTGGAGCCTGGAGCCCGGAGCAAAGAACTAACCACGAGTCCGGATCCTGGATCCTTGATGACGGAGTCTGGAACTGACCAAAAGCCCGGAGCACGGAGCGTAGCGTCTTGAGCCTTGAGCCACGAGCCTGGAGCCTGGAACCTGGAGCCCTTAGCCCGGAGCATTGAACTGACCCCATGAGTGGAGCCTGGAGCCTTGAGCCTTGAGCCTGGAGCCCAGAGCCTGAAACTTACCCCGAGCCCGGAGTATGAAGCCTGGAGCCCGGAGACCGGGGCCTGGAACTGACTCTGAGCCGGGAACCTGGATCCCTGAGCCTGAAGCCTGAAGCACGGAGCCTGGAACTTACCCAGAGCATGTGGCCTGGAACCTGGAGCTTGGAGCCTGAAGCCCGAAGCCTTCAGCCTGGAGCCTGTAACTGACCAAGAGCCTTGAGCCTGGAGCCTGGAGCCTGGAACCCGGAGCATGGATCTGACCCTGAGCCCGGAGCCCTTAGATCAGAACCAGGAGCTTGGAACCTTGAGCCTTGAGCCTGGAGACTTGAGCCCAGACCCCGGAGCCTGGAACTAACCCCAAGCCTGGAGTCTGGGACCTATAGCATGGAGCACTTGAACTGGAACTGACCAAGAGTCTGGAGCCTGGAGCATCGAACCTGGGGCTTGGAGCCTGGAGCCGAGAGCCCAGAGCATAAAGACTCTAGCCCAGAGCCCAGATCCTCGAACTGATCACGAGCCAAGAGCCCGGAACGTGGAGCGTGGAGCCTGGAGCCTGGAGCCAGGAGCCTAGAACTGACCCCAAACCCTGAACCTGGAGCCTGGAGCCCACAGCCTGAAACTGATCATGAGCCCAAAGCCTGGAGCACAGAGCCTGGAGACTGGAGCTTGGAGCCTGGTGCCTGGAGTCTGGAGCCTGGAAGAAGACCCCAAGCCCAAAGCCTAGAGCCCAGAGCCTAGAGCCAGGAACGTCGAGACTGGAACTGAACCCGAGAATTAAGCCTGGAGCCCTGAGCCTGGAGTTGACTCAAAACTCGGAGCCTGGATCCTGGATTGCGGAGCCTTGAGCCCGGAGCTTCGAGCTTGGAACTGACCCCCAACCCAGAACCTGGGCCCTGGAGCCCGGAGCTTGGAAGGGATCCAAAGCCTGGAGCCATGAGCTTTGAGCCTGGAGCTCTGAGCCTGGAGCATGGAGCCTGGAAGAAGACCCAAAACCCAAAGCCTGGAGCCTGGAGACTGGAAATAACCCCGTGCCCGGCGCATTGAGCCCAGGGTGTGGAACCCGGAGCCTGGAACTTACCCCAAGCCTGGTACCTGAAGCCTGGATCCCAGAACTTTGAACTGACCCCATGAAAGGAGCCTGGAGCCTGGAGAACGGAGCCCAGAGCCTGGAGCGCGGAGCCTGGAACCTGGAGCATGGAGCCTGGAGCTGGGAGGTTGGAGGCTTGAGCCCTGAGCCCGGAGCCTGGAGCTTGGAAATGACACTGATCCCAGACCCCGGAGCCTGAAGCCTGGAGCCCGGAGCCATGAACTGACCCCGAGCCTTGAGCCTGGAGCCAAGAGCTTGGAGCATGGAGCCTTGAAGCATGGAGCCTTGAACCTGGAGCCTAGAGCCCGGTGCCTAGATTCTGGAACTGACCCAGAGCCTTGAGCCTTGAGCATGGAGCTTGGAGTCATGAGCCTGGAGCCCGGAGCTTGGAACTGACCCCAAACATGGAGCAAGGACCCTTGACCCTGAGTTTGGACCCTGGAGCCTAGAGGCTGGAGCCTTGAATCTTGAGCCTGTAGCCCACAGCCTGGAGCGTGGAGCCCGGTGCCAGGAGCCTGGATCTGACCCCGAGTCTTGAGGCTGGAGCCTTGGGCCCAGAGAATTGAACTGACCCAAAATCCAGAGCCCTGAACCCAGATCCAAAAGCCTGGAGCGCAGATCCTATATCACCGAGCCCGGAGCCCAGAGCCTGGGGCCTGGAGCCTGGAGCCAAGAGCCTGGAACTGAACCTGAGACCGGAGTCTGGAGCCCGGAAAAAGACACCGTGCACAAAGCCTGGATCGCAGAGCCTTGAGCCAAGAGCCTGGAACAAACCCCGAACCCTGAGCCTGGAGCCATGAGCCTGGAACCTGGAGCCTGGAGCCTGGAGCCTGGAGCCCGGACCCTGGAACTGATTAAAAGCCCATAGCCTGGAGCGTGAAGCATGGAGCTTGGAGGCTCCAAGCTCCATGCTCCAGGCTGGAGGCTAGAGCCTGGAGTCTTGAGCGTGGAAGAAGACATGAGCCCAAAGCCTGGATCACGGAGCCTGGAGCCAGGAGACTGGAACTGACCCCGAACCCTGATCCTGGAGCCTGGAGCTTGGAGCCTGGAACTGTTCACAAGCCCATAGCCATGAGCGCGGAGCCTGGAGCTTGGAGCTTGCTGCCTGGAGCCTGGAGCCTGGAGCCTGGAGCCTGGAATCTGGAGCTTGGAAAAAGACCCCGAGCCCAAAGCCTGGTGCCCGGAGCCTGGAGCATGGAGGCAGAAACCTTGAGACATGAACTGAACCAAAGAATGGAGCCCGGAGCCCGGAGCCCGGAGCCCGGAGCCCGGAGCCCGGAGCCCGGAGCCGACCCAGAGCTCGGAGCCTGGATTCTGTATAGCCAAGCCTGGAGCCTGGAGCCCGGAGCTTCGAGCTTGGAACTGATCCTGAGCAATGAGCCTTGAGCCTGGAGCTTTGAGCCAGGAGCATGGAGCCAGGAGCCTGGAAGCAAAGTTAGAATAGTTTTGGATTTTTAATTATATTTTAGGTTTATTTAGTTTTGACTTTTTTTTCTCTAATTCAGTTAGTTTTAATTAGTTTTCAGAGCATGCTTGCTAGTTTTTATTAGTTATCATTTTTTTCTGAATGCTTAGTTATAGTTTAGTTTACTTCAGTATTAATTTTAGTTATATCATATATTTTATCTTCCTCACCATCCTATTCAAAGAAATTAGTGCAGCACGAATCGGCGGGTTACTCTGGACACTTTATTTGGGGGTCGGGTTTGGCCGGCTCATTGACTGAGATGAGACACAAACACATGTACATTATGATGTATAAATTCCCTATAGCAGGTTGGGTGTGTGTGTGTGTGATCCATACACAACGTAAATTACGTGAAAACAATGATGTGCAAAGCAAGAGAGGAGATGCACAAAGCAGCCAGCAGTTAAACCAGATAGAAACATATAAACCACCTAACCAGCAGTTAAACCAGAAAGAAACATATAAACCAGCTAACCAGCAGTTAAACCAGATAGAAACATAGATAAACATATATAACCCCATTCATCAGCAGTAAACCACAACTTAGCATATATCTCATATCTTAATCATCTACAGTTCCATTGTTTGCCAACTTTGCTTCGTTTCAGTTCAGCTAGCTGTAGCTAGTAACATCAAACATTTTTTAATATTATAACAGGTTCCACACATCTGTAATTGGATTAGTTTTCATCCTCCTCTTTTCTCCTCTTATAAACTGTGCAGTTAAGGTCTTGGAAAGCCTTTTCATGGTGATAATCTCTCCAGTTTTTACCTGGATGCTTGTTCAACACTGACTCTGTCGTTGAGCTCCGCTCAGTCTCTGTCAATCACGCGCACACACAGTGAGCGCAAAAAAGAAAAAAACAAAACAAAAACGACCCCTTTCATCACTAAAGTAAATCCCAGACAGGACTGTGCTGCTGTGTTCAAGCTTTAGTCTGTATGTTCCAGGTAAAGTGGGGACCAGAAGACGACTGGAAACCACAAGTGACATGACAGACTGTGTAGTGTCGTATGGTGCTGCTAGCTATATCAATCCGACATTTACAAAGACAACAACGAAGGGAATTTTATACATAATTTTTATACGTTTTAGTTAGTTTTGTAACCACACAATACAGTTTCAGTTAGTTATCTTTTTTTTTTTCTTTTAATCAGAGTTGTTATTTATTTCAGTTGACGAAAATGTTTTTTCAATTTTAGTTTTCGTCATTTCGTTCATTTTCGTTAAGAATAATAACCTTGCCTGGAAGAACACCAAAAGCCCAATGCCTGGAGCCTGGAGCCCGGAGCCTGGAAATCACCCCGTGCCCAGTGCCTTGAGCCCAAGGCGTGGAACCCGGAGCCTGGGACTTACCCCGAGCCAGAAGCCTGGAGGCTGAAACATGGATCCCACAACTTTGAACTGACCCCATGCCCGGAGCCTGGAGCGTGAAGCCGTGAGCCTTGAGCCTGGAGACTGGAACTGACCCCAAGTCTGGACCTTGGAGCCCGGAGCCTAGAAATGACCACGAACCCGGAGCCCTGCGATGGGAACATGGAGCCTGGAGCGCGGAGCCTGGAACAAACCCCGAGCACCAAACCTTGGTTTGAAGCCTGGAGCCCGGAGCATCGAGCCGGGAGCCGGGAGCCCGAAGCCTTGTAAAGACCCCGAGTCCAGAGCTTGGAGCCTGAAGTCTGGAGCCTGGAAATGACCCCGTGCCTGGAGCCCGGAGCCTGGGTCCTGGAGCTTAGGTTTCCAGCTTCAGATGAGGAAAGGTCCCACAGCTTCTCTTGAAGTGAAACGCTCAAAAATGACATTTACTGTTTTATCGTTATCCAGCTCCAGATGAAAGAAGAACCGGAGGTTAAAAAAGGGGTTAGGCTAACCGGTGTTCTTTTTTTTGGAAAAATAACAATGGCCCACACAGGCTGGAAAAAAGACAGAGTCCACACCGTCAACCAGCCGTCCCGGTCTAACCCTGACAAGGGACAGTGCGACATTTCCCAGTGTTCTTCCACGTCCATGCACGCCAGTGTGCAGCTTTAAGGGGGTTGGAGGAAGGAGGGAGAGAGAGAGAGCGAGAGAGAAAGAAAGACAAAGAATCAGGACCATGGACAGAGTTCTTCCACTAGTGTGTAGCTGCAATGTAAGGCAGCATTCCATCTCCACGGGGTGGTTTGAACAATGCCAGAACCAAGTGTGAAGCTTTAAGGATGCTGGAGAGAAAAGAGGGGGAGACAGACAGAAAAAAAAGTCAGATTAGGCCAGGAGGAGCAGAGTTCTAACGCCTGGGATTGGTTCAGTGTGGAGAAGACTTCCGTCTCCACTGGGGTAGTTCAATAAATGAAAGAACTCAGTGTGCTACTTTAAGAATGCTGGAAGGAAGAGACGGGGAGCGAGACGAAAAAAAAAAAAAAAGAAAAAAAAAAGAGTCAGACCGGGCCAGGAGATTAGGTGTCCAGCTCCAGGTGAGGAAAAGCACCGGTGGTTAGAAAAAAAGGGGGGTTAGGCCAACCAGGGTTCTGTCTTTGAAAAAAATAACAAAGTAAGACAAAGGCTGGAAAAATTGAAAAGTCCCAGAGATTCTCTTGAAGTGAAACGCTCAAAAATGACATTTTTACTGGCTCTACTCAGAAAAAACAGAAAAATATTAAAAACAAGTAAAGAATAAGTGGCTATTTTGTCAAAGTGGTATCATGAAGTTCTTCTTGAGAAAAAAAGTCCTTGTTTCAAAGCGTTTATTTTCGTGTGAACCGATCAAAAATGACATTGTTTCCTTCTCTACTTAGAAATGCAAGCAAACTCTACAAACACGAAAGAATATAAGTGGTTTATGGCTAATTTTCAACGGAAAAATGATGAAGTTCTACTTGAGAAATAAAATCCTAGTCTCAAAAGTGACCATGGCAGCTTCAGCTTGCGCAAAAGGCTCAAAAATGACATTTTACCAGTCTAGTAAGAAAATTAAGAAAACAAGTCAGAAAAAAGTGGTTTATGGCTTTTTTGTCAATGTGCTATGGCATTTCATTCTTTTCTCACAATGACAAAAACAGCTTCTTATCGTCGGAAACGCTCAAAAAGGAAATTTTTCCTCTTCTACTCCGAAAAGAAGGAAAACACTAAAAACAAATCAGAAATAATTGTTTCATGGCTGTTTTGTCAAGTCTTGTCAGATTACGAATTTCTGCTTGAGAAAAGACATCGTGTCTCAAAGTGTAAAAAACAGCTTCTTACCGTGTAAAACGCTCAAAAATGACATTTTTTCCGATATAGTCAGAAAAGCATAAAAACACTAAAAACAAGTCAGAAATAAATGTTTTAAAGCTGTTTTGTTCAAGTCTTATCAGTTCATGAAGTTTTCCTTGAGAAAAAAAACATCCTTATCTCAAAGTGTAAAAAACAGCTTCTTATCGTCTGAAACGCTCAAAAAGTACATTTTTGCCTCTTCTACTCAGTAAAGAAAGAAAACACTAAAAAAAGTTAGAAATAAGTGGTTTATGGCTTTCTTCTCATAGTCTTCTGGATTCATGAAGTTCTGCTTCGGAAAAAAAAAGCCTTGTCTCAAAGTGACCAAAGCAGCTTCTTATCGTCAGAAACGCTAAAAAATGACATTTTTACCTATATAATCAGAAAAGCATGAAAACGTTAACAACAAGTCAGAAATAAATGTTTTATGGCTGTTTTGTTCAAGTCTCATCAGATAATGAAGTTCTGTTTGAGAAAAAACATCCTTGTCTGAAAGTGACCAAAACAGTTTCTTATCGTCTGACACGCTCAAAAAATGACATTTTTGCCTCTTCTACTCAGTAAAGAAAGAAAACATTAAAAACAAGTCAGGAAAAAGTGGTTTATGGCTTTTTTGTCATAGTCTTCAAGATTCATGAAGTTCTGCTTTAGAAAAACATCCTTGTCTCAAAGTGACCAAAACAGCTTCTTATCGTCTGAAACGCACAAAATGACATTTTATCCTCTTCTACTCTTAAAAGAAGAAAAACGCTAAAAAAAAAAAAAAAAAAAAAAAAAAAAAATAAGTAAGAATAAGAAATAAGAAATAAGAGTAAGAAATAAGTACTTTATGGCTGTTTTGTTCAAATCCTTATCAGTTCATGAAGTTCTGCTTGAGAAAAAACATCCTTGTCTCAAAGTGACAAAAACAGCTTCTTAATCTCTGAAACGCTCAAAAATGACATTTTTACCTCTTCTACTCAGTAAAGAACGAAAACACTAAAAACAAGTCAGAAATAAGTGGTTTATAGCTTTTTTTTGTCATAGTCTTCTAGATTCATGAAGTTCAGCTTGAGAAAAAACATCCTTGTCTCAAAGTGACCAAAACAGCTTCTTATCGTCTGAAAACGCTTAAAAATGACATGTTTGCATTTCTACTCTGAAAGAAGAAAAATACTAAAAGCACGTAAGAATATGTGGTTTATGGCTGTTTTGTTCGCGTCTTTTCAGTTCATAAAGTTTTCTTTAAGAAAAAAAATTTCCTGTCTGAAAGTGCCCAAAATAGCTTCTTATCGTCTGAAACGCTTAAAAATGACATTTTTGCCTCTTCTGCTCAGAAAAGAAGGAAAACACTAAAAACAAGTCAGAAATAAGTGGTTTATAGCTTTTTTTGTCATAGTCTTCTAGATTCATGAAGTTCAGCTTTAGAAAAAACATCCTTGTCTCAAAGTGACCAAAACAGCTTCTTATCGTCTGAAACGCTCAAAAATCACATTTTAACCTCTTCTACTCAGTAAGAAAGAAAACACTAAAAACAAGTCAGAAATAAGTGGTTTATGGCTTTTTTGTCATAGTCTTCTAGATTCATGAAATTCTGCTTGAGAAATAACATCCTTGTCTCAAAGTGACAAAAACAGGTTGTTATCGTCAGAAACGCTTAAAAATGACATGTTTGCATTTCTACTCTGAAAAGAAGAAAAATACTAAAAGCACGTAAGAAATATGTGGTTTATGGCTGTTTTGTTCGAGTCTTTTCAGTTCATAAAGTTTTCTTTAAGAAAAAAAATTTCTTGTCTGAAAGTGCCCAAAATAGCTTCTTATCGTCTGAAACGCTTAAAAATGACATTTTTGCCTCTTCTCCTCAGAAAAGAAGGAAAACACTAAAAACAAGTCAGAAATAAGTGATTTATGAATATTTTGTTAAAGTCTTCTCAGATAATGAAGTTCTGCTTGAGAAAAAACATCCTTGTCTCAAAGTGACCAAAACAGCTTCTTATATTGTGAAACGCTCAAAAATGACATTTTTGACTCTTCTACTCAGAAAAGAAGGAAAACTCAAAAAAACAAGTCGGAAAGGATTGGTTTATAACTGTTTTGTTCAAGTTCATGAAGTTTTCTTTGAGGAAAAAAAGCATCCTAGTCTCAATGTAACCAAAACAGCTTCTTATCGTGTGAAACACTAAAAAATGACATTTTTGCCTCTTCTACTCAGAAAAGAAGGAAAACACTAACAAGTCAAAAACAATTGGTTTATTCCTTTTTTGTTCGAGTCTTTTCAGTTCATGAAGTTTTCTTTTAGAAAAAATACTCCTAGTCTAATATTGACCAAAACAGCTTGTTTTCGTGTGAAACACTAAAAAAATGAAATCTAAGTCAATTTCTTCTTCTTCTTTATTTTTTTTTCTTTATTTATTTTTTCCCTACATACGATCTGTGCAGTTCTTTCCGGGCCTAGGATTTCACCGTTCTCGGAGCCACCGCAAACAGTGCTGAAGTGTGTGGTACATGGGTTCACCGAGGGGTCTGGGCATTGAGGTGATCCTGTAGCCCGTAGCCCAGCGCTAAGAGCCCGGAGCCTTTAGACTGGAAGCGAAAACGAGACCGGAGCCTGGAGTCTTTAGCCTGGAAATGACCCCAAACATGGAGCCTTGAACCTTGAGCCTGGAACCCGGAACGCGGAGCCACGAGCCTTGAGCCTGTTTCCTGGAGCAGGGAGCCTGGAGCACGGAGGCCTGAAGTGACCCCGAGTCTTGAGCCTGGAGCAAAAAGCTTGAAGCATGGAGCCTGGAGCCCGAAGCCCGAAGCCCGAAGCCCAGAGCCCAGAGCCCAGAGCCCGGAACTGATCCCGACCCTTGAGCTTGGAGCCTTGAGCCCGGAGCATGGAACTTACCCCGAGCCTGGAGCTTTTAGCTTAGAGCCTTAAGCCTTGACCCTGGAACACGTAGAAAAAAAGCACGGACTATGGAGCCTGGAACTGACCCCAAACCCAAAATGTGGAGCCTAAAACCTGGAGACCGGAACTTTGAACGGACCCCAAAACCAGAGCCTGGAGCCTGGAGCCCGGAGGCTTGAGTGGGTAGCCCAGAGCCTGAAACTGAGCCAAGAGCCTTGAGTCCGGAGCCTTAAGCATGAAGGCCGGAGCCTGGAAATGACCCTGAGCCTGGAGCCTATAGCCTGGAGCCCAGAGCTTGAAGCATGGAGCCTGGAGTCTAGAGCCTGGTGACTGGATCCATGAACTGACCCTCAGCCTTGAGCCTTGAGTCTTGAGCCCGGAGAGTGGAACTGACCCCGAGGTTGGAGCCTGGATCCCGGAGCCTTGAGCCTAGAGCATGGTGCCTGGAGTCTGGAACGCAAAGACATGAGCCTGGAGCATAGATCCTTTAGCTGGGAACTGAGCCTGAAATGTGGAGCCTAAAACCTGGAGCCTTGAGACTGGAGCCAGGAACATACTCTGAGCCCAAAGCCAGGATCCCTGAGGAAGGAGCGCGGCACCTGGAGGCTGATGCTTTGAGTCTGGAGCTTGGTGCCTTGAGCCTGGAGAAAGGAGCTTGGAGCCTGGAGCCCGGACCCTGGAAACCGGAGCCCAGAGCCTAGAACTGACCCCGATCCCACATCCTAGAGCATGGAGTCTTGAACCTGGAGCCTCGTGCCCTGAACCTGGAGCCTGGCGCCTGGAGCCTGGAGCCTGGAGCCTGGAACTGACACCGAGTCCAAAGCCTGGATACTGGAGCCTCGAAATAACCCCGAAAGGGGAGGCTGGAGCCCGGTACCTGGAGCCCGGAGCCTGGAACTGACCCAGATCCCAGATCCCAAAGCCCAGAGCCTGAAGCCTTGAACCCGGAGAATAGAAGTGACAATAAGCCCGAAGCCTTGAGCCTGGAGTCTTGAGCAGGGAGCCCGGAATCTGAAGACTGGAGACAGGAGGCTTTAGCCCTGAGCCTGGCGCCTGGAACTTAACCCAAGCTGGGATTCTGGAAAACGGAGAATGGAGCCTGGAGCTTGGAGGTTGGAGCCCGGGGCCCTTAACTGACCCTGAGCCTAGAGCATGGAGCATGGAGCCTGGAGCCTGGAGCCTGGAGCCTGGAACCCGGACTCTGCAGCCTGGAAATGACCCTGAGCAAGGAACCTGGAGCCTTGACCTGGAGTTTGGGGTATGGAGCCTGGAGTCTGGAGCCCGGCGCATGGAATTGACCCCAAGCCCGGAGCCCTGTGCCTGGAACCAGGAGCTTTGAGCGCGGAGCCTGGATCCTTTAGCCCGGACCCTGGAACTGATCTGGAGCCTGGAGTCTGGAGCTGGTAGCTTGGAGCACAGAGCCTGTTACTGACCAAGACCCTGGAGCCTAGAGCCTTTAGCCTGGAGCGTTGAGCCTGGAGCTTGGAGCCTTCAGCCTGGATCCAGGAGTCTGGAGCCCTGACCCCAGAGCATGGAGCCCGGAGCCTGGAACTGACCCTGAGCCTGGATTGCAGAGCTTGAAGCATGGAGCCTAGAGCCCGGAGTCTGGAGCTTGGAGTCAGGAGCCTGGAGCCTTGAGCCTAGAGCCTGGAGCCTGGAGCCTGGAGCCTGGAGCCTGGAGCATGGAGCCTAGAGCACGGAGTCTATAGCCCAGAGCTTAAAGATTGGAGCCCGGAACCCAGATACTCGAATTGACCCCAAGCCCAGAGAAAAGAACCCGGAGCCTTGAACTGACCGTGAACATGGAGCCTTGATCACTGAGCCTGGGGCCCGAACCCTTGAACTTACCCCAAGCCTGGAGCCCATAGCCTGGAGCTCGTAGCATGGAGCCGTGAGCCTGGAGCCTTGAGCCCAGAGCCTGGAACTGACCTTAAGTCTGGATCTTGGAGCTCGGAGCCAAGAAAGGACCCTGAGCCCAGAGCCCTTTTCCTGGAGCGTGGAGCATGGAGCACGGAAACTGGAACTGACACAGAGAACAGAACCTTCATCTTGGACCCTGGAGCCCGGAGCATGGAGTCATGAGCATGTAGCTGGGGGCCGGGAGCCTTGAGCCGGGAGCCAAAAGCCTTGTACTGACCCCGAGTCAAGAGCCTTGAGCACACGAGTCTGGAGGCCGGAAATAACCCCGTGTCTGGAGCCTGGAGCCTGGAGCCCGGAGCCTGGAACTGACCACGAGCACGAAACCTTGAGCAAGGACCCTGGAGTTCGGAGACTGGAACTGACCCCGAGCTTGGAGCCTGGAGCTCGGAGCATTGAGCCGTGAGATTGGAGCCTGAAGCCCGGAGCCTGGAACTGACCCCGAGTCCAGAGCCTGCAGCCTTGATTCTGGAGCTCGGAGTGTGGAAATGACCCCGTTCCAAGAGCCTGGATCCCGGAGCCCGGAGCCTGGAGCCCGGAGCCTGGAGCCCAGAGTCCGGAGCCCGGAGCCCAGAACCGACCCTGAGTCTGGAGCCTGGATTCCTGAGCTCGGAGCGTGGAAATGACCCCGTTCCCAGAGCCTATAGCCCAGGGCGTGGAACCCCGAGCATGGCACTTACCCCGAGCCTGAAACCCGGAGACTGGAAGTTGGACCTGACCCAATGCCCGGAGCCTGGAGAGCGCAGGCCAGAGCATGGAATACACCCATAACCTGAAACCTGGGTCCTGGAGCCCGGAGCCTTGAACTGATCCCGAGGCCAGAGCCTGGAGCTTTGAGTCTGGAGTTTTGAGACTGGAGCCGGCAGCCTTGAGCCTTGAGGCTGGAGGCTGGAGGCTGGAGCCTTGAGCCTTAAAGAAGACACTGAGCCCAAAGCCTGGAGCGAGGAGCCTGGAAAAAACCCCGTGCCCGGAGCCTGGAGCCCTGTGCGTGAAACCCCAAGCATGGAACTTACCCCAAGCCAGAAGCCTGGAGCCTGAAGCTGGGAGACCGGAATTTGGAACCGGCCCCCTTGCCCGGAGCCAGGAGCCTGGAGCCTGGAGCCTGGAGCCCGCAGCCCGGAGCCTGAAACTGACCACCAACAATGAGCCTGGAGCCTGGAACCCGGAGCAGGGATCTGACCCCGAGCCCAAAGCCCTGAGCCCGGAAGAAGGAGCCTGGAGCGTGGAGCCTGGAGACTTGAGCCCAGAGCCTGGAACTGACCCTGAGCCCAGATTCTGGAACCTATTTCCTGGAGCACGGAGCCTGGAACTGACCATGAACCTGGAGCTTGGAGCATGGAACCTGGAGGTTGGACCATAGAGCCCACAGCTTAAAGACTTGAACCCGGAGCCCAGATCCTCAAACTGACCCCGAGCCAAGGCACGTGGGTACGCCGAGCAAGATGGCTGGCATGTAGGTGAGCTCTGATTACCCGCTGCAAATTTAACCGCTTAATTCGTATTTATCCACCTACCTTGAACTAAATATTGATAGACTCTATCCCAGAAAACGTCGGTAGTACTTTGATGACACTTTTGATCGTAAGAAATGGCGACAACATCGAAACACTCCAAGGATACTAGCCGCATGGCTACTCGGAACACCCTTGCTGCTAATGAGGACAAGACTTCCAACAAAGTTTCCGAAGATAAAATAAGTATTGAAAAAGTCTTCGCTGAAATAACCAAATTAAGTACTAAACTAACAGAAGTTGCTGTGGATGTGGTGACTATTAAAGAAACAACCACAGAGCTGAAAAACTCCGTCAGCGGGCTGCAGGTACGAGTGGAGGAGGCGGAGGAGCGGATCTCCCAGCTGGAGGACGCGACTGAGAGCCTCGTGACAAACACCGATACTATGGGGAAAAAGGTGGACATGTTATGGGACCGTGTACAAATGCTTGAGAACCACAGCAAAAGAAACAACGTAAGATTGGTAGGACTGGCGGAGACATACGGGGCTAATAACACCCTGGAGGAATGTGTCAAAAAAGTTTTGAGCGAGGGACTGGGGATAAACCCAGAAGCAGAATTTGAAATCGAACGAATGCATCGAACCCAGCCCCGAGGCCAAATGAGGATCAGCCGCCCAGACCCATACTAATTCGCTTTCTGAGGCAGTCCGCCCGTCAGAAGGTACTGAGAGTTGCAGCGGAGAACCGTGGAGTGAAATGGAATGGACAAAGGCTGTCGATATTCCCCGATGTGACTAAGGAGTTAGCGGAGAAGAGAAAGGCGTTTCTGACCGTAAAGAAAGCACTACAACAATGCAATGTGAGATATACACTGGCCTTCCCTGCAACACTGAGATTTACATGGCAGGGCAAGAACCAACGCTTTACAAGTGCGGAGGAGGCTGAACGTTTTATCAATCAGAACTGTAACAACACTTAAATATGTACGGGATAATTTGAACAACTGGACTGAGGATCAAGGGACAGGTGGATCATGAGGAGACGCGGGTGAGTGATGAGCTCATACAGGCTGTCACTTAGCAACGAGCAATCAGGAGGAAACTCCTGGTTGGGCGGGGAGTACCCCACGGACCTTATCGAGTTAGTGTTCGTGTTATTTTTTTTCTTTTTTCTTCACTGTATGTTGGTTTTTAAAGCCAAGAGATGGCCAAACCTCCCTTTTGTAGTGTTAGGGGGACACTTTCAGTTATTTACTTGTTATATGTTTATTTTTCTAAATGTTTACATTTTAAAAAACTTGGGCATGACAAAAAAATATGTAATAGAGAATGAGTACAGTGCATCAGATATGGTACTAAATACTGTTTTACTGAAGAGGGCTAAAATGTATTCTCTTTTCTTTTTTATCCATGGTAATGGCTTGAAGTTATATTAGAATTATTAGCTGGAATATAAAAGGTTGTGGAAGTCCAGCAAAAAGAGGGAAAGTAATGACTTATCTAAAACATAATAAGGCTGATATTGTATTTATCCAAGAGTCACATTTTAAGTTTGAGGAGGCTATGAAACTAAAATTTGGATGGGTTGGACATGTTTTTCATAGTTCATTTTCCAGTAAACGCAATGGGGTGGTTATACTTATACATAGAAATATGGCTTTTGATTTGGTCAAACAGGTAAAAGATAAGGAGGGTAGAATGATATGTTTACAGGCTAATATAAATGGCAAAAATATTATCTTATGTAATATTATGCACCAACAATGGGGGACCCAAACTTCTTTCATGAAGTAAACAAAACTTTGGGTGAAATGGAGGGTGATATAATCCTGGCAGGAGATTTTAATCAAGTTTGGGATGCATTTATAGATCGAAGTGCTCTTACAGCCAATACCCAAAGACAGAGCTGCTATACACATGTTAAGTGAAGATAATAGTTTAGTGGACATCTGGCGGTTGATAAACCCACGTGAAAGAGAATATACCTTTTTCTCTCACTGTCATAAATCCTACTCTAGAATTGATATGTTTCTAATATCAAGTAATATTACCAAGCAAGTTGCATATTGTAAAATTAATGCAATAGCCTTATCTGATCATGCAGCTGTAGAGCTGGGTATCGATATAAATAATAACACTGAGAGAAAAGGTAGATGGAGATTGAATACGTCATTATTATCCAATGAGGCTCTTAACAAACTATTAAAAGAAGAATTGCAGTCATTTTTTTAAATAAATACAGGCAGCACCGACAGGAAATCAAAAGAATGGGAAGCATCTAAAGCTTATATTCGAGGGAAAATTATAGCATATGCATCTAAAAAGAAAAGGGAAGATATGAGTAAGATAAAAGAAATGGAATTTAAAATTAGGACACATGAAAGGGATCTAGCAGACAATCTTTCAAACCAGCTATATCAAAACATTTGCAAACTTAAATTCGAACTTCAGGAAATATATAATAAAAAGTAGAATATGCAATGTTCAGGTTAGGGACATCCTTTTATGAGGAAGGGGAAAAAACAGGCAAGTTGCTGGCCAATCAGTTAAAGCAGCGTAACTCCTGTAATTTAATACCAGCCATTACAAAAGGTAATATAACAGTGACTGACACTAAACAAATTAATGAGGTGTTACAAAATATTATGAGGCACTTTATACACCTGATACATACCCCAATTTTAAAGCATTAACAGACTTTTTTTTACTAATATGGACCTGCCTAAGTTATCTTTTGATCAGATAAAACTGTTAGATGGTCCTGTGACAGAAACAGAAATATGAAAATCTATATTAGGTATGAAGAATGGGAAATCTCCTGGGTTAGATGGGTTCCCTATAGAATACTATAAACAGTTCATAGATATCCTAGCCCCAGTTTTAGAAGAAGTATATAACGAAGCATTTGTTTTACAATTTCTTCCACCAACTTTCGATGAGGCTTTAATAACAGTCATCCCAAAAAAGGATAGGGATCCATTACAACCCTCAAATTATCGACCTATAAGTTTACTCAATGTAGACTGTAAAATCTTGACCAAAATTTTAGTGACTCGTTTAGAGGAAGTTTTGCCAGGTATTATTCACACAGATCAAGTAGGCTTTATGAAAAATAGATCATCAACAGATAATATGAGAAGACTACTGCACTTAATAAGTCTGAATAGAGAGAACAATAGTCCTATTGTTGCCCTCTCCCTTGATGCAGAGAAGGCATTTGACCGGGTCCAGTGGGATTTTTTATTTGCAACCTTGTCAAATTTTGGGTTTTCATCTGCATTTATTACATGGGTAAAAATCTTATATAGTAATCCTAAGGGATCGGTAATAACTAATGGTGTAATATCGCCCTTCTTTAGTCTGAAGAGAGCTACAAGACAGGGGTGTCCTCTCTCACCCTTGTTTTTCAACATTTTTTTTGGAACCACTGGCAGTCAACATAAGAGGAAATGCAGAAATAAGAGGTATAGAGGGAGGTGATAAACAACACAAATTGCTGCTTTATGCAGATGACATTTTGGTCCTCTTGAAAGACCCAAATCATTCAATACCCCACTTGATGGATACAATACAATCCTACTCAGATGTATCAGGATATAAAATTAACTGGACAAAATCCGAAGCAATGCCAATATCTGCGATTAGTAGTGAAGATATAATGACAAAATTTGGTTTGAAGTGGATACCAAAGGGAATGAAATATTTAGGAATTAAAATATGTAGGGAGGTGGAGGAAATGCCAAATTTAAACTTTGTTCCAATCTTACGAAAAATAAAAATTAATTTGGATAAGTGGAATAAAATAAGGTTGACACTGTGGGGGAGAGTAAATGTAATTAAAATGGTGGTTTCACCACAGTTCAATTATCCTCTTATGATGCTGCCAGTAACAGTGCCCCCTTCCATTTTTAATCAATATGACACACTAGTTAAGGAGTTTCTCTGGGAAGGGAAAAGGCCCAGGATCAAGCTAACTAAACTATGTTTACCCAGGGACAAGGGTGGATTGGGCTTACCTGACCCAAGACTGTATTATATCTCCTTTGAGATGGTGAAACTGTCTTTACATTGGACTGACCAGTATCATTTAGATTGGGCCATTATAGAAAAATCTTTGTCTTTTCCTTTCACACCCATAGAGCTTCTCTCTCAAAGTTCAGCTAGAATTTCCAGCCCTATCATGTTGCATTCAAAGGAAGTTTGGATGAAGATGCACAAAATGCTTAAATTATCTCATTATAAACAACTATATTTGTCCTTGTGACAAAATCCTGTAATTTGTATTGGTAAAAGTCCAATCTATTGGAAGAGTTGGCACAACCATGGAATATGTACACTGGACAATTTGTATAATGGTGAAGTGTTTATGTCTACTGAGTAAATATAAACTAAAAGGAAAGGAACATTTCTGGAAATATCTTCAGATAAGGAACTGTATCATGTCACTACATCGGCAAACTGAAGATAACCATATATTGGAGTATTTGGTTTTACCACCTCACCATCATAGAGCGTCAATATTTTATAGACGAATGAATTACGCACTCAGTCCTGATCTGAACAGTCTGAAGGTTTTATGGGAAAAAGACATTGGGGTTATCTCTGGGAATGAGGAATGGACGAAAATAATTTCACAATGTGGTAAATTTTTAAAGGAAGGTAAAGGTAAATTTACACAATATAAAATATTACAAAGATATTATTGGACACCTGTAAGACTGAATAGATTAGGTCTGATGAATAACTCAATGTGTTGGAAATGTCAAAATGATAATGGTACTCTGATCCACTGTTTGTGGGAATGTCCAATCATCAAACGTTTCTGGATAGTTGTAATTCATACTCTAAATAATTGGTTGGACAGAACTGTGCCACTTTGTCCAAGGCTGTGTTTACTGGGTGAAAAAGGACAGATAGCAAATGTATCAAATGAAAAATTTTCTGTTATTATGGTTGGGGTTTCAGTAGCCGTCAGGATTATATTCTTAAACACTGGAAAATACCTAAAGCCCCACAGTTTAAAGAATGGGTCAATAGGATGATAAAGACTGCTTCATATGAATGTATGCTTCATAAGATCAATAACAGGGATAAAACCACAGCACCAGTTTGGGACTCATTCTGGTCTTACATAACTATGACTGAGAGTCAGCAGGATGAGAGTTGAACTACTTCCCTCATGTATTTAATTAATTAATTAATTAATTAATTAATTAATTATCATTTTTATTTTTTTATTATTATTATTTTTTTCTTTTCTTTAAGATCTTCCACGCCTTGTAGTTTTGTTTGTTTTTTTTTGTTTTTTTTTCATGTATGTACAGAAGCCCTCAATGTTATTGTTATTATTAAGCAACACTGTATGAATGTCATGATCCAAGTGAAAACTCTAATAAAAACTTGAATTATAAAAAAAAAAAAAAAAAAGACCCCGAGCCATGAGCCCGGAGCCTGAAACTGACTCCGAAACTGGAGCCTGGAGCCCGGAGCATAGAGCCATTAGCACAGAGCTTTGAGCCTGGAGGCCGGAGTCTAAGCCTGGAGCCTGGAGCCCGGAGCAAAGAACTAACCAAGAGGCTGGATCCTGGATCCTTGATCACGGAGCCTGGACACTGGAGCCCGGAGCCTTGAACTGACCCCGAACCCGGAACCTGGAGCCTGGAGCCTGGAGCCTGGAACTGATCACGAGTCTGGAGCCTTGAGCGCAGAGCCTGGAGCTTAGAGCCCGGAGCCTGGAACTGACCAAGAGCCTGGAGCCTTGAGCATGGAACCTGGATGTTGGAGCCTGGAGCCTAGAGACTGGAGCACAGAGCCTGGAGCCTAGAGCCCACAGCTTAAAGACTTGAGCCCGGAGCCCAGATCCTCGAACTGACCCCAAGCCTTGAGCCATGAGCCCGGAGCCTGGAACTGACCCCGAGCACAGAACCTTGAGCACAGAGCCTGGAACTGACTCTGAAAAAAGAGCCTGGAGCCTGGAGCCTGGAGCCTGGAGTCTAAGCCTGATGCCGGGAGCCTGGAGCCTGGAGCCTGGAGCAAAGAACTAACCACGAGTCCAGATCCTGGATCCTTGATCACGGAGTCTGGAACTGACCACAGGCCTGGAGCACAGAGCGCAGAGTCTTGAGCCTTGAGCCACGAGCTTGGAGCCTGGAACCTGGAGCCTTGAGCCCGTAGCATCGAACTGACCCCATGAGTGGAGCCTGGAGCCTGGAGCCTTGAGCCTGGAGCCCAGAGCCTGAAACTTACCCCGAGCCCAGAGTCTGAAGCCTGGAGCCTGGAGACTGGGGCCTGGAACTGACACTGAGCCGGGAACCTGGATCCCTGAGCCTGGAGCCTGAAGCCCGGAGCCCGGAGCCTGGAACTCACCCCAAGTCCGGACATTGGAGACCGGAGCCTAAAAATGACCCCGTGCATTGAGCCTGGAGCCTTGAGTGCAGAGCCTAGACGCAGGAGGCTGGAACCCAGAGCCTGGAACTGACCCTGAGCCTGGAGCCCGGAGTCTGGAGCCCGGAGCTTGGAGCATGGAGCCTGGAGCCCGGAGCCTGGAGCCCTGAGCCCGGAGCAGAGAGCACGGAGCTTGGAGCATGGAGCCTGGAGCCCGGAGCCCGGAGCCCTGAGCCCGGAGCAGAGAGCACAGAGCTTTGAGCATGGAGCCTGGAGCCCAGCGCCCAGAGCATGGAGCATGGAGCCTTGAATCTGGAGCCTGCAGCCCGGTGCCCGGAGCCTGGAACTGACCCTGAGCCCAGAGCTTTGAGCCTGGAGCCAAGAGCATGGAAATGACCCTGACCACGGAGCCTGGAGCCTTTAGCGTGGAGTCTGGAGCCTTGAGCCTGGAGCCTGGAACCCAGAGCCTAGAGCCTTGAGCCTTAAGCCTGGAGCCTGGAACTGAGCACGAGCTCGGAGCCCTAAACCTGACCCTGGCCAAAGCCCTAACACTGACCCTGGAACTGAGCCTAAGCCCGGAGCCCTAACCCTGGTCTTGGAACTGAGCCCTAACCCTAATCATGGAACTGAGCCCGAGCCTGGAGCCCTAACCTTGGCCTCAGCCCTAACCTGAACCCTGGAACTGAGCCTCAACCCGGAGCCCTAACTCTGGATCTGGAGCCTGGAGCCTGGAGCCTGGAGCCTGGAGACTGGAGCCCGGACCCTAGAGCCCGAAGCCCGGAGCCTGGAGAGAAGAGATTGGAGCCCGGAGCCCGGAGCCTAGAACTTACCCAGAGCCTGGAGCCTGGATTGCGGAGCCTGGAGCCCAGAGCCCGGAGCATTGAGCTTGAAACTGACCCCGAACTCAGAACCTGGAACCTGGAGCCCAGAGCCTAGAACTGACACTGAGCCTGGAGCCTGGAGACCGGAGCCAAAAGCCCTGAGCCCTGAGCCCGGAGCCAGGAAATGACCCTGAGATAGGAACCTGGAGCCTTGACCCGGAGTTTGGAGCATGGAGCCTGGAGCTTGGAACCTGGAGCCTGAAGCGTGGAGCCTTGAGCGTGGAGCCTGGAGTCCGGTGCCCGGAGCCTGGAACTGAGCCCTGGCCTAGAGGTTTGAGCCTGCAGCCCAGAGCATGGAACTGACCCTGAGCCTGGAGCCCGGAGTCTCGAGCACGGAGCTTGGAGCATGGATCTGACCCAGAGCCCGGAGCCTGGATTCTGTATTGCCAAGCCTGGAGCCCGGAGCTTCGAGCTTGGAACTGACCCCGAACCCGGTACCTGGGGCCTTTAGCCCGGAGCCTGGAACTGATCCTGAGCCCGGAGCGATGAGCCTTGAGCCGGGAGCATGGAGCCAGGAGCCTGGAAGTTCGAATAGTTTTGGATTTTTAATTATATTTAGGTTTATTTAGTTTTGACTTTTTTTTCTCTAATTCAGTTACTTTTAATTAGTTTTCAGAGCATGCTTGCTAGTTTTTATTAGTTATCATTTTTTTCTGAATGCTTAGTTATAGTTTAGTTTACTTCAGTATTAGTTTTAGTTATGTCATTTATTTTACAATCCTATGCAAAGAAATTAGTACGGTGTGAATCGGCGGGTTACTCTGGAAACTTTATTTGGGGGTCGGGTTTGGGCGGCTCATTGACTGAGCAGAGACACAAACACATGTACATTATGATGTATAAATTCCCTATAGCAGGTTGGTTGTGTGTGTGTGTGATCCATACACAACGTAAATTACGTGAAAACAATGATGTGCAAAGCGTGAGAGGAGATGCACAAAGCAGCCAGCAGTTTAAACCAGATAGAAACATAGATAAACCAGTAAACCAGCAGTTAAACCAGAAACAAACATATAAACCAGCTAACCAGCAGTTAAACCAGAAAGAAACATATAAACCAGCTAACCAGCAGTTAAACCAGATAGAAACATACATAAATGTATATAACCCCGTTCATCAGCAGTAAACCACAACTTAGCATATATCTCATATCTTAATCATCTACAGTTCCATTGTTAGCCAACTTTGCTTCGTTTCAGTTCAGCTAGCTGTAGCTAGTAACATCAAACATTTTTTAATATTATAACAGGTTCCATGCATCTGTAATTGGATTAGTTTTCATCCTCCTCTTTTCTCCTCTTATAAACTGTGCAGTTAAGGTCTTGGAAGGCCTTTTCATGGTGATAATCTCTCCAGTTTTTACCTGGATGCTAGTTCAACACTGACTCTGTCGTTTAGCTCCACTCTGTCTCTGTCAATCACGCGCACATACAGTGAGCGCAAAAAAAGACAACAAAAAAAACGACCCATCTCATCACTAAGCAAATCCAAGACAGGACTGTGCTGCTGTGTCCCAGCTTTAGTCTGTATGTTCCAGGTAAAGTGGGGACCAGAAGACGACTGGAAACCACAAGTGACCAGACATAACAGACTGTGTATGGTGCTGCTAGCTCAAACTGCTGGAGCGAAATAAATCAATTTGATATCAATCCGACATTTACAAAGACGAAAACGAAGGGAATTTTATACATAATTTTTATACGTTTAGTTAGTGTTGTAACCACACAATACAGTTTCAGTTAGTTATCTTTTTTTTTTTTCTTTTAATTAGAGTTTTTATTTATTTCAGTTGACGAAAATGTTTTTTCAATTTAGTTTTCGTCATTTCCTTCATTTTCGTTAAGAATAATAACCTTGCCTAGAAGAACAGCAAAGCCCAAAGCCTGGAGCCCGGAGCCTGGAAATCACCCCGTGCCCAGTGTCTTGAGCCCAAGGCGTGGAACCCGGAGCCTGGACGAACCCGGAGCCTGGGACTTACCCCGAGCCAGAAGCCTGGAGGCTGAAACATGGATCCCACAACTTTGAACTGACCCCATGCCCGGAGCCTGGAGTCCAGAGCCTGGAGGGTGAAGCCGTGAGTCTGGAGCCGTGAGCCTTGAGCCTGGAGACTGGAACTGACCCCAAGTCCGGACTTGGAGCCCGGAGCCTAGAAATGACCACGAACCCGGAGCCCTGCGCAGGGAACATGGAGCCTGGAGCGCGGAGCCTGGAACAAACCCCGAGCACCGAACCTTGGTTTGAAGCCTGGAGCCCGGAGCATCGAGCCGGGAGCCGGGAGCCCGAAGCCTTGTAAAGACCCCGAGTCCAGAGCTTGGAGCCTGAAGTCTGGAGCCTGGAAATGACCCCGTGCCTGGAGCCCGGAGCCTGGATCCTGGAGATTAGGTTTCCAGCTTCAGATGAGGAAAGGTCCCACAGCTTCTCTTGAAGTGAAACGCTCAAAAATGACATTTACTGTTTTATCGTTTTCCAGCTCCAGATGACAGAAGAACCGGAGGTTAAAAAAGGGGTGAGGCTAACCGGTGTTCTGTCTTTGGAAAAATAACAATGTCTCACACAGGCTGGAAAAAAGAAAGGGTCCACACCGTCCACCAGCCGTCCCGTTCTAACCCTGATAAGGGTCAGTGCGACATTTCCCAGTGTTCTTCCACGTCCATGCACGCCAGTGTGCAGCTTTAAGGGGGTTGGAGGAAAGAGGGAGAGAGAGCGAGAGAGAAAGAAAGACAAAAAATCAGGACCATGGACAGAGTTCTTCCACTAGTGTGTAGATGCAATGTAAGGAAGCATTCCATCTCCACGGGATGGTTTGAAAAATGCCAGAACCAAGTGTGAAGCTTTAAGGATAAAAAAAGTCAGAGGAGGAGGAGGAGCAGAGTTCTAACGCCTGGGTTTGGTTCAGTGTGGATAAGACTTCCGTCTCCACTGGGGTAGTTTGAAAAATGACAGAACTCAGTGTGCTACTTTAAGGATGCTGGAAGGAAGAGACGGGGAGCGAGACGAGAAAAAAAAAAAAAAAAAGAGTCAGACCGGGCCAGGAGATTAGGTGTCCAGCTCCAGGTGAGGAAAAGCACCGGTGGTTAGAAAAAAAAGGGGGTTAGGCCAACCAGAGTTCTATCTTTGAAAAAAATAACAAAGTAAGACAAAGGCTGAAAAAATTGAAAAGTCCCCAGTTTCTCTTGAAGTGAAACGCTCAAAAATGATATTTTTACTGGCTCTACTCAGAAAAGAAGAAAAATATTAAAAACAAGTAAAGAATAAGTGGCTATTTTGTCAAAGTGGTATCATGAAGTTCTGCTTGAGAAAAAAAAAAATCCTTGTTTCTAAGCGTTTATTTTCGTGTGAATCGATCAAAATGACATTGTTTCCTTCTCTACTTAGAAATGCAAGAAACTCTACAAACACGAAAGAATATGAGTGGTTTATGGCTGTTTGTCAACGGAAAAATGATGAAGAAATGATTGACTTGAGAAATAAAATCCTAGTGTCAAAAGTGACCAGCCTTTCAGCTTGCGCGAAAGGCTCAAAATCAAATTTTACCAGTCTAGTCAGAAAATTAAGAACACAAGTCCGAAAAAAGTGGTTTATGGCTGTTTTGTCAATGTGCTATGGCATCTCATTCTTGTCTCACAAAGACAAAAACAGCTTCTTATCGTCGGAAACGCTCAAAAATGAAATTTTTTCTCTTCTACTCAGAAAGAAGGTAAACACTAACAAAAAATCAGAAATGAGTGTTTCATGGCTGTTTTGTCATAGTCTTATCAGTTCATGAAGTTTTCCTTTAGAAAAAAACATCCTTATCTCAAAGTGTCAATAACAGCTTCTTATCGTCTGAAACGCTCAAAAATGACATTTTCACCTATATGGTCAGAAACGCATGAAAACATTAAGAACAAGTCAGAAATAAATGTTTTATGGCTGTTTTGTTCAAGTCTCATCAGATAATGAAGTTCAGCTTGAGAAAAAACATCCTTGTCTCAAAGTGACCAAAACAGCTTCTTATCGTCTGAAACGCTCAAAAATGACATTTTTGCCTATTCTACACTGAAAAGTAGAAAAACGCTATAATAAAAAAAAAAAAAAAAAAAACAAGAGTCAGAAATGAGTACTTTATGGCATTTTATTTCAAATCCTTAACAGTTCATGAAGTTCTGCTTGAGAAAAAACATCCTTGTCTCAAAGTGACAAAAACAGCTTCTTATCGTCTGAAAAGCTCAAAAATGACATTTTTTTCCTCTTCTACTCAGTAAAGGAAGAAAAGACAAAAAACAAGTCAGAAACAAGTGGTTTATGGCTTTTTTGTCATAGTCTTCTAGATTCATGACATTTTCTTTGAGAAAAAAACACATCCTAGTCTCAAAGTGACCAAAACTGCTTCATATCGTCTGAAACGCTTAAAAATGACATTTTTGCTTCTTCTACTGTGAAAAGAAGAAAAACACTAAAAGCAAGTAAGAAATTTGTGGGTTATGGCTGTTTTGTTCAAATCCTTTTCAGTTCATGAAGTTCTGCTTTAGAAAAAACATCCTTGTCTCAAAGTGACAAAAACAGCTTCTTATCGCCTGAAACGTTCAAAAATGACATTTTTACCTCTTCTACTCAGTAAAGAAAGAAAACACTAAAAACGAGTCAGAAATAAGTGGTTTATGGCTTTTTTTGTCATAGTCTTCTAGAGTTATGAAGTTCTGCTTGAGAAAAAAAAAAATTCTCTTCTCAAAGTGACCAAAAAAATTTCCTAACGTCTGAAACGCTTAAAAATTACATTTTTTCCTCTTCTACTCAGAAAAGAAGGGAAACACTAAAAACAAGTCAGAAATATGTGGTTTATGGCTGTTTTTTTCCCGAGTCTTTTCAGTTCATGAAGTTCTGCTTGACAAAAAACATCCTTGTCTCAAAGTGACCAAAACAGCTTATTATCGCGTGAAACGCTCAAAAATGACATTTTTGACTCTTCTACTCAGAAAAGAAGGAAAACACTTAAAACAAGTAAGAAATAATTGGTTTATAACTGTTTTGTTCAAGTTCATGAAGTTTTCTTTGAAGAAAAAAAATCCTAGTCTCAAAGTGACCAAAACAGCTTCTTTTCGTGTGAAACACTAAAAAATGTAATCTAAGTCAATTTCTTCTTCTTCTTTTTTTTTTTTTTTTTAAATTTATCTATTTTTTCCCCACATGGTTTTTTGATGGGTGCAGTTCTTTCCGGGCCTAGAATTTCACCGTTCTCGGGTCCACCGCAAACAGTGCTGAAGTGTGTGGTACAAGGGTTCACCGAGGGTTCTTGCCATTGAGGTGATCCTGGAGCCCGTAGCCCAGCGCTACGAGCCCGGACCCTTTAGACTGGAAGCGAAAACGAGACCGGAGCCTGGAACCCATAGCCTGGAAATGACCCCAAACATGGAGCCTTGAACCTTGAGCCTGGAACCTGGAACGGGGAGCCACGAGACTGGAGCCTGTTTCATGGAGCAGAGAGAATGAAGCCTGGAGCATGGAGCCTTGAACTTGGAGCCTTGAGCCCGGTGCCTGGAACTGACCCCGAGTCTTGAGCCTGGAGCAAAGAGGTTGAAGCATGGAGCCTGGAGCCCGGAGCCCGGAGCCCGGAGCTGATCCCGACCCTTGTGCTTGGAGCCTTGAGCCTGCAGCATGGAACTTACCCCGAGCCTGGAGGTTTTATCTTGGAGCCTTACGCCTTACGCCTTACGCCTGGAGCCTGGAGCCCGGAGCCTGGAGCCTTGAGTGGGGAGCCAAGAGCCTGGAACTGACACTGAGCCCAGAGCCTTGAGCCCGGAGACTGAAGCACGGAGGCCGGAGCCTGGAAATATCCCTGAGCCTGGAGCCTATAGTCTGGAGCCATGAGCTTGAAGCATGGAGCCTGGAGTCTAAAACCTGGTGACTGGATCCATGAACTGACCCTCAGCCTTGAGCCTGGAGTCTTGAGCCCGGAGAGTGGAACTGACCCCGAGGCTGGAGCCTGGATCCCGGAGCCTTGAGCCTAGAGCAAGGTGCCTGGAGCCTGGAACGCAAAGTCACGAGCCTGGAGCATAGATCCTGTAGCTGGGAACTGAGCCTGAAATTTGGAGCCTAAAACCTGGAGTCTTGAGCCCAAGGCCAGGATCCCTGAGGAAGGAGCGCGGCGCCTGGAGGCTGATGCTTTGAGTCTGGAGACTGGTACCTTGAGCCTGGAGCCAGGAGCCTGGAGCTTGGAGCCTTGAGCCCGGACCATGGAAACCGGAGCCCGGAGCCAAAAACTGACCTTGATCCCGGAGCCTTGAGCCCAGAGCCTAGAACTGACCCCGATCCCGGATCCTAGAGTGTGGAGTCTTGAACCTGGAGCCTGGTGCCCTGAGCCTGGAGCCTGGAGCCTGGAGCCTGGAACTGACACCGAGTCCAAAGCCTGGATACCGGAGCCTTGAAATAACCCCGAAAGGGGAGCCAGGAGCCCGGTACCTGGAGACCGGAGCCTGGAACTGACCCAGAGCCCGAAGCCCGGAGCCTGAAGCCTGTAACCCGGAGAATGGAACTGACCCAAAGCCCGAAGCCTTGAACCCGGAGAATAGAAGTAAGAATAAGCCCAAAGCCTTGAGCCCGGAGCCTTGAGGGCGGAGCCTTGAGCCCTGAGCAGGGAGCCTGGAATCTGAAGACTGGAGACAGGAGGCTTTAGCCCTGAGCCCGGCGCCTGGAACTTAACCCAAGCCGGGATTCTGGAAACCGGAGAATGTAGCCTGGAGCTTGGAGCTTGGAACTTGGAGCTTGGAACCTGGAGCCCTTAACTGACCCCGAGCCTAGAGCATGGAGCATGGAGCCTGGAGCCCGGACTCCGCAGCATGGAAATGACCCGGAGCAAGGAACCTGGTGCCTGGAACCAGGAGCTTGGAGCGCGGAGCCTGGATCCTTTAGCCCGGACCCTGGAACTGATCTGGAGCCTGGAGTCTGGAGCTGGTAGCTTGGAGCACGGAGCCTGTTACTGACCAAGACCCTGGAGCCAAGAGCTTGAAGCATGGAGCCTCGAGCCCGGAGTCTGGAGCCTGGAGTCAGGAGCCTGGAGCCTGGAGCCTTGAGCCTCTAGCCAAGAGCCTGGAGCATGGAGCCTAGAGAACGGAGTCTAGAGCCCTGAGCTTAAAGACTGGAGCCTGGAACCCAGATTCTCGAATTGACCTCGAGCCCGGAGAAAAGAAACCGGAGCCTTGAACTGACCGTGAACATGGAGCCTTGATCACTGAGCCTGGGGCCCGAACCCTCGAACTTACCCCAAGCCTGGAGCCCGTAGCCTGGAGCCCGTAGCATGGAGCCGTGACCCTGGAGCCCTGAGCCTGGAACTGACCTTAAGTCCGGATCTTGGAGCCTGGAGCCAAGAAAGGACCCTGAGCCCAGAGCCCTATTCCAGGAACATGGAGCATGGAGCACGGAATTTGGAACTGACACAGAGAAGAGAACCTTGATCTTCGACCCTGGAGCCCGGAGCATGGAGTCATGAGCATGCCGGGAGCCTGGAGCCGGGAGCCCAAAGCCTTGTACTGACCCCGAGTAAAGAGCCTTGAGCCCTCGAATCTGGAGGCCGGAAAAATCCCCGTGCCTGGAGCATGGAGTCCGGAGACTGGAAGTGACCCCGAGCTTGGTGCCTGGAGCTCGGAGCATTGAGCCGTGAGATTGGAGCCTGAAGTCTGGAGCCCGGAGCCTGGAACTGACCCCGAGTCAAGAGCCTGCAGCCTTGATTCTTGAGCTCGGAGCGTGGAAATGACTACGTTCCAAGAGCTTGGAGCCAGGAGCCTGGAGCCTGGAGCCATGAGCCCGGAGCCAGGAGCCGAGAACAGACCCCCAGTCCGGAGCCTGGAGCCTGGATTCCTGAACTAGGAGCGTGGAAATGACACCGTTCCCAGAGCCTATAGCCCAGGGCGTGGAACCCCGAGCATGGAACTTACCCCGAGCTTGAAACCCGGAGACCGGAACTTGGACCTGACCCAATGCCCGGAGCCTGGAGAGCGCAGGCCAGAGCATGGAATACACCCATAACCTGAAACCTTGGTCCTGGAGCCTGGAGCCTTGAACTGATCCTGAGCCCAGAGCATGGAGCTTTGAGTCTGGAGCTTTGAGACTGGAGCCGGCAGCCTTGAGCCTGGAGCCTTGAGCCTGGAAGAAGACACTGAGCCCAAAGCCTGGAGCCAGGAGCCTGGAAAAAACCCCGAGCCTGGAGCCTGGAGCCCTGTGCGTGAAACCCCAAGCATGGAACTTACCCCGAGCAAGAAGCCTGGAGCGTGAAGCCGGGAGACCGGAATTTGGACCCGGCCCCCTTGCCTGGAGCCAGGAGTCCTGAGCCCGGAGCCCGGAGCCGGGAACCCGGAGCCCGGAGCCTGGAGCGTGGAGCCTGGAGACTTGAGCCAAGAACCTGGAACTGACCCTGAGCCCAGAGTCTGGAACCTATTGCCTGGAGCACGGAGCCTGGAACTGACCATGAACCTGGAGCTTGAAACATGGAACCAGGAGGTTGGAGCCTGGAGCCTTGAGCCTGGAGCATGGAGCCTGGAGCATGGACCGTAGAGCCCTCAGCTTAAAGACTTGAACCCGGAGCCCAGATACTCAAACTGACCCCGAGCCATGAGTCCGGAGCCTGGAACTGACCCCGAAACTGGAGCCTTGAGCCCGGAACATAGAGCCATTAGATCACAGCTTTGAGCCTGGAGGCCGGAGTCTAAGCCTGGAGCCTGGAGCCCGGAGCGTGGAGACCGGAGCCTGGAGCCCGGAGCAAAGAACTAACCATGAGGCTGGATCCTGGATCCTTGATCGGGGAGCCTGGACACCGGAGCCCGGAGTCTTGAACTGACCCCGAACCCGGAACCTGGAGCATGGAGCCTGGAACTGATCACGAGTCCGGAGCCTTGAGCGCAGAGCCTGGAGCTTGGAGCCCGGAGCCTGGAACTGACCAAGAGCCTGGAACCTGGATGTTGGAGCCTGGAGCCTAGAGACTGGAGCACGGAGCCTGCAGCATGGTGCCTAGAGCCCACAGCTTAAAGACTTGAGCCCGGAGCCCAGATCCTCGAACTGACCCCGAGCCTTGAGCAATGAGCCAGGAGCCTGGAACTGACCCCGAGCAAAGAACCTTGAGCCCAGAGCCTGGAACTGACCCTGAAAAAAGAGCCTGGAGCCTGGTGCCTGGTGCCTGGTGCCTGGAGCCTATAGCCTGGAGTCCGGAGCAAAGAACTAACCACGAGTCCGGATCCTGGATCCTTGATCACGGAGTCTGGAACTGACCACAGGCCCGGAGCACGGAGCGCAGAGTCTTTAGCCTTGAGCCACGAGCCTTGTGCATGGAGCCTTGAGCTTTGACCCTTGAGCCTGGAGAATGGAGCCTGGAGCCTGGAGCCTGGAGCCTGGAGCCTGGAGCCTGGAGCCTGGAGCCTGGAGCCCGGAGCCTCGAACTGACCTCATGACATGAGCCTGGAGCCTATAGCCTTGAGCCTGGAGCCCAGAGCCTGGAATTGACCCCGAGCCCGGAGTCTGAAGCCTGGAGCCCGGAGACTGGAGCCTGGAGCTGACACTGAGCAGGGAACCTGGATCCCTTAGCCTGGAGCCTGAAGCCCGGAGCCTGGAACTGACCCCGAGCATGTTGCCTGGAACATGGAGCTGGGAGCCTGAAGCTCAAATCCTTGAGCCTGGAACCTGTAACTGACCAAGAGCCTTGAGTCTAGAGCCTGGAGCCTGGAACCCAGAGCATGGATCTGACCCTGAGCCCGGAGCCCTGAGATCAGAACCAGGAGCTTGGAGCCTTGAGCCTTGAGCCTGGAGACTGGAGCCCAGACCCCGGAGCCTGGAAATAACCCCAAGCCTGGAGTCTGGAACCTATAGCATGGAGCACATGAACTGGAACTGACCAAGAGTCTGGAGCCTGGAGAATCGACCCTGGAGCTTGGAGCCTGGAGCCTGGAGCCGTGAGCCTGGAGCACAGATCCTGGTGCACGGAGCCGAGAGCCCAGAGCATTAAGACTCTAGCCCGGAGCCCAGATCCTCGAACTGATCACGAGCCAAGAGCCCGGAGCGTGGATCTTGGAGCCTGGAGCTTTGAAGAAGACACTGAGCCCAGAGCCTGGATCGTGGAGCCTGGAGCCAGGAGCCTGGAACTGATCCCAAACCCTGAACCTTGAGCCTTGAGCCCAAAGCCTGAAACTGATCAGGAGCACAGAGCCTGGAGACTGGAGCTTGGAGCCTGGAGACTGGAGCTTGGAGCCTGGTGCCTGGAGTCTGGAGCCTGGAGCCTGGAAGAAGACCCCGAGCCCAAAGCCTCGAGCCAAGAGCCTGGAGCCAGGAACCTCGAGACTGGAACTGAACCCGAAAATTAAGCCTGGAGCCCTGAGCCTGGAGTTGACCCAAAAATCGGAGCCTGGATCCTGGATTGCGGAGCCTTGAGCCCGGAGCTTCGAGCTTGGAACTGACCCCCAACCCGGAACCTGGGCCCTTGAGCCCGGAGCTTTGAAGTGATCCCAAGCCTGGAGCCATGAGCTTTGAGCCTGGAGCTCTGAGCCTGGAGCATGGAGCCTGGAAGAAGACCCAAAGCCTGGAGCCCGTAGACTGGAAATTACCCTGTCCCCGGAGCCTTGAGCCCAGGGTGTGGAACCCGGAACCTGGAACTTACCCAAAGCCCGAAGCCTGGTACGTGAAGCCTGGATCCAAGAACGTTGAACTGACCCCATGAAAGGAGCCTGGAGAACGGAGCCCAGAGCCTGGAGTGTGGAGCCTGGAACCTGGAGCATGGAGCCTGGAGCTTGGAGGTTGGAGCCTGGAGCCTGAAGCCTGAAGCCATGAGCCCTGAGCCCTGAGCCCTGAGCCCTTAGCCCGGAGCCCGGAGCCCGGAGCCTGGAACCCGGAGCCCGGAGCCTGGAAATGACACTGAGTGCAGACCCGGGAGCCCGGAGCCTGAAGCCTGGAGCCCGGAGCCTGGAACTGACCCTGAGCCTTGAGCCTGGTGCCAGGAGCCTGGAGCCAAGAGCTTGAAGCATGGAGCCTTGAACCTGGAGTCAAGAGCCCGGTGCCTAGATTCTGGAACTGACCCGGAGCCTTGAGCCTTGAGCATGGAGCTTGGAGTCTTGAGCCTGTAGCCCGGAGCTTGGAACTGACCCAGAACATGGAGCCAGGACCCTTGAGTTTGGACCCTGGAGCCTTGAGGCTGGAGCCTTGAATCTTGAGCCTGTAGCCCACAGCCTGGAGCGTGGAGCCCGGTGCCAGGAGCCTGGATCTGACCATGAGTCTAGAGGCTGGAGCCTTGAACCCAGAGAACTGAACTGACCCAAAATCCGGAGTCCTGAGCCCAGAGTCAAAAGCCTCGAGTGCAGATCCTGTATTACCGAGCCCGGAGTCCGGAGCCCGGAGCCCGGAGCCCGGAGCCCGGAGCTGAACCCGAGCCCGGATTCTGGAGCCCGGAAAAAGACACCGAGCACAAAACCTGGATCGCAGAGCCTTGAGCCAAGAGCCTGGAACTGACCCCGAACCCTGAGCCTGGAGTCTGGAGCACGGACCCTGGAACTGATTACGAGCCCATGGCCTGGAGTGCAAAGCATGGAGCTTGGAGGCTCCAAGCTCCATTCTCCAGGCTGGAGGCTGGAGGCTAGAGCCTGGAGTCTGGAGCATGGAAGAAGACCCCGAGCCCAAAGCCTGGAGCCTGGAGCCCGGAGCCCGGAGCCCGGAGCCCGGAGCCTGGAGCCAGGAACCTCGAGAGTGGAACTGAACACGAGAATGGAGCTTGGAGCCCGGAGCCTAGAACTGACCCAGAGCCAGGAGCCTGGATTGCGGAGCCTGGAGCCCGGAGCATTGAGCTTGGAACTGACTCAGAACCTGGGGCCTGGAGCCCAGAGCCTAGGACAGACACTGAGCCCGGAGAATGGAGACTGAAGACTTAAGCCTGGAGCCCGGAGCCAGGAAATGACCCTGAGCAAGGAACCTGGAGCCTTGACCCGGAGTTTGGAGCATGGAGCCTGGAGCCTTGATCCTTGAGCCTGGAGCCTTGAACTTACCACGAGCCCTCAGCATGGAGCGCGTAGCCTGGAGCTTGGAACCTTGAGCCTCTAGCCTGGAGCCTGGAGAATGGAGCGTGGTGCCTGGAGCCTGGAGCCCGGTGCCCGGAGCCTGGAACTGAGCCCTAGCCTAGAGTTTGGAGCCTGCAGCCCAGAGCATGGAACTGACCCCAAGCCCTGAGCCCTGAGCTCAGAAACAGGAGCCTGGAGCCCGGAGCCTTGAGCCTGAAGCCTGGAGAATGGAACTTGGACCTGACCCAATGCCCTGAGCCTGGAGGATGGAGCCCAAAGGACAGAGCATGGAATACACCCCGAACACGAAACCTGGGTCCTGGAGCCCGGAGACTTGAACTGATCCCAAGCCCGGAGCCTGGAGCTTTTAGCCTGGAGCTGTGAGCCTAGAGACTGGAGCCTAGAGCCTGGAAGAAGACCCCGAGCCCAAAGCCTGGAGCCCGGAGCCTGGAAAAAAACCTGTGCCTGGAGCCTGGAGCCCTGGGCATGAAACCCCAAGCATGAAACTTACACCGAGCCAGAAGCCTGGAGCCTGAAGCCAGGAGACCAGAACTCGGAACCGGCCCGCCTGCCTGGAGCCTTGAGCGTGGAGCAAGGAGCCTTGAATCTGGAGCCTGGAAAAAGACATGAGGTCAAAGCCTGGATCACAGAGCCTGGAGCCTGGAACTGTTCACAAGCCCATAGCCATGAGCGCAGAGCCTGGAGCTTGGAGCTTGCTGCCTAGAGCCTGGAATCTGGAGCCTGGAAAAAGACCCCGAGCCCAAAGCCTGGTGCCCGGAGCCTGGAGCATGGAGCCAGAAACCTCGAGACATGAACTGAACCAAAGAATGGAGCCCGGAGCCCGGAGCCCGGAGCCTGAATCTGACCCAGCGCCCGGAGCCTGGATTCTGTATTGCCAAGCCTGGAGCCCGGAGCTTCGAGCTTGGAACTGACCCCGAACCCGGTACCTGGGGCCTTGAGCCCGGAGCCTGGAACTGATCCTGAGCCCGGATCAATGAGCCTTGAGCCTGGAGCTTTGAGCCGGGAGCATGGAGCCAGGAGCCTGGAAGCAAAGTTAGAATAGTTTTGGATTTCTGGATTAGGTTTATTTAGTTTTTACTTTTTTTTTCTCTAATTCAGTTTGTTTTAATTAGTTTTCAGAGCATGCTTGCTAGTTTTTATTAGTTATCATTTTTTTCTGAATGCTTAGTTATAGTATAGTTTACTTCAGTATTTGTTTTAGTTACGTCATATATTTTATCTTCCTCACCATCCTATTCAAAGAAATTAGTGCGGCGCAAATCGGCGGGTTACTGTGGACACTTTATTTGGGGGTCGGGTTTGGGCGGCTCATTGACTGAGCAGAGACGCAAACACATGTACATTATGATGTATAAATTCCATATAGCAGGTTGGGGGTGTGTGTGTGTGATCCATACACAACGTAAATTACGTGAAAACAATGATGTGCAAAGCGTGAGAGGAGATGCACAAAGCAGCCAGCAGTTAAACCAGATAGAAACATAGATAAACCAGTAAACCAGCAGTTAAACCAGAAAGAAACATATAAACCACCTAACCAGCAGTTAAACCAGAAAGAAACATATAAACCAGCTAACCAGCAGTTAAACCACATAGAAACATAGATAAACATATATAACCCCGTTCATCAGCAGTAAACCACAACTTAGCATATATCTCATATCTTAATCATCTACAGTTCCATTGTTAGCCAACTTTGCTTCGTTTCAGTTCAGCTAAAAAGCATCCTAGTATCAGTGTGACCAAAACAGCTTCTTATCGCGTGAAACGCTCAAAAATGAAATTTTTGCCTCTTCTACTCAGAAAAGAAGGAAAACGAATAAGTCAAAAATAATTGGTTTATTGCTATTTTGTTCGAGTCTTTTCAGTTCATGAAGTTTTCTTTGAGAAAAAAAAACATCCTAGTCTCAAAGTGACCAAAACAGCTTCTTTTCGTGTGAAACACTACAAAATGAAATCTAAGAGAGAGAGCAAAGAGTGTGACAAAAGTAGTTATTTCACAGTTATGTACATGTACTGTTGTCTATTAAAAGAGAATACTGACAAATCAGCTGTTTATACACACATATGTGTGTGTGTTACATGGGTTCACCGAGGGGTCTGGTAATTGAGGTGATCCTGTAGCCCGTAGCCCAGCCCTAGGAGCCCGGACCCTATAGACTGGAAGCGAAAACGAGACCGGAGCCTGGAGCCCGTAGCCTGGAAATGACCCCAAACATGGAGCCTTGAACCTTGAGCCTGTTTCCTGGAGCAGGGAGCCCGGAGCACAGAGCCCAGAGCCCAGAGCCAAGAGCCCTGAACTGATCCCGACCCTTGAGCTTGGAGCCTTGAGCCCGGAGCATGGAACTTACCCCGAGCCTGGAGCTTTTAGCTTGGAGCCTTAAGCCTGGAGCCAGGAACGCATAGCAACAATCCCGGACTTCGGAGCCTGGAGCCTGGAACTTACCCCAAACCCGAAATGGGGAGCCTAAAACCTGGAGACCAGAACTTGGAACGGACCCCATAACCAGAGCCATGAGCCTGGAGCCTGGAGTCTGGAGCCTGGAGCCTGGAGCCTGGAGCCTGGAGCCCGGAGCCTGGAGCCTTGAGCGGGGAGCCCAGAGCCTGGAACTGACACTGAGCCCAGAGCCTTGAGCCAAGAGCCTTAAGCATGGAGGCCGGATCCTGGAAATGACCCTGAGCCTAGAGCCTATAGCCTGTAGCCCAGAGCTTGAAGCATGGAGCCTGGAGTCGAGAGTCTGGTGATTGGATCCATGAACTGACCCTCAGCCTTGAGCCTGGAGTATTGAGCCCGGAGAGTGGAACTGACCCCGAGGCTTGAGCCTGGATCCCGGAGCCTTGAGCCTAGAGCAAGGTGCCTGGAGCCTGGAACGCAAAGTCACGAGCCTTGAGCATAGATCCTGTAGCTGGGAACTGAGCCTGAAATATGGAGCTTAAAACCTGGAGCCTTGAGCCTGGAGCCAGGAACATACTCTGAGCCCAAAGCCAGGATCCCTGAGGAAGGAGCGCGGCGCCTGGAGGCTGATGCTTAGAGTCTGGAGCCTGGTGCCTTGAGCCTGGAGCCAGGAGCTTGGAGCCTGGAGCCAGGACCCTGGAAACCGGAGCCCGGAGCCAAAAACTGATCCTGATCCCGGAGCCTTGAGCCCAGAGTCTAGAACTGACCCCGATCCCGGATCCTAGAGCACAGAGTCTTGAACCGTGAACCTGGTGCCCTGAACCTGGAGCCTGGAGCCTGGAGCCTGGAGCCTGGAACTGACACCGAGTCCAAAGCCTAGATACCGGAGCCTCGAAATAACCCCGAAAAGGGAGCCTGGAGCCCGGTACCTGGAGCCCGGTACCTGGAGCCCGGTACCTGGAGCCCGGAGCCTGGAACTGACCCAGAGCCCGAAGCTTGGAGCCTGAAGCCTGGAACCCGGAGAATGGAACTAACCCAAAATCCGAAGCCTTTAGCCTTGAACCCGGAGAATAGTAGTTACAATAAGCCCGAAGCCTTGAGCCCGGAGCCTTGAGGGCGGAGCCTTGAGCCTTGAGCAGGGAGCCCGGAATCTGAAGACTGGAGACTGTCTGTCTCCCCCTCTCTTCTCTCCAGCATCCTTGAAGTTTCACACTTGGTTCTGGCATTTTTCAATCCACCCCGTGGAAATGGAATGCTGCCTTACATTGCAGCTACACACTAGTGGAAGAACTCTGTCCATGGTCCTGATTCTTTGTCTTTCGTTCTCTCTCACTCTCTCTCTCCCTCTTTCCTCCAACCCCCTTAAAGCTGCACACTGGCGTGCATGGACGTGGAAGAACACTGGGAAATGTCGCACTGACCCTTGTCAGGGTTAGACAGGGACGGCTGGTGGACGGTGTGGACTCTGTCTTTTTTCCAGCCTGTGTGGGACATTGTTATTTTTCCAAAGACAGAACACCGGTTAGCCTAACCCCTTTTTTAACCTCCGGTTCTTCTGTCATCTTGAGCTGGATAACGATAAAACAGTAAATGTCATTTTTGAGCGTTTCACTTTAAGAGAGGCTTTGGGACCTTTCCTCATCTGAAGCTGTAAACCTAATCTCCAGGATCCAGGCTCCGGGCTCCGGGCTCCAGGCACGGGGTCATTTCCGGGCCCCAGACTTCAGGCTCCAAGCTCTTGACTCGGGGTCTTTACAAGGCTTCGGGCTCCCGGCTCGATGCTCCGGGCTCAAGCCTTCAAACCAAGGTTCGGTGCTCTGGGTTTGTTCCAGAATCCGCGCTCCATGCTCCATGTTCCCATCGCAGGGCTCCGGGTTTGTGGTCATTGCTAGGCTCCGGGCTCCAAGGTCCAGACTTGGGGTCAGTTCCAGTCTCCAGGCTCAAGGCTCACGGCTCCAGGCTCACGGCTTCACGCTCCAGGCTCCGGCTCCGGGCTCCGGGCTCCAGGCTTTGGGCTCGGGGTCTTCTTCCAGGCTCTAGGCTCCAGTCTCTAGGCTCACAGCTCCAGGCTAAAAGCTCCGGGCTCGGGATCAGTTCAAGTCTCCGGGCTCCAGGACCCAGGTTTCGTGTTCGGGGTGTATTCCATGCTCTGTCCTTTGGGCTCCATCCTCCAGGCTCCAGGCATTGGGTCAGGTCCAAGTTCCGTTCTCAAGGCTTCAGGCTCAAGGCTTCGGGCTCGGGGTAAGTTCCATGCTCGGGGTTCCACGCCCTGGGCTCCAGGCTCTTGGAACAGGGTCATTTCCACGCTCCGGGCTCCAGGCTCCAGGCTCCAGGCTCCAGGCTCTAGGCTCCAAGCTCCAGGCTCCAGGCTCGGGGTCAGTTCCAGTCTCTGGGCTCCAGGGTCCTGGCTCAAGGTTCCGTGCTCGGGGTAAGTTCCAGGCTGCGCGCTCCACGCTCCATGTTCTGGGCACAGGGCTCCTGGTCTTGTGGTCATTTCTTGGCTCTGTGCTCCAAGGTCCAGACTTAAGGTCAGTTCCAGGCTTTGGGCTCCAGGCTCCAGGCACACAGCTCCATGCTACGGGCTCCAGGCTTGGAGTAAGTTCCAGGGTTCGGGCTCCAGGCTCAGGGATCAAGGCTCCATGTTCATGGTCAGTTCAAGGCTCAGGGTTCTTTTCTCCGGGCTCGGGCTCAGTTCGAGTATCAGGGTTCCGGGCTCCAGTCTTTAAGCTCTGGTCTCAAGACTCTGCGCTCAGGGCTCAAGGCTCCAGGCTCCACGCTCCATGCTTTAGGCTCCAGGCTCAAAGCTCAAGGCTCTGGGCTCGGGATCAGTTAAAGACTCTGGGCTCCAGGACCCAGGTGTCAGGTTCGGGGTTTATTCCATGCTCTGCCCATCAGGCTCCAGCCTCCAGGCTCCGGGCATTGGGTCAGGTCCAAAATCCGGTCTCCAGGCTTCAGGCTCCAGGCTTTGGACTCGGGGTAAGTTCCATGCTTGGGGTTCCATGTCCTGGGCTCCAGACTCCTGGAACGGAGTCACTTCCATGCTCCGGGCTCTAGAATCCAGGCTCCGGACTCTGTGTCATTTCCAGGCTCAGGGCTCCAGGCTCAAGGCTCCAGGCTACTTGCTCTTCTCTTCAGGCTCCGGGCATCGGGCTCTAGGGTCCGGGCTCCAGGCTCCAGGCTCCAGGCTCCAGAGCCAGAGTTAGGGCTCCGGGGTGAGGCTCAGTTCCAGGGTTCAGGTTCGGGCTGAGGCCAGGGTTAGGGCTCCAGGCTCAGGCTCAGTTCCATGATTAGGGTTAGGGCTCAGTTCCAAGACCAGGATATGGGCTCTGGGCTTAAGCTCAGTTCCAGGGTCAGTTTTAGGGCTTTGGCCAGGGTAAGGTTTAGGGCTCCGAGCTCGTGCTCAGTTCCAGGCTCCAGGCTTAAGGCTCAAGGCTCATGGCTCTTGGTTCCAGGCTCAAGGCTCAAGGCTCCATAATCCACGCTCAAGGCTCCAGGCTCCGTGGTCAGGGTCATTTCCATGCTCTTGGCTGCAGGCTTAAAGCTCTGGGCTCAGGGTCAGTTCCAGGCTCAAGGTACAAGGCTGCAGGCTCCAGATTCAAGGCTCCATGCTCCGGGCTCTGGGCTCCAGGCTCCATGCTCTAAGCTCCGTGCTCTCTTCTCCGGGCTCCGGACTACAGGCTCAATGCTCCAAGCTCCGTGCTCTAGACTCTGGGCTCCAGGCTCAGGGTCAGTTCCAGGCTCTGGGTTCCAGCCTCCTTCGTCTAGGCTCTGCACTCAAGGCTCCAGGCTCAGGGCTCAATGCACGGGGTCATTTTTTGGCTCCGGTCTCCAATGTCCGGACTTGGGGTCAGTTCCAGGCTCCGGGCTCAAGGCCCCAGGTACCGGGTTCGGGGTCAGGTCCAAGCTCGAAGCTCCGGGCTCCAGGCTCCAGGCTTGGCGATACAGAATCCAGGCTCCGGGCTCTGGGTCAGATCCATGCTCCAAGCTCCATGCTCCGGGCTCCGGGCTCCAGGCTCCAAGCTCCATGCTCCAACCTCCGGGCTCTAGACTCCGGGCTCCAGGCTCAGGGTCAGTTCCATGCTCTGGGCTGCAGGCTCAAACCTCTAGGCTAGGGCTCAGTTCCAGGCTCCGGGCACCGGGCTCCAGGCACCACGCTCCATTCTGCAGGCTCCAGGCTAGAGGCTCCAGGTTCCAAGCTCCAGGCTACGCGCTCCATGCTGGGGGCTCGTGGTAAGTTCAAGGCTCCAGGCTCAAGGATCAAGGCTCCAGGCTCCATGCTCCAAACTCCGGGTCAAGGCTCCAGGTTCCTTGCTCAGGGTCATTCCCTGGCTCCGGGCTCCAGGCTTAAGTCGTCGCTCTCCATTCTCCGGGCTCAGTGTCTGTCCTAGGCTCTGGGCTCCAGGCCCCAGGTTCTGAGTTCGGGGTCAGTTCCAAGCTCAATGCTCCAGGCTCCGCAATCCAGGCTCCTGGCTGTGGGTCAGTTCTTGGCTCCGGGCTCCGGGCTCCGGGCTCCAAGCTCCATGCTCCATTCTCGGGTTCAGTTCCACTCTTGAGGTTCCTGGCTCCAGGCTCCGGGCTCCAGGCTTTGGGCTCGGGGTCTTCTTCCATGCTCCAGACTCCAGGCTCTAGCCTCCAGCCTGGAGAATGGAGCTTGGAGCCTCCAAGCTCCATGCTTCGCGCTCCAGGCTATTTGCTCGTAATCAGTTCCAGGGTCCGGGCTCATGGCTCCAGGTTCAGGGTTCAGGGTCAGTTCGAGGCTCTTGGCTCAAGGCTCTGCGATCCAGGCTTTGTGCTCGGTGTCGGAGGCTCCAGACTCCGGGCTCAGGTTCAGTTAAAGGCTCTGGGCTCCAGGATCCGGGCTCCGGGCTTGGTGATACAGGATCTGTGCTCCAGGCTTATGAATCTTGGCTCAGGGCTCCGGATTTTGGGTCAGATCAATTCTCTGGGCTCAAGGATCCAGCCTCTTGACTCGGGGTCAGATCCTGGCTCCTGGCACCGGGCTCCACGTTCCAGGCTTTGGGCTACAGGCGCAAGATTCAAGGCTCCAGCCTAAAGGCTCCAGGGTCCAAACTCAGGGTAAAGGGTCCTGGCTCCATGTTCTGGGACAGTTCCAAGCTCCGGGCTCCAGGCTCAAGACTACAAGCTCCAAGCTCAATGCTCAAGGCTCAAGGCTCGGGGTCAGTTCCAGAATCTAGGGACCGGGATCTTGGCTCAAGGTTCAAGGCTCCAGGTTCAGGGCTCCATGCTTCAAGCTCTTGGCTCCAGGCTCCAGGCACCAGGCACCAGGCACCAGGCTCAAGGCTCGGGGTCAGTTCCAGGCTCCAGGGCTCCAGGCTCCGGGCACAAGGGTCTGGGCTCAGTGTCATTTCAGGGCTCCGGGCTCCAGGCTCCGGGCTCAGGGCTCCAGGCTCCAACCTCAAAGCTCTAGGCTCCATGCTCCAGGTTTCTGGCTCCGCGTTCCAGGCTCCAGGCTCTGTTCTCCAGGCTCCAGGCTCCTTTCATGGGGTGAGTTCAAAGTTCTTGGATCCAGGCTTCAGGTACAAGGCTTCGGGCTTTGGGTAAGTTCCAGGTTCCGGGTTCCTCACCCTGGGCTCAAGGGTCTGGGCACGGGGTAATTTCCAGTCTCCGGGCTCAAGTCTTTGGGTCTTCTTCCAGGCTCCAGGCTCCATGCTCCATGCTCCAGGCTCAGAGCTCCAGGCTCAGAGCTCCAGGCTCAAAGCTCATGGCTCCAGGCTTGGGATCACTTCAAAGCTCCGGGCTCAAGGGCCCAGGTTCCGGGTTGGGGGTCAGTTCCAAGCTCGAAGCTCCGGGCTCAAGGCTCAGCAATCCAGGATCAAGGCTCCGAGTTTTGGGTCAACACCAGGCTCAGGGCTCCAGGCTTAATTCTCGGGTTCAGTTCCAGTCTCGAGGTTCCTGGCTCCAGGCTCTGGGCTCGAGGCTTTGTGCTCGGGGTCTTCTTCCAGGCTCCAGGCTCCAGACTCCAGGCACCAGGCTCCAAGCTCCAGTCTCCAGGCTCTGTGCTCCAGGCTTTGGGCTCATGATCAGTTTCAGGCTGTGGGCTCCAGGCTCAAGGTTCAGGGTTTGGGGTCAGTTCTAGGTACCTGGCTGCAGGCTCCAGGATCCAGGCTTTGGTCTCAGTGTCTTCTTCAAAGCTACAGACTCCAGGCTCCAGGCTCCAGGCTCCACACTCCGGGCTCCACGCTCCAGGCTCCACGCTCTGGGCTCTTGGCTCGTGATCAGTTCGAGGATCTGGGCTCCGGGCTAGAGTCTTTATGCTCTGGGCTCTCGGCTCCGTGCACCAGGATCTGTGCTCCAGGCTCACGGCTCCAGGCTCCAGGCTCCAGGCTCCAAGCTCCAGGGTCGATTCTCCAAGCTCCAGACTCTTGGTCAGTTCCAGTGCTCCATGCTATAGGTTCCAGACTCCAGGCTTGGGGTTAGTTCCAGGCTCTGGGGTCCGGGCTCAAGTCTCTAGGCTCAAGGCTCAAAGCTCCAAGCTCCTGGTTCTGATCTCAGGGCCCCGGGCTCCGGGCTCCGGGCTCCGGGCTCCGGGCTCAGGGTCAGATCCATGCTCCAGGTTCGAGGCTCCAGGCTCCAGACTCAAGGCTCTTGGTCAGTTACAGGTTCCAGGCTCAAGGATTTGAGCTTCAGGCTCCAAGCTCCATGTTCCAGGCTACATGCTCGGGGTCAGTTACAGGCTCCGGAATTCAGGCTCCAGGCTCAGGGATCCAGGTTCCCCGGCTCAGTGTCAGCTCCAGGCCCCGGTCTCCAGGCTCCAGGCTTCAGACTCCGGGCTCGGGGTCAGTTCCAGGCTCTGGGCTCCAGGCTCAAGGCTCTAGGCTCCAGGCTCCAGGCTCCAGGTTCCAGGCTCCAGGTTCCAGGCTCCAGGCTCATGTCATGGGGTCAGTTCAAGGCTCCGGGCTCCAGGCTCCAGGCTCAAGGCTCCAGGCTCAAGGGTCAAAGCTCAAGGCTCCAGGCACCAGGCTCCAGGCTCCCGGCTCCAGGGTCTTTTTTCAGGGTCAGTTCCAGGCTCTGGGCTCAAGGTTCTGTGCTCGGGGTCAGTTCCAGGCTCCTGGCTCATTGCTCAAGGCTCGGGGTCAGTTCGAGGATCTGGGCTCCGAGCGCAAGTCTTTAAGCTGTGGGCTCAAGGCACCACGCTGCAGGCTCCGTGCTCCAGTCTCTAGGCTCCAGGCTCCAACATCCAGGTTCCATCCTCTAGGCTCTTGGTCAGTTCCAGGCTCCGGGCTACTAGGTCCAGGCTCTGCGCTCAAGGCTCCGGACTCGTGATCAGTTCCAGGCTCCAGGCTCCAGGTTCCAGGTTCGGGGTCAGTTCAAGACTCCGGGCTCCCGTGTCCAGGCTCCGCGGATCAAGGATCCAGGATCCAGCCTCATGGTAAGTTCTTTGCTCCGGGCTCCAGGTTCCGGTCTCCACGCTCCGGGCTCCAGGCTCCAGGCTTAGACTCCGGCCTCCAGGCTCAAAGCTGTGATCTAATGCTCTATGCTCCGGGCTCAAAGCTCCAGTTTCGGGGTCAGTTCCAGGCTCCGGACTCATGGCTCGGGGTCAGTTTGAGTATCTGGGCTCCGGGTTCAAGTCTTTAAGCTGAGGGCTCTACGGTCCATGCTCCAGGCTCCATGCTCCAGGCTCAAGGCTCCAAGCTCCAGGCTCCAACCTCCAGGTTCCATGCTCCAAGCTCCAGGTTCACGGTCAGTTCCAGGCTCCGTGCTCCAGGCAATAGGTTCCAGACTCTGGGCTCAGGGTCAGTTCCAGGTTCTTGGCTCAAGTCTCCAGGCTCCACGCTCCAGGCTTCTTCTTCCGGGCTCAGTGCTTTGGGCTCGGGGTCAGATCCCTGCTCCGGGTTCCAGGCTCCAGGCTCATTGTTGGTGGTCAGTTTCAGGCTCCGGGTTCCGGGCTCCGGGCTCCGGGCTCCGGGCTCAGGACTCCTGGCTCCAGGCAAGGGGGCCGGTTCCAAATTCCGGTCTCCCGGCTTCAGGCTCAAGGCCTCTTGCTCAGGGTAAGTTCCATGCTTGGGGTTTCACGCACAGGGCTCCAGGCTCCAGGCTCGGGGTTTTTTCCAGGCTCCTGGCTCCAGGCTTTGGGCTCGGTGTCTTTTTCCAGGCTCAAGGCTCCAGGCTCAAGGCTCAAGGCTCCCGGCTCCAGTCTCAAAGCTCCAGACTCAAAGCTCCATGCTCTGGGCCTGGGATCAGTTCAAGGCTCCGGGCTCCAGGACCAAGGTTTCAGGTTATGGGTGTATTCCATGCTCTGGCCTGCGCTCTCCAGGCTCTGGGCATTGGGTCAGGTCCAAGTTCCGGTCTCCGGGTTTCAAGCTCGGGATAAGTTCCATGCTCGGGGTTCCACGCCCTGGGCTATTGGCTCTGGGAACGGGGTCATTTCCACGCTCCGAGCTCAGGAATGCAGGCTCCAGGCTCCGGACTGGGGGTCTGTTCTCGGCTCCGGGCTCCGGGCTCCAAGCTCTTGGAACGTGGTCATTTCCACGCTCCGAGCTCAAGAATCAAGGCTGCAGGCTATTGACTTGGGGTCAGTTCCAGGCTCCGGGCTCCGAGCTCCAGGCTCCAAGCTCGGGGTCAGTTCCAGTCTCCGGACTCCAGGCTCCAGGGACGGGAATTTTTCCGGCCTCCAGATTCGTGGGCTCAAGACTCTTTACTCGGGGTCAGTACAAGGCTTTGGGCTCCCGGCTCCAGGCTCCCGGTGTGCTCATGACTCCATGCTGCGGGCTCCAGGGTCCAAGATCAAGGTTCTGTTCTCTGTGTCAGTTCCAGACTCCGTGCTCCATGCTCCATGTTCCAGGAATAGGGCTCTGGGCTCAGGGTCCTTTCTTGGCTCCGGGCTCCTTAAGGTCAGTTCCAGGCTCACGGCTCAATACTACGGGCTCCAGGCTACGGGCTCCAGGCTTGGGGTAAGTTCAAGGGTTCGGGCCCCAGGCTCAGTGATCAAGGCTCCATGTTCACGGTCAGCTCAGGGCTCTGGGTTCTTTTCTCTGGGCTCGGGGTCAATTCGAGAATCTGGGTTCCAGGCTCCAGTCTTTAAGCTCAAGGCTCTAGACTCCGTTCTCTAGGCTCCATGCTCCAGGCTCTTTGCTAGAGGCTCCAGGCTCCAGGCTCCAGGCTCCTGACTCCAGGCTCCAGACTCCGGGCTCGAGGCTCCATGCTTCAAGCTCTTGGCTCCAGGGTCTTGGTCAGTAACAGGCTCCGTGCTCCAAGCTACCAGCTCCAGACTCCAGGCTCCAGATCAGTTCCAGGGTCCGGGCTAAAGGATCCAGGCTCCGCGCTCCAAGCTCCTGGTTCCAGGCACAGGGCTCCGGGCTTGCGGTCAGTTCCATGCGCCGGGTTCCAGACTGAAGACTCCATGCCCCAAACTCCAGGTCAAGGCTCCAGGTTCCTTGCTCCGGGTCATTTCCATGCTGCGGAGTCCGGGCTCCAGGCTCCAGGCTCCAGGCTCCAGGCTCCATGCTCTAGGCTCGGGGTCAGTTAAGGGCTCCGGGCTCCAAGCTCCAAGCTCCAGGCTCCATTCTGCGGTTTCCAGAATCCCGGCTTGGGTTAAGTTCCAGGCACCGGGCTCAGGGCTAAAGCCTCCTGTCTCCAGTCTTCAGATTCCAGGCTCCCTGCTCAGGGCTCAAGGCTCCGCCCTCAAGGCTCCGGTCTCAAGGCTTCGGTCTTTGGGTCAATTCCATTCTCCAGGTTACAGGCTTCAGGCTCCCCTTTCGGGGTTATATCAAGGCTCCGGTATCCAGGCTATGGACTCGGTGTCAGTTCCAGGCTCCAGGCTCCATGCTCAAGGCTCCAGGCTCCTGGCTCCTGAATCCAGGCTCCAGACTCTGGGCTCTAAGCTCCATGCTTCAAGCTCTTGGATCCATGCTCAGGGTCAGTTCCAGGCTCCGGGCTCCATGCTCTGGGGTCATGGCTCCAGACTCCTGGATCCAGGCTGAAGGCTCCAAGCTCCAGGCTCAACACTCCAGGCTAAAGGCTCTAGGCTCCAGGGTCTTGGTCAGTAACAGGCTCTGTGCTCCAAGCTACCAGCTCCAGACTCCAGGCTCCAGATCAGTTCCAGGGTCCGGGCTAAAGGATCCAGGCTCCGCGCTCAAAGCTCCTGATTCCAGGCACAGGGCTCCGGGCTTTGGGTCAGTTCCATGCGCCGGGCTCCAGACTCCAAGCTCCATACCCCAAACTCCAGGTCAAGGCTCCAGGTTCCTTGCTCGGGGTCATTACCAGGCTGTGGAGTCCGGGTTCCAGGCTCCAGGCTCCAGGCTCCATGCTCTTGGCTCAGGGTCAGTTAAGGGCCCCGGGCTCCAACCTCCAAGCTCCAGGCTCCATTCTCCGTTTTCCAGAATCCTGGCTTGGATTAAGTTCCAGGCGCCAGGCTCAGGGCTAAAGCCTCCTGTCTCCAGTCTTCAGATTCCGGGCTCCCTCCTAAAGGCTCGTTTTGGGGTCCGTTCAAAGTTCCGGTCTCCAGGTTTTAGGCTCCACATTTTGGGTTTGGGGTCAGTTCCAGGCTCCAGGCTCCGTTGTCCGTGCTTATTTCTACGTGTTCCAGGGTCCAGGCTTAAGGCTCTAAGCTAAAAGCTCAAGGCTCGGGGTAAGTTCCATGCTCCGGGCTCAAGGCTCCAAGCTCAAGGGTCGGGATCAGTTCCGGGCTCTGGGCTTTGGGCTCTGGGCTCCGGGCTCCAGGCTCCATGCTTCAAGCTTTTTGCTCCAGGCTAAAGACTCGGGGTCAGTTCCAGGCACCGGGCTCAAGGTTCCAAGTTCAAGGCTCAATGCTTCAAGCTCAAGGTTCCAGGCTTGTTGTCAGTTCCAGGCTCCGTGCTCCAGGCTCCCTGCTCCAGGAAACAGGCTCAAGGCTCGTGGCTCCCCGTTCGAGGTTCCAGGCTCAAGGTTCAAGGCTCCATGTTTGGGGTCATTTCCAGGCTACGGGCTCCAGGCTCCGGTCTCGTTTTCGCTTCCAGTCTACAGTCTCCGGGCTCTTAGCGCTGGGCTCCGGGCTACAGGATCACCTCAATGCCCAGACCCCTCGGTGAACCCATGTACCAAACACTTCAGAACTGTTTGCGGTGGATCCGAGAACGGTGAAATCCTATGCCCGGAAAGAACTGCACCAATCGTAAAATCATGTGAGGAAAAAATAAAGAAAAAAAATAAAGAAGAAGAAGAAATTGACTTAGATTTCATTTTTTAGTGTTTCACACGAAAAGAAGCTGTTTTGGTTACATTGAGACTATGATGCTTCTTTTCTCAAAGAAAACTTCATGAACTGAACAGAATCGAACAAAACAGCAATAAACAAATTATTTTTGACTTGTTGTTAGTGTTTTCCTTCTTTTCTTAGTAGAAGAGGCAAAAACGTCATTTTTTAGTGTTTCACACGATAAGAAGCTGTTTTGGTTACATTGAGACTATGATGCTTCTTTTCTCAAAGAAAAATTCATGAACAAAGCAGTTATAAACCAATCATTTCCGACTTGTTTTTTTTTTAGTTTTCCTTCTTTTCTGAGTAAAAGAGTCAATAATGTCATTTTTTAGCGTTTCACGCGATAAGCTGTTTTGGTCACTTTGAGACAAGGATGTTTTTTCTCTATCTTCATTATCTGAGAAGACTTTAACAAAATATTCATAAATCACTTATTTCTGACTCTTTTTTAGTGTTTTCCTTCTTTTCTGAGGAGAAGAGGCAAAAATGTCATTTTTAAGCGTTTCAGACGATAAGAAGCTATTTTGGACACTTTCAGACAAGAAATATTTTTTCTTAAAGAAAACTTCATGAACTGAAAGGACTCAAAAAAAAAAGCCATAAACCTCATATTTCTTACGTGCTTTTAAGTATTTTTCTTCTTTTCAAAGTAGAAGAGGCAAACATGTCATTTTTAAGCGTTTCAGACGATAAGAACCTGTTTTGGACACTTTGAGACAAGGATGTTTTTTCTCGAGCAAAATTTCATGAATCTTGAAGACTATGACAAAAAAGCCATAAACCATTTATTTCTTACTTGTTTTTAGTGTTTTCTTTCTTTACTGAGTAGAAGAGGTTAAAATGTGATGTTTGAGCGTTTCAGACGATAAGAAGCTGTTTTGGTCACTTTGAGACAAGGATGTTTTTTCTCAAGCTGAACTTGATTATCTGATGAGACTTGGAAAAAAAAAACAGCCATACAACATTTATTTCTTAGTTGTTCTTTATTTTTTCATGCTTTTCTGACTATATAGGTAAAAATGTCATTTTTGAGCGTTTCAGACGATAAGAAGCTGCTTTTGTCACTTTGAGACAAGGATGTTTTTTCTCAAGCAGAACTTCATGAATCTAGAAGACTATGACAAAAAAGACATACACCACTTATTTTTCACTTTTTTTTTTTTAGTGTTTTCTTTCTTTATTGAGTAGAAGAGGCAAAAATGTACTTTTTGAGCGTTTCAGACGATAAGAAGCTTTTTTGGTGACTTTGAGACAAGAATTTTTTTTTTCTCAAAGAAAACTTCATAAACTGAAAAGACTCGAACAAAACAATCATAAACCACATATTTCTTAGTTGCTTTAAGTGTTTTTCTACTTTTCAGAGTAGAAGAGGATAAAATGTCATTTTGTGCGTTTCAGACGATAAGAAGCTGTTTTGGTCACTTTGAGACAAGGATGTTTTTGTCAAACAGAACTTCATGAATCTAGAAGACTATGACAAAAAAGCCATAAACAACTTTTTCCTGACTTGTTTTTAGTGTTTTCTTTCTTTACTGAGTAGAAGAGGCAAAAATGTCATTTTTGAGCGTTTCAGACGACAAGAAGCTGTTTTGGTCACTTTGAGACAAGGATGTTTTTTCTCAAGCAGAACTTCATTATCTGATGAGACTTGAACAAAACAGCCATAAAACATTTATTTCTGACTTGTTCTTAATGTTTTTATGCTTTTCTGACTATATGGTAAAAATGTCATTTTTTAGCGTTTCTGACGATAAGAAGCTGCTTTGGTCACTTTGAGACAAGGCTTTTTTTTTTTTTTTTCCCAAGCAGAACTTCATGAATCAAGAAGACTATGAGAAGAAAGCCATAAACCACTTATTTCTAACTTTTTTTTAAACTTTTTTTTTAGTGTTTTCTTTTTTTACTGAGTAAAAGAGGCAAAAATGTACTTTTTGAGCGTTTCAGACGATAAGAAGCTGTTTTTTACACTTTGAGATAAGGAGGTTTTTTTCTAAAGGAAAACTTCATGGACTGATAAGACTTGAACAAAAAAGCCATGACACATTTATTTCTGACTTGTTTTTAGTGTTTTCATGCTTTTCTGACTATATCGGAAAAAATGTAATTTTTGAGCGTTTCAGACGATAAGAAGCTGTTTTGGTCACTTTGAGACAAGGATGTTTTTTCTTAAGTAAAACTTTATGAACTGAAAAGACTTGAACAAAACAGCCATAAAACATTTATTTCTGACTTGTTTTTAGTGTTTTCATGCTTTTCTGACTATATCGGTAGAAATGTCATTTTTGAGCGTTTTACACGATAAGAAGCTGTTTTCGTCACTTTGAGACACGATGTTTTTTCTAAAGCAGAAATTCGTAATCTGACAAGACTTTAACAAAACAGCCATCAAACACTTATTTCTGATTTGTTTTAGTGTTTTCCTTCTTTTCGGAGTAGAAGAGGAAAAATTTCATTTTTGAGCGTTTCCGACGATAAGAAGCTGTTTTTGTCATTGTGAGATAAGAATGAGATGCCATAGCACATTGACAAAAAAGCCATAAACCACTTTTTTCTGACTTGTTTTCTTAATTTTCTGACTAGACTGGTAAAATGTCATTTTTGAGCCTTTCGCGCAAGCTGAAGCTGTCATGGTCACTTTTGAGACTAGGATTTTTTTTCTCAAGTAGAACTTCATCATTTTTCCGTTGACAAACAGCCCTAAGCCACTTATATTCTTCGTGTTTGTAGAGTTTTCTTGCATTTCTAAGTAGAGAAGGAAACAATGTCATTTTTAATTGGTTCACACGAAAATAAACGCTTTGAAACAATGACTTTTTTTCTCAAGCAGAACTTCATGATACCACTTTGACAAAATAGCCACTTATTCTTTACTTGTTTTTAATATTTTTCTGTTTTTCTGAGTAGAGCCAGTAAAAATGTCATTTTTGAGCGTTTCACTTCAAAAGAATCTCTGGGACTTTTCAATTTTTCCAGCCTTTGTCTTACTTTGTTATTTTTTTCAAAGACAGAACCCTGGTTGGCCTAACCCCCCTTTTTTTCTAACCACCGGTGCTTTTCCTCACCTGGAGCTGGACACCTAATCTCCTGGCCCGGTCTGACTCTTTTTTTTTTTTTTTTTTTTTTCGTCTCGCTCCCCGTCTCTTCCTTCCAGCATCCTTAAAGTAGCACACTGAGTATCATTTATCAAACTACCCCGGCTCCATTCTTTGGTTCAGTTCATGTCTCGAGGTTTCTGGCTCCATGCTCCAGGCTCCGGGCGCCAGGCTTTGGGCTCGGGGTCTTTTTCCAAGCTCCAGATTCCAGGCTCCAGGCTCCAGGCAGCAAGCTCCAAGCTCCAGGCTCCGCGCTCATGGCTATGGGCTTGTGAACAGTTCCAGGCTCCAGGCTCCAGGCTCCAAGCTCCAGGCTCCAGGCTCCAGGATCAGGGTTCGGGGTCAGTTCCAGTCTCCTGGCTCCAGGCTCCGTGATCCAGGCTTTGGGCTCATGTCTTCTTCCACGCTCAAGACTCAAGGCTCCTTGCTCCAGGCAAGACGCTCAAGGTAGCGCAGCTGGTTCCGAGTTCTGGTCTCCTGGCTTCAGGCTCCAGGCTTCTGGCTCCGGGGTCTGGGATAAGTGTCATTTCCAGGCTCCAGGCTCCAGGCTCCGGGCTCAGGGCTCAGGGCTCAGGGCTCAAGCCTCCAACCTCCAAGCTCCAGGCTCCATGCTCCAGGTTCCAGGCTCCGCGCTCTAGGCTCTGGGCTCCATTCTCCAGGCTCCAGGCTCCTTTCATGGGGTCAGTTCAAAGTTCTGGGATCCAGGGTTCAGGTACCAGGCTTGGGGTAAGTTCCAGGCTCCGGGTTCCACACCCTGGGCTCAATGCTCCGGGCACGGGGTTATTTCCAGTCTCCAGGCTCCAGGCTTTGGGTTTTGGGTCTTCTTCCAGGCTCCATGCTCCAGGCTCAGAGCTCCAGGCTCAAAGCTCATGGCTCCAGGCTTTGGATCACTTCCAAGCTCCGGGCTCCAGGGCCCAGGTTCTGGGTTGGGGGTCAGTTCCAAGCTTGAAGCTCCGGGCTCAAGGCTCCGCAATCCAGGATCCAGGCTCCGAGTTTTGAGTCAACTCCAGGCTCAGGGCTCCAGGCTTAATTCTCGGGTTCAGTTCCAGTCTCGAGGTTCCTGGCTCCAGGCTCTGGGCTCTGGGCTCTAGGCTTTGGGCTTGGGGTCTTCTTCCAGGCTCCAGACTCCAGACTCCAGACAACAGGCTCCAAGCTCCAGTCTCCAGGCTCTGTGTTCCAGGCTTTGGGCTCATGATCAGTTTCAGGCTGTGGGCTCCAGGCTCCAGGTTCAGGGTTTGGGGTCAGTTCTAGGCTCCTGGCTCCAGGCTCCAGGCTCCACGATCCAGGCTTTTGTCTCAGTGTCTTCTTAAAACTCCAGACTCCAGGCTCCAGGCTCCACGCTCCACGTTCCGGGCTCTTGGCTCGTGATCAGTTCGAGGATCTTGGCTCCGGGCTAGAGTCTTTATGCTCTGGGCTCTCGGCTCCGTGCACCAGGATCTTTGCTCCAGGCTCACGGCTCCAGGCTCCAAGCTCCAGGTTCGATGCTCCAGGCTCCAGACTCTTGGTCAGTTCCAGTTCAAGTGCTCCAATGCTTAGGTTCCAGACTCCAGGCTTGGGGTTAGTTCCAGGCTCCGGGGTCTGGGCTCAAGTCTCCAGGCTCAAGGCTCAAGGCTCAAGGCTCCAAGCTCCTGGTTCTGATCTCAGGGCTCCGGGCTAAGGGTCAGATCCATGCTCCGGGTTCCAGGCTCCAGGCTCAAGGCTCTTGGTCAGTTACAGGCTCCAGGCTGAAGGCTTCGGGCTTCAGGCTCCAGGCTCAGGGATCCAGGTTCCCGGCTCAGAGTCAGTTCCAGGCCCCAGTCTCCGGGCTCCAGGCTTCATACTCCGGGCTCGGGGTAAGTTTCACGCTCTGGGCTCCAGGCTCAAGGCTCAAGGCTCCAGGCTCCACTCATGGGGTCAGTTCAATGCTCCGGGCTAAGGGCTCCAGGTTCCAGGCTCCAGGCTCCAGGCTCGTGGCTCAAGGCTCAAGACTCTGCGCTCCGTGCTCCGGGCTTTTGGTCAGTTCCAGACTCCGTCATCAAGGATCCAGGATCCGGACTTGTGGTTAGTTCTTTGCTCCGGGCTCCAGGCTCCAGGCTCCAGGCTCCAGGCTCCAGGTTTCAGGCTCCACGCTCCAGGCTCCAGGCTCTAGGCTCCAGGCTCCAGGCTCCAGGCCCAAGTCTCCCGGCATAAGGCTTAGAGTCCGGGCTCCAGGCTCTCTTTTCAGGGTCAGTTTCAGGCTCTGGGCTCAAGGTTCTGTGCTCGGGGTCAGTTCAAGGCTCCGGGCTCATGGCTTAAGGCTCGGGGTCAGTTCAAGGATCTTGGCTCCGGGCTCAAGTCTTTAAGCTGTGGGCTCTTGGCTCCACGCTCCAGGCTCCGTGCTCCAGTCTCTAGGCTCAAGGCTCCAACATCCAGGTTCCATGCTCCAGGCTCCAGGCTCTTGGTCAGTTCCAGGCTCCGGGCTCCAAACTCCAGGCTCTGCGCTAAAGGCTCCGGACTCGTGATCAGTTCCAGGCTCAAGGCTCCAGGTTCCGGGTTCGGGGTCAGTTCAAGGCTCCGGGCTCTGGTGTCAAGGCTCCGTGATCAAGTATCCAGGATCCAGCCTCATGGATAGTTCTTTGCGCCGGGCTCCAGGCTCCGGGCTCCGGGCTCCGGGCTCCAGGCTCCGGGCTCCAGGCTCCAGGCTTAGACTCCAGCCTCCAGGCTCAAAGCTCTGTGCTAATGGCTCTATGCTCCGGGCTCCAGGCTCCAGTTTCGGAGTCAGTTCTAGGCTCCAGGCTCATGGCTCGGGGTCAGTTTTAGGATCTGGGCTCCGGGTTGAAGTCTTTAAGCTGTGGGCTCTACGGTCCACGCTCCAGGCTCCGTGCTCCAGGCTCAAGGCTCCAGGCTCCAACCTCCAGGTTCCATGCTCCGAGCTCCAGGTTCATGGTCAGTTCCAGGCTCCGTGCTCCAGGCAATAGGTTCCAGACTCTGGGCTCAGGGTCAGTTCCAGGCTCTGGGCTCAAGTCCCCAGGCTCCACGCTCCAGGCTCCTTCTTCCGGGCTCAGGGCCTTGGGCTCAGAGTATGTTCCTGGCTCAAGGCTCAAGGCACCAGGTTTTAGGCTCCATATTTCAGGCTCAGTTCCCAGCTACAGGATCTATGCTCCAGGCTCATGTCTTTGCGTTCCAGGCTCCAGGCACCATGCTCTAGGCTCAAGGTTCCGGGATCCAGACTTCAACCTCGGGGTCAGTTCCACTCTCCGGGCTCAAGACTCCCGGCTCAAGGCTGAGGGTCAGTTCATGGATCCAGTCACCAGGCTCTAGACTCCAGGCTCCATGCTTCAAGCTCTGGGCTCCAGGCTATAGGCTCCAGGATCAGGGTCATTTCCAGGCTCCGGCCATCATGCTTAAGGATCCGGACTCAAGGCTCTTGGCTCAGTGTCAGTTTCAGGCTCTGGGCTACCCACTCAAGCCTCCAGGCTCCGGGCTCCAGGCTCCAGGTTTTGGGGTCCGTTCAAAGTTCCGGTCTCCAGGTTTTAGGCTCCAAATTTTGGGTTTGGGGTCAGTTCAGGGCTCCAGGCTCCGTAGTCCGTGCTTTTTTCTACGTGTTCCAGGGTCCAGGCTTAAGGCTCTAAGCTAAAAGCTCAAGGCTCGGGGTAAGTTCCATGCTCCGGGCTCAAGGCTCAAAGCACAAGGGTCGGGATCAGTTCCGGGCTCTGGGCTCCGGGCTCCGGGCTCCGGGCTCCGGGCTCCATGCTTCAAGCTCTTCGCTCCAGGCTCAAGACTCGGGGTCAGTTCCAGGCACCGGGCTCAAGGGTCCAAGTTCAAGGCTCAATGCTTCAAGCTCAAGGCTCCAGGCTTGTGGTCAGTTCCAGGCTCCATGCTCCAGGCTCCATTCTCCCTGCTCCAGGAAAAAGGCTCCAGGCTCGTGGCTCCCCGTTCCAGGCTCAAGGTTCAAGGCTCCATGTTTGAGGTCATTTCCAGGCTACGGCTCCAGGCTCCGGTCTCGTTTTCGCTTCCAGTCTCCAGGCTCTGGGGTCGTAGCGCTGGGCTACGGGCTACAGGATCACCTCAATGCCCAGACCCCTCGGTGAACCCATGTACCACACACTTCAGCACTGTTTGCGGTGGATCCGAGAACGGTGAAATCCTAGGCCTGGAAAGAACTTCACCCATCGAAAAACCATGTGGGGAAAATTAAATAAATTAAAACAAAAAAGAAAAAGAAGAAATTGACTTAGATTTCATTTTTTAGTGTTTCACACGAAAAGAAGCTTGTTTTGGTCACTTTGAGACTAGGATGTTTTTTTCTCAAAGAAAACTTCATGAACTGAAAAGACTTTAATAAAACAGCAATAAACCAATTATTTTTGACTTGATGTTAGTGTTTTCCTTCTTTTCTGAGTAGAAGAGGCAAAAAAAATTTCATTTTTGAGCGTTTCTCGCGATAAGAAGCTGTTGTGGTAACATTGAGACAAGAATGCTTTTTTTCTCAAAGAAAACTTCATGAACTTGAACAAAACAGTTATAAACCCATTATTTCTTAATTGTTTTTAGTGTTTTCCTTCTTTTCTGAGTAGAAGAGTCAAAAATGTCATTTTTGAGCGTTTCACGCGACAAGAAGCTGTTTTGGTCACTTTGAGACAAGGATGTTTTTTTTCAAGCAGAACTTCATGAACTGAAAAGACTCGAAAACAAACAGCCATATACCACATATTTCTGACTTGTTTTTAGTGTTTTCCTTCTTTTCTGAGTAGAAGAGGGGAAAATGTCATTTTTAAGCGTTTCAGACGATAAGAAATTATTTTGGTCACTTTGAGAAGAGAAATTTTTTTTCTCAAGCAGAACTTCATGAATCTAGAAGACTATGACAAAAAAGCCATAAACCACTTATTTCTGACTTGTTTTTAGTCTTGTCTTTCTTTACTGAGTTGAAGAGGTAAACATGTCATTTTTAACGTTTCAGGCGATAAGAAGCTGTTTTTGTCACTTTGAGACAAGGACGTTTTTTCTCAAGCAGATCTTCATGAACTGAAAAGGATTTGAACAAAAAAGCCATAAAGCACTTATTTCTTACTTGCTTTTAGTGTTTTTCTTCTTTTCAGAGTAGAAAAGGAAAAAATGTCATTTTTAAGCGTTTCAGACGATATGAAGCTGTTTTGGTCACTTTGAGACTAGGATGTTATTTTCTTAAAGAAAACGTCATGAATCTAGAAGACTGACAAAAAAGCCATAAACCACTTATTTCTTACTTGTTTTTAGTCTTTTCTTTGTTTACTGAGTAGAAGAGGCAAAAATGTCATTTTTGAGCTTTTCAGACGATATGAAGCTGTTTTGGTCACTTTGAGACAAGGATGTTTTTTCTCAAGCTGAACAGCCTTCAGCCTGGATCCAGGAGTCTGGAGCCCTGACCCCAGAGCATGGAGCCCGGAGCCGGGAACTGACCCTGAGCCTGGATCCAAGAGCTTGAAGCATGGAGCCTAGAGCCCAGAGTCTGGAGCCTGGATTCAGGAGCCTGGAGCCTTGAGCCTGGAGCCTTGAGCCTAGAGCCTGGAGCCTTGAGCCTGGAGCCTGGAGCCTGGAGCCCAGAGCCTGGAACTGACCCTGAGCCTGGAGTCTGACGCCTGGAGCCCGGAGACCGGGACCTGGAGCTGAAACTGAGCCGGGAACCTGGATCCCTGAGCCTGGAGCCTGAAGCCCAGAGCCTTGAATTGACCCCGAGCATGTAACCTGGAACCTGGAGCTTGGAGCCTGAAGCCCGAAGCCTTGAGCCTGGAGCCTGTAACTGACCAAGAGCCTTGAGCCTAAAGCCTGGAGCCTCAAACCCGGAGCATGGATCTGACCCTGAGCCCGAAGCCCTGAGATCAGAACCAGGAGCTTGGAGCCTTGAGCCTTGGAACCTTGAGCCTGGAGACTTGAGCCCGGACCCCGGAGCCTGGAACTAACCCCAAGCCTGGAGTCTGGAACCTATAGCATGGAGCACTGGAACTGGAACTGACCAAGAGCCTGGAGCATCGAACCTGGAGCTTGGAGCCTGGAGCCGTGAGCCTGGAGCAAAGATCCTGGTGCATGGAGCCGAGAGCCCAGAGCATAAAGACTCTAGCCCGGAGCCCAGATCCTCGAACTGACTTGAGCCAAGAGCCCGGAGCGTGGACCTTGGAGCCTTGAGTGATGAGCCTGGAGCCTGGAGTGTGGAGCTTTGAAGAAGACACTGAGCCCAAAGCCTGGATCGTGGAGCCTGGAGCCAGGAGCCTAGAACTGACCCCAAACCCTGAACCTGGAGCATGGAGCCCAAAGCCTGAAACTGATCATGAGCCTAAAGCCTGGAGCACAGAGCCTGGAGACTGGAGCTTGGAGCCTGGAGCCTAGTGCCTGGAGTCTGGAGCCTAGAGCCTGGAAGAAGACCCCGAGCCCAAAGCCTGGAGCCAAGAGCCTGGAGCCAGGAATCTCGAGACTGAAACTGAACCTGAAAATGAAGTCAGGAGCCCTGAGCCTGGAGTTTACCCAAAACTCGGAGCCTGGATCCTGGATTGCGGAGCCTTGAGCCCGGAGCTTCGAGCCTGGAACTGACCCCAAACCCGGAACCTGGGCCCGGACCCCGGGGCCTGGAACTAACCCCAAACCTGGAGTCTGGAACCTATAGCATGGAGCACTGGGCCTGGAACTGACCAAGAGTCTGGAGCCTGGAGCATCGAACCTGGAGCTTGGAGCCTGGAGCCTGGAGCCTGGAGCTGTGAGCCTTGAGCACAGATCCTTGTGCACGGAGCCGAGAGCCCAGAGCATAAAGACTCTAGCCCGGAGCCCGGAGCCCAGATCCTCGAACTGATCACGAGCCAAGAGCCCGGAGCATGAAGCCTGGAGTCTGGAGCTTTGAAGAAGACACTGAGACCAAAGCCTGGATCGTGGAGCCTGGAGCCAGGAGCCTAAAACTGACCCAGAACCCTGAACCTGGCGCCTAGAGCCCACAGCCTTAAACTGATCATGAGCCAAAAGCCTAGAGCATAGAGCCTGGAGACTGGAGAATTGAGCCTGGTGCCTGGAGTTTGGAGCCTGGAGCCTGGAAGAAGACCCCGAGCCCAAAGCCTCGAGCCCAGAGCCTTGAGCCAGGAACCTCGAGACTGGAACTGAACCCGAGAATTAAGGCTGGAGCCCTTAGCCTGGTGTTGACCCAAAACTCGGAGCCTGGATCCTGGATTGCGGAGCCTTGAGCCCGGTGCTTTAAGCTTTGAACTGACCCCCAACCCGGAACCTTGGCCCTGGAGCCCGGATCTTGGAAGTCATCCCAAGCCTGGAGCCATGATATTTGATTCTGGAGCTCTGAGCCTGGAGCATGGAGCCTGGAGCCTGGAAGAAGACCCAAAGCCTGGAGCCCGGAGACTGGAAATAACCCCGTGCCCGGAGCCTTGAGCCCAGGGTGTGGAACCCGGAGCCTGGAACTTACCCAAAGTCCGAAGCCTGGTACCTGAAGCCTGGATCCCAGAACTTTGAACTAACCCCATGAAAGAAGCCTGGAGCCTGGAGAACGGAGCCCAGAGCCTGGAGCGCGGAGCCTGGAACCTGGAGCATGGAGCCTGGAGGTTGGAGGTTGGAGCCTGGAGCCCTGAGCCTGGAGCCTGGAGCCTGGAGCCTGGAGCCTTGAGCCCGGACCCTCGAGCCTGAAGCCCAGAGCCTGGAGAGAAGAGCCTGGAGCCTGGAGCCTGGAGCCTGGAGCCTGGAGCCTGGAGCCTGGAGCCTGGAACTGACACCGAGTCCGGAGCCTGGAGCCTGGATTCTGGAGCCCGAAGCGTGGAAATGACTTCGTTCCAGGAGCCTGGAGCCCAGGACATTGAACCCCGAGCATGGAACTTACCCCGAGTCCGAAGCCTGGAGCCTGAAGCCTGGAGACCGGAACTTGGACCCGACCCAATGCCCAGAGCCTGGAGGCTGGAGCCTGATGGGAAGAGCATGGAATACACCCCGAACACGAAACCTGGGTCCTGGAGCCCGGAGCCTTGAACTGATCCCGCGCCCAGAGCCTTGAGCTTTGAGCCTGGAGCCTAGAGCCTAGAGCCTGGAGCCTGGAGCGCAGAGTCTAGAGACCAGAGCTCAAAGACTGGAGCCCGGAACCCTGATACTCGAACTGAGCCCGAGCCCGGAGAAAAGAACACTGAGCCTTGAACTGACCATGAACATGGAGCCTTGATCCCTGAGCCTGGACCCGAACCCTGGAACTTACTCTAGGCCTAGAGCCCATAGCCTGGAGCCCATAGCATGGAGCTGTGTGCCTGGAGCCTGGAACTGACACCGAGTCCAAAGCCTGGATACCGGAGCCTCGAAATAACCCCGAAAGGGGAGCCTGGAGCCCGGAGACCGGAGCCTGGAACTGACCCAGAGCCCGAAGTCCGGAGCCTGAAGCCTGTAACCAGGAGAATGGAACTGACCCAAAGCCCGAAGCCTTGAACCCGGAGAATAGAAGTAAGAATAAGCCCAAAGCCTTGAGCCCGGAGCCTTGAGCCCGGAGCCTTGAGCCCTGAGCAGGGAGCCTGGAATCTGAAGACTGGAGACAGGAGGCTTTAGCCCTGAGCCCGGCGCCTTGAACTTAACCCAAGCCGGGATTCTGGAAACCGGAGAATGGAGCCTGGAGCTTGGAGCTTGGAGCCTGGAGCCCTTAACTGACCCCGAGCCAAGAGCATGGAGCCTGGAGCCTGGAGCCCGGACTCCGCAGCATGGAAATGTCCCGGAGCCAGGAACCTGGAGCCTTGACCTGGAGTTTGGGGCATGGAGTCTGGAGCCCGGCACATGGAACTGACCCCAAGCCCGGAGCCCTGTGCCTGGAACCAGGAGCTTGGAGCGCGGAGCCTGGATCCTTTAGCCCGGACCCTGGAACTGATCTGGAGCCTGGAGTCTGGAGCTGGTAGCTTTGAGCACGGAGCCTGTTACTGACCAAGAGCCTGGAGCCAAGAGCTTGAAGCATGGAGCCTCGAGCCCGGAGTCTGGAGTCTGGAGCCTGGAGTCAGGAGCCTGGAGCCTGGAGCCCTGAGCCTGGAACTGACCTTAAGTCCGGATCTTGGAGCCTGGAGCCAAGAAAGGACCCTGAGCCCAGAGCCCTATTCCTGGAACATGGAGCATGGAGCACGGATCTGGATCTGACACAGAGAACAGAACCTTGATCTTCGACCCTGGAGCCTGGAGCATGGAGTCATGAGCATGCCGGGAGCCTGGAGCCGGGAGCCCAAAGCCTTGTACTGACCCCGAGTAAAGAGCCTTGAGCCCTCGAATCTGGAGGCCGGAAAAATCCCCGTGCCTGGAGCCTGGAGTCCAGAGACTGGAACTGACCCCGAGCTTGGTGCCTGGAGCTCGGAGCATTGAGCCGTGAGATTGGAGCCTGAAGTCTGGAGCCCGGAGCCTGGAACTGACCCGGAGTCAAGAGCCTGCAGCCTTGATTCTTGAGCTCGGAGCGTGGAAATGACCACGTTCCAAGAGCTTGGAGCCCGGAGCCATGAGCCTGGAGCCCGGAGCCGGGAGCCGGGAGCCGGGAGCCGAGAACAGACCCCCAGTCCGGAGCCTGGAGCCTGGATTCCTGAACTAGGAGCGTGGAAATGACACCATTCCCAGAGCCTATAGCCCAGGGTGTGGAACCCCGAGCATGGAACTTACCCCGAGCTTGAAACCCGGAGACCGGAACTTGGACCTGACCCAATCCACGGAGCCTAGAGAGCGCAGGCCAGAGCATGGAATACACCCATAACTTGAAACCTTGGTCCTGGAGCCCAGAGCCTTGAACTGATCCTGAGCCCAGAGCATGGAGCTTTGAGTCTGGAGCTTTGAGACTGGAGCCGGCAGCCTTGAGCCTGGAGCCTTGAGCCTGGAGCCTTGAGCCTGGAAGAAGACACCGAGCCCAAAGCCTGGAGCCAGGAGCCTGGAAAAAACCCCGAGCCTGGAGCCTGGAGCCCTGTGTGTGAAACCCCAAGCATGGAACTTACCCCGAGTAAGAAGCCTGGAGCCTGAAGCCGGGAGACCGGAATTTGGAACCGGTCCCCTTGCCTGGAGCCAGGAGTCCTGAGCCCGGAGCCCGGAGCCCGGAGCCCGGAGCCCGGAACCCGGAGCCCGGAGCCCGGAGCCCGGAGCATGGAGCCTGGAGACTTGAGCCAAGAACCTAGAACTGACCCTGAGCCCAGAGTCTGGAACCTATTGCCTGGAGCACGGAGCCTGGAACTGACCATGAACCTGGAGCTTGGAGCATGGAACCTGGAGGTTGGAGCCTGGAGCCTGGAGCCTTGAGCCTGGAGCATGGAGCCTGGAGCATGGACCGTACAGCCCTCAGCTTAAAGACTTGAACCCGGAGCCCAGATACTCAAACTGACCCCGAGCCATGAGTCCGGAGCCTGGAACTTACCCCGAAACTGGAGCCTTGAGCCCGGAGCATAGAGCCATTAGATCACCGCTTTGAGCCTGGAGGCCGGAGTCTAAGCCTGGAGCCTGGAGCCTGGAGCCCGGAGCGTGGAGACCGGAGCCTGGAGCCCGGAGCAAAGAACTTACCATGAGGCTGGATCCTGGATCCTTGATCGCGGAGCCTGGACACCGGAGCTCGGAGTGTTGAACTGACCCCGAACCCGGAACCTGGAGCATGGAGCCTGGGACTGATCACGAGTCTGGAGCCTTGAGCGCAGAGCCTGGAGCTTGGATCCCGGAGCCTGGAACTGACCAAGAGACTGGAGCCTGGAGCATGGAACCTGAATGTTGGAGCCTGGAGCCTAGAGACTGGAGCACGGAGCCTGCAGCGTGGTGCCTAGAGCCCACAGCTTAAAGACTTGAGCCCGGAGCCCAGATCCTCGAACTGACCCCGAGCCTTGAGCAATGAGCCAGGAGCCTGGAACTGACCCCGAGCACAGAACCTTGAGCCCAGAGCCTGGAACTGACCCTGAAAAAAGAGCCTGGTGCCTGGAGCCTATAGCCTGGAGTCCAGAGCAAAGAACCAACCACGAGTCCGGATCCTGGATCCTTGATGACGGAGTCTGGAACTGACCACAGGCCCGGAGCACGGAGCGCAGAGTCTTGAGCCTTGAGCCACGAGACTTGTGCATGGAGCCTGTAGCTTTGACCCTTGAGCCTGGAGCCTGAAGCCTGGAGCCCGGAGCCTCGAACTGACCCCATGACATGAGCCTGGAGCCTGGAGCCTAGAGCCTAGAGCCTTGAGCCTTGAGCCCAGAGCCTGGAATTGACCCCGAGCCCGGAGTCTGAAGCCTGGAGCCCGGAGACTGGGGCCTGGAGCTGACACTGAGCAGGGAACCTGGATCCCTGAGCCTGGAGACTGAAGCCCGGAGCATGGAACTGACCCCGAGCATGTTGCCTGGAAAATGGAGCTTGGAGCCTGAAGCTCAAATCCTTGAGCCTGGAACCTGTAACTGACCAAGAGCCTTGAGTCTAGAGCCTGGAGCCTCAAACCCGGAGCATGGATCTGACCCTGAGCCCGGAGCCCTGAGATCAGAACCAGGAGCTTGGAGCCTTGAGCCTGGAGACTTGAGCCCGGACCCCAGAGCCTGGAACTAACCCCAAGCCTGGAGTCTGGAACCTATAGCATGGAGCACTGGAACTGGAACTGACCAAGAGTCTGGAGCCTGGAGAATCAACCCTGGAACTTGGAGCCTGGAGCCTGGAGCCGTGAGCCTGGAGCACAGATCCTGGTGCATGGAGCCGAGAGCCCAGAGCATAAAGACTCTAACCCGGAGCCCAGATCCTCGAACTGATCACGAGCCAAGAGCCCGGAGCGTGGATCTTGGAGCCTGGAGCCTGAAGCTTTGAAGAAGACACTGAGCCCAGAGCCGGGATCGTGGAGCCTGGAGCCAGGAGCCTAGAACTGATCCCAAACCCTGAACCTTGAGCCTTGAGCCCAAAGCCTGAAACTGATCATGAGCCCAAAGCCTGGAGCACAGAGCCTGGAGACTGGAGCTTGGAGCCTGGTGCCTGGAGTCTGGAGCCTGGAGCCTGGAAGAAGATCCCGAGCCCAAAGCCTAGAGCCAAGAGCCTGGAGCCAGGAACCTCGAGACTGGAACTGAACCCGAAAATTAAGCAAGGAGCCCTGAGCCTGGAGTTCACCATAAACTCGGAGCCTGGATCCTGGATTGCGGAGCCTTGAGCCCGGAACTTCGAGCTTGGAACTGACCCCAAACCCGGAACCTTGGCCCGGACCCCGGAGCCTGGAACAAACCCCAAACCTGGAGTCTGGAACCAATAGAATGGAGCACTGGGCCTGGAACTGACCAAGAGTCTGGAGCCTGGAGCATCGAACCTGGAGCTTGGAGCCGTGAGCCTGGAGCACAGATCCTGGTGCACGGAGCCCAGAGCCCAGAGCAGAAAGACTCTGGCCCGGAGCCCAGATCCTCGAACTGATCACGAGCCAAGAGCCCGGAGCGTGGAGCGTGGAGCCTGGAGTCTGGAGCTTTGAAGAAGACACTGAGACCAAAGCCTGGATCCTGGAGCCTGCAGCCAGGTACCAAGAACTGACCCCAAACCCTGAACCTGGAGCCTGGAGCCCACAGCCTGAAACTGATCATGAGCCCAAAACCTGGAGCAAACAGCCTGGAGACTGGAGCTTGGAGCCTGGTGCCTGGAGTCTGGAGCCTGGAGCCTGGAGCCTGGAACCTGGAGCCTGGAGCCTGGAGCCTGGAGCCTGGAGCCTGTAGCCTGGAAGAAGACCCCGAGCCCAAAGCCTCGAGCCCAGAGCCGTGAGCCAGGAACCTCGAGACTGGAACTGAACCCGAGAATAAAGCCTGGAGCCCTGAGCCTGGTGTTGACCCAAAACTCGGAGCCTTGATCCTGGATTGCGGAGCCTTGAGCCCGGAGCTTCGAGCTTGGAACTGACCCCCAACCCAGAACCTGGGCCCTTGAGCCCGGAGCTTTAAAGTGATCCCAAGCCTGGAGCCATGAGCTTTGAGCCTGGAGCTCTGAGCCTGGAGCATGGAGCATGGAGCCTGAAGCCTAGAAGAAGACCCAAAGCCTGGAGCCCGTAGACTGGAAATTACCCTGTGCCCGGAGCCTTGAGCCCAGGGTGTGGAACCCGGAACCTGGAACTTACCCAAAGCCCGAAGCCTGGTACGTGAAGCCTGGATCCAAGAACTTTGAACTGACCCCATGAAAGGAGCCTGGAGAACGGAGCCCAGAGCCTGGAGTGTGGAGCCTGGAACCTGGAGCATGGAGCCTGGAGCTTGGAGCTTGGAGGTTGGAGCCTTGAGCCATGAGCCCTGAACCCTGAGCCCTGAGCCCGGAGCCCGGAGCCCGGAGCCCGGAGCCCGGAGCCCGGAGCCCGGAGCCTGGAGCCCGGAGCCTGGATATGACACTGAGTGCAGACCCGGGAGCCCGGAGCCTGAAGCCTGGAGCCCGGAGCCTGGAACTTACCCCGAGCCTTGAGCCTGGTGCCAGGAGCCTGGAGCCAAGAGCTTGAAGCATGGAGCCTTGAACCTGGAGCCTTGAACCTGGAGTCAAGAGCCCGGTGCCTAGATTCTGGAACTGACCCAGAGCCTTGAGCCTTGAGCATGGAGCTTGGAGTCTTGAGCCTGGAGCCCGGAGCTTGGAACTGACCCAGAACATGGAGCCAGGACCCTTGACCCTGAGTTTGGACCCTGGAGCCTTGAGGCTGGAGCCTTGAATCTTGAGCCTGTAGCCCACAGCCTGGAGCGTGGAGCCCGGTGCCAGGAGCGTGGATCTGACCATGAGTCTAGAGGCTGGAGCCTTGAGCCCAGAGAACTGAACTGACCCAAACTCCAGAGTCCTGAGCCCAGATTCAAAAGCCTGGAGTGCAGATCCTGTATCACCGAGCCTGGAGCCCGGAGCCCGGAGTCTGGAGCCCGGAGCCCGGAGCCCGGAGCCCGGAGCCCGGAGCCTGGAACTGAACCCGAGCCCGGATTCTGGAGCCCAGAAAAAGACACCGAGCACAAAACCTGGATCGCAGAGCCTTGAGCCAAGAGCCTGGAACTGACCCCAAACCCTGAGTCTGGAGCCTGGAGCACGGACCCTGGAACTGATTACGAGGCCATGGCCTGGAGCGCAAAGCATGGAGCTTGGAGGCTCCAAGCTCCATTCTCCAGGCTGGAGGCTAGAGCCTGGAGTCTGGAGCATGGAAGAAGACCCCGAGCCCAAAGCCTGGAGCCCGTAGACTGGAAATTACCCTGTGCCCGGAGCCATGAGCCCAGGGTGTGGAACCCGGAACCTGGAACTTACCCAAAGCCCGAAGCCTGGTACGTGAAGCCTGGATCCAAGAACTTTGAACTGACCCCATGAAAGGAGCCTGGAGAACGGAGCCCAGAGCCTGGAGTGTGGAGCCTGGAGCATGGAGCCTGGAGCTTGGAGGTTGGAGCCTGGAGCCATGAGCCTTAAGCCCTGAGCCCTGAGCCCTGAGCCCTGAGCCCGGAGCCCTGAGCCCTGAGCCCGGAGCCCGGAGCCCGGAGCCCGGAGCCTGGAAATGACACTGAGTGCAGACCCGGGAGCCCGGAGCCTGAAGCCTGGAGCCCGGAGCCTGGAACTGACCCCGAGCCTTGAGCCTGGTGCCAGGAGCCTGGAGCCAAGAGCTTGAAGCATGGAGCCTTGAACCTGGAGCCTTGAACCTGGAATCAAGAGCCCGGTGCCTAGATTCTGGAACTGACCCAGAGGCTTGAGCCTTGAGCATGGAGCTTGGAGTCTTGAGCCTGGAGCCCGGGGCTTGGAACTGACCCAGAACATGGAGCCAGGACCCTTGACCCTGAGTTTGGACCCTGGAGCCTTGAGGCTGGAGCCTTGAACCTGGAGTCAAGAGCCCGGTGCCTAGATTCTGGAACTGACCCAGAGCCTTGAGCCTTGAGCATGGAGCTTGGAGTCTTGAGCCTGGAGCCCGGAGCTTGGAACTGACCCAGAACATGGAGCCAGGACCCTTGACCCTGAGTTTGGACCCTGGAGCCTTGAGGCACGAGCCTTGAATCTTGAGCCTGTAGCCCACAGCCTGGAGCGTGGAGCCCGGTGCCAGGAGCCTGGATCTGACCATGAGTCTAGAGGCTGGAGCCTTGAGCCCAGAGAACTGAACTGACCCAAACTCCAGAGTCCTGAGCCCAGATTCAAAAGCCTGGAGTGAAGATCCATTATCACCGAGCCCGGAGCCCGGAGCCCGGAGCCCGGAGCCCAGAGTCCGGAGCCCAGAGCCCAGAGCCTGGAACTGAACCCGAGCCCGGATTCTGGAGCCCGGAAAAAGACACCGAGCAAAAAACCTGGATCGCAGAGCCTTGAGCCAAGAGCCTGGAACTGACCCCGAACCCTGAGCCTGGAGCCTGGGGCACGGACCCTGGAACTGATTACGAGCCCATGACCTGGAGCGCAAAGCATGGAGCTTGGAGGCTCCAAGCTCCATTCTCCAGGCTGGAGGCTAGAGCCTGGAGTCTGGAGCATGGAAGAAGACCCCGAGCCCAAAGCCTGGAGCCTGGAGCCTGGAGCCCGGAGCCTGGAGCCAGGAACCTCGAGAGTGGAACTGAACCCGAGAATGGAGCTTGGAGCCCGGAGCCCGGAGCCTAGAACTGACCCAGAGCCAGGAGCCTGGATTGCGGAGCCTGGAGCCCGGAGCATTGAGCTTGGAACTGACCCCGAACTCAGAACCTGGGGCCTGGAGCCCTGAGCCTAGGACAGACACTGAGAATGGAGACCGAAGACTTAAGCCCGGAGCCAGGAAATGACCCTGAGAAAGGAACTTGGAGCCTTGACCCGGAGTTCTGAGCATGGAGCCTGGAGCCTTGATCCTTGAGCCTGGAGCCTTGAACTTACCACGAGCCCTCAGCATGGAGCGCGTAGCCTGGAGCTTGGAACCTGGAGCCTCTAGCCTGGAGCCTGGAGAATGGAGCTTGGTGCCTGGAGCCTGGAGCCCGGTGCCCGGAGCCTGGAACTGAGCCCTAGCCTAGAGGTTGGAGCCTGCAGCCCAGAGCATGGAACTGACCCCAAGCCCTGAGCCCTGAGCTCAGAAACAGGAGCCTGGAGCCCGGAGCCTGGAACTGACCCCAAGTCCGGACATTGGAGACCGGAGCCTAAAAATGACCCTGTGCATTGAGCCCTGAGCCTGGAGCCTCGAGTGCAGAGCCTAGACGCAGGAGGCTGGAACCCAGAGCCTGGAACTGACCCTGAGCCTGGAGCCCAGAGTCTAGAGCACGGAGCTTGGAGCATTGAGCCTGTAGTCCGGAGCTTGGAGCCCGGAGCAGAGAGCACGGAGCTTAGAGCATGGAGCCTGGAGCCCATCACCCGGAGCATGGAGCCTTGAATCTGGAGCCTGCAGCCTGGTGCCTGGAGCCTGGAACTGACCCTGAGCCCAGAGCTTTAAGCCTGCAGCCAAGAGCATGGAAATGACCCTGACCACGGAGCCTGGAGCCTTGAGCGTGGATTATGGAACCATGAGCCTGGAGCCTGGAGCCAAGAGCCAAGAGCCATGAGCCTTGAGCCTTAAGCCTGGAGCCTGTAACTGAGCACGAGCTCAGAGCCCTAAACCTTACCCTGGCCAAAGCCCTAACACTGACCCTGGAACTGAGCTTAAGCCCAGAGCCCATACCCTGGTCTTGGAACTGAGCCCTAACCCTAATCATGGAACTGAGCCTGAGCCTGGAGCCCTAACCCTGGCCTCAGCCCTAACCTGAACCCTGGAACTGAGCCTCACCCCGGAGCCCTAACTCTGGCTCTGGAGCCTGGAGCCCGGACCCTAGAGCCCGATGCCCGGAGCCTGAAGAGAAGAGCAAGTAGCCTGGAGCCTGGAGCCTGGAGCCCTGAGCCTGGAAATGACACAGAGTCCGGAGCCTTGATTCTGGAGCCCGGAGCAAGGAAGTGACTACATTCCAGGAGTCTGGAGCCCAGGACATGGAACCCCAAGCATGGAACTTACCCCGAGTCCAAAGCCTGGAGCCTGAAGCCTGGAGACCGGAACTTGGACCTTACCCAATGCCCGGAGCCTGGAGGCTGGAGCCTGATGGGCAGAGCATGGAATAAACCCCGAACCTGACACCTGGGTCCTGGAGCCCAGAGTCTTTAACTGATCCTGAGCCCAGAGCCTTGAGCTTTGAGCCTGGAGCCTAAAGCGTGGAGCGTGGAGCCTGGAGCCCTGAGCGCAGAGTCTTGAGACCAGAGCTTAAAGACTGGAGCCCGGAACCCTGATACTCGAACTGAGCCCGAGCCCGGAGAAAAGAACCCTGAGCCTTGAACTGACCATGAACATGGAGCCTTGATCCCTGAGCCTGGAGCCCGAAACCTGGAACTTACTCCAAGCCTTGAGCCCGTAGCATGGAGCCGTGTGCCTGGAGCCTGGAGCCCAAAGCCTGGAACTGACCTTAAGTCTGGACCTTGGAGCACAGAGCCAAGAGATGACCACAAGACTGGAGCCCTGTGCCCAGAACATGGAGCGTGGAGCGCGGAGCCTGTAACTTACCCTGAGCACGGAACCTTGAGCCAGGACCCTGGAGCCCAGAGACTGGAACTTACCCCGAGCCTGGAGCCTGGAGCCTGGAGCCTGGAGCCTGGAGCCTGGAGCCTGGAGCCTGGAGCCCGGAGCCCGGAGCCTGGAACTGACCCCGAGTCCGGACCTGGATTCTGGAGCCCGGAGCGTGGAAATGAACCCGTTCCAAGAGCCTGGAGCCCAGGGCGTGGAACCCCGAGCATGGAACTTACCCTTGAGCCCGAAGCCTTGAGCCTGAAGCCTGGAGAACGGAACTTGGACCTGACCCAATGCCTGGAGCCTTGAGGATGGAGCCCAAAAGACAGAGCATGGAATACACCCCGAAAAAGAAACCTGGGTCCTGGAGCCCAGAGACTTGAACTGATCCCGAGCCCGGAGCCTGGAGCTTTTAGCCTGGAGCTGTGAGCCTAGAGATTGGAGCCTAGAGCCTGGAAGATGACCCCGAGCCCAAAGCCTGGAGCCCGGAGCCTGGAAAAAACCCGTGCCTGGAGCGTGGAGCCCTGGGCATGAAACCCCAAGCATGGAACTTACACCGAGCCAGAAGCCTGGAGCCTGAAGCCAGGAGACCAGAACTCGGAACCGGCCCGCCTGCCTGGAGCCTTGAGCGTGGAGCAAGGAGCCTTGAATCTGGAGCCTGGAAAAAGACATGAGGTCAAAGCCTGGATCACGGAGCCTGGAGCCTGGAACTGTTCACAAGCCCATAGCCATGAGCGCAGAGCCTGGAGCTTGGAGCTTGCTGCCTAGAGCCTGGAATCTGGAGCCTGGAAAAAGACCCCGAGCCCAAAGCCTGGTGCCCGGAGCCTAGAGCATGGAGCCAGAAACCTCGAGACATGAACTGACCCAAAGAATGGAGCCCGGAGCCTGTAGCCCGGAGCCTGAATCTGACCCAGCGCCCGGAGCCTGGATTCTGTATTGCCAAGCCTGGAGCCTGGAGCCCGGAGCTTCGAGCTTGGAACTGACCCCGAACCCGGTACCTGGGGCCTTGAGCCCGGAGCCTGGAACTGATCCTGAGCCCGGAGCAATGAGCCTTGAGCCTGGAGCTTTGAGCCGGGAGCATGGAGCCAGGAGCCTGGAAGCAAAGTTAGAATAGTTTTGGATTTCTGGATTAGGTTTATTTAGTTTTTACTTTTTTTTCTCTAATTCAGTTAGTTTTAATTAGTTTTCAGAGCATGCTTGCTAGTTTTTATTAGTTATCATTTTCTCTGAATGCTTAGTTATAGTTTAGTTTACTTCAGTATTAGTTTTAGTTATGTCATATATTTTATCTTCCTCACCATCCTATTCAAAGAAATTAGTGCGGCGCAAATCGGCGGGTTACTGTGGACACTTTATTTGGGGGTCGGGTTTGGGCGGCTCATTGACTGAGCAGAGACGCAAACACATGTACATTATGATGTATAAATTCCCTATAGCAGGTTGGGGGTGTGTGTGTGTGATCCATACACAACGTACATTACATGAAAACAATGATGTGCAAAGCGTGAGAGGAGATGCACAAAGCAGCCAGCAGTTAAACCAGATAGAAACATAGATAAACCAGTAAACCAGCAGTTAAACCAGAAAGAAACATATAAACCACTTAACCAGCAGTTAAACCAGAAAGAAACATATAAACCAGCAAAATAGCAGTTAAACCACATAGAAACATAGATAAACATATATAACCCCGTTCATCAGCAGTAAACCACAATTTAGCATATAACTCATATCTTAATCATCTACAGTTCCATTGTTAGCCAACTTTGCTTCGTTTCAGTTCAGCTAGCTGTAGCTAGTAACATCAAACATTTTTTAATATTATAACAGGTTCCATACATCTGTAATTGGATTAGTTTTCATCCTCCTCTTTTCTCCTCTTATAAACTGTGCAGTTAAGGTCTTGGAAGGCCTTTTCATGGTGATAATCTCTCCAGTTTTTACCTGGATGCTTGTTCAACACTGACTCTGTCGTTTAGCTCCGCTCTGTCTCTGTCAATCACGCGCACACACAGTGAGCGCAAAAAAAAAAACGACCCCACTCATCACTAAAGTAAATCCCAGACAGGCTGCTGTGTCCAAGCTTTAGTCTGTATGTTCCAGGTAAAGTGGGGACCAGAAGACGACTGGAAACCACAAGTGACCAGACATGACAGACTGTGTAGTGTTGTATGGTGCTGCTAGCTCAAACTGCTGGAGCGAAATAAATCAATTTGATATCAATCCGACGTTTACAAAGACGAAAACGAAGGGAATTTTATACATAATTTTTATACGTTTAGTTAGTTTTGTAACCACACAATACAGTTTCAGTTAGTTATCTTATTTTTTTTTTTCCTTTAATTAGAGTTTTTATTTATTTCAGTTGACGAAAATGTTTTTCAATTTTAGTTTTCGTCATTTCGTTCATTTTCGTTAAGAATAATAACCTTGCCTGGAAGAACACAAAAAGCCTGAAGCCTGGAGCCCGGAGCCTGGAAATAATCCCTTGCCCAGTGCCTTGAGCCCAAGGCGTGGAACCCAGAGCCTGGGACTTACCCCGAGCCAGAAGCCTGGAGGCTGAAACATGGATCCCACAACTTTAAACTGACCCCATGCCCGGAGCCTGGACCGTGTAGCCGTGAGCCTGGAGCCGTGAGCCTTGAGCCTGGAGACTGGAACTGACCCCAAGTCCGGACCTTGGAGCCCGGAGCCTAGAAATGACCACGAACCCGGAGCCCCGCGATGGGAACATGGAGCCTGGAGCGCGGAGCCTGGAACAAACCCCGAGCACCGAACCTTGGTTTGAAGCCTGGAGCCCGGAGCATCGAGCCGGGAGCCCGAAGCCTTGTAAAGACCCCGAGTCAAGAGCTTGGAGCCTGAAGTCTGGGTTCCGGAGCCTGGATCCTGGAGATTACGTTTCCAGCTTCAGATGAGGAAAGGTCCCACAGCTTCTCTTAAAGTGAAACGCTCAAAAATGACATTTACTGTTTTATCGTTATCAAGCTAAAGATGACAGAAAAACCGGAGGTTAAAAAAGGGGTTGGGCTAACCGGTGTTCTGTCTTTGGAAAAATAACAATGTCCCACACAGGCTGGAAAAAAGACAGAGTCCACACCGTCCACCAGCCGTCCCTGTCTAACCCTGACAAGGGTCAGTGCGACATTTCCCAGTGTTCTTCCACGTCCATGCACACCAGTGTGCAGCTTTAAGGGGGTTGGAGGAAAGAGGGAGAGAGAGAGTGAAAGCGAACGAAAGACAAAGAATCAGGACCATGGACAGCGCTCTTCCACTAGTGTGTAGCTGCAATGTAAGGCAGCATTCCATCTCCACGGGGTGGTTTGAAAAATGCCAGAACCAAGTGTGAAACTTTAAGGATGCTGGAGAGAACAGAGGGGGAGACAGAAAGAAAAAAGTCAGATTAGGCCAGGAGGAGCAGAGTTCTAACGCCTGGGTTTGGTTCAGTGTGGAGAAGACTTCCGTCTCCACTGGGGTAGTTTGAAAAATGAAAGAACTCAGTGTGCTACTTTAAGGATGCTGGAAGGAAGAGACGGGGAGCGAGAAGGAAAAAAAAAAGAAAGAGTCAGACCGGGCCAAGAGATTAGGTGTCCAGCTCCACGTGAGGAAAAGATCCAGTGGTAAGAAAAAAAAGAGGGTTAGGCCAACCAGGGTTCTGTGTTTGAAAAAAATAACAAAGTAAGACAAAGGCTGGAAAAATTGAAAAGTCCCACAGCTTCTCTTGAAGTGAAACGCTCAAAAATGAAATTTTTACTTGCTTTACTAAAAAAAGCAGAAAAATATTCAAAACAAGTCAAGAAAAAGTGGTTATTTTGTCAAAGTGGTATCATGAAGTTCTGCTTGAGAAAAAAAAAACCTTGTCTCAAAGCGTTTATTTTCGTGTGAAACGATCAAAATGACATTGTTTCCTTCTCTACTTAGAAATGCAAGAAAACTCTACAAACACGAAAGAATATAAGTGGCTTAGGGCTGTTTGTCAACGGAAAAATGATGAAGTTCTACTTGAGAAATAAAATCCTAGTCTCAAAAGTGACCAGTCTTTCAGCTTGCGCGAAAGGCTCAAAGATGACATTTTACCAGTCTAGTCAGAAAATTAAGAAAACAAGTCAGAAAAAAGTGGTTTATGGATGTTTTGTCAATGTGCTATGGCATCTCATTCTTGTCTCACAATGACAAAAACAGCTTCTTATCGTCTGAAACGCTCAAAAAAGGAAATTTTTCCTCTTCTACTCAGAAAAGAAGGAAAACACTAAAAACAAATCAGAAATAAGTGTTTCATGGCTGTTTGTCAAATTCTCGTCAGATTACGAATTTCTGCTTGAGAGTAAACATCGTGTCATAAAGTGACGAAAACAGCTTCTTATCGTGTAAAACGCTCAAAAATGACATTTCTACTGATATAGTCAGAAAAGCATGAAAACACTAATAACTAGTCAAGAAATAAATGTTTATGGCTGTTTTGTTATAGTCTCATCAGATAATGAAGTTCAGCTTGAGAAAAAAATATCCTTGTCTCAAAGTGTCAAAAACAGCTTCTTATCGTCTGAAACGCTCAAAAATGACATTTCTACTGATATAGTCAGAAAAGCATGAAAACACTAATAACTAGTCAAGAAATAAATGTTTTATGGCTGTTTTGTTCAAGTCTCATCAGATAATGAAGTTCAGCTTGAGAAAAAAATATCCTTGTCTCAAAGTGTCAAAAACAGCTTCTTATCGTCTGAAACGCTCAAAAAGAACATTTTTGCCTCTTCTACTCAGTAAAGAAAGAAAACACTAAAAAAAAAAAAAAAAAAAAAAAAGTTAGTAATAAGTGGTTTATGTCTTTTTGTCATATTCTTCTAGATTTGAAGTTCTGCTTGAGAAAAAACATCCTTGTCTCAAAGTGACCAAAGCAGCTTCTTATCGTCTGAAACGCTCAAAAATGACATTTTTACCTCTTCTACTCAGTAAACAAAGAAAACACTAAGAACAAGTCAGAAATGAGTGGTTTATGTCTTTTTTTTGTCATAGTCTTCTAGATTCATGAAGTTCGGCTTGAGAAAAAACATCCTTGTCTCAAAGTGACCAAAAAAGATTTTTATCGTCTGAAACTTTCAAAAATGACATTTTTTCCTCTTCTACTCAGAAAAGAAGAAAAACACTAAAAGCAAGTAAGACATATGTGATTTATGGCTGTTTTGTTCAAGTCTTTTCAGTTCATGAAGTTTTCTTTGAGAAAAAAAAATTCTTGTCTCAAAGTGACCAAAACAGCTTCTTATCGTCTGAAACGCTCAAAATGACATTTTTGCCTCTTCTACTCTGAAAAGTAGAAAAACGTAAAAAACAAGTAAGAAATAAGTACTTTATGGCTAATTTGTTCAAATCCTTATCAGTTAATGAAGTTCTGCTTGAGAAAAAAAACATCCTTTTCTCAAAGTGACAAAAACAGCTTCTTATCGTCTGAAATGCTCAAAAATTAGAGTTTTATCTATTCTACTCAGTAAAGAAAGAAAACACACACACACACACAAAAAAAGTCAGAAACAAATGGTTTATGGCTGTTTTGTTCGAGTCTTTTCAGTTCAGGAAATTCTGCTTGACAAAAAAACATCCTTGTCTCAAAGTGACAAAAAGAGCTTCTTATCACGTGTAACGCTTAAAAATGACATTTTTGCCTCTTCTACTCAGAAAAGAAGGAAAACACTAAAAACAAGTCAGAAATATATGGTTTATGGCTGTTTTGTTCGAGTCTTTTCAGTTCATGAAATTCTGCTTGACAAAAAACTTCCTTGTGTCAAAGTGACCAAAACAGCTTCTTATCGCGTGAAACTTTCAAAAATGACATTTTTGACTCTTCTACTCAGAAAAGAAGGAAAACACTAAAAACAAGTCAGAAATAATTGGTTTATAACTTTTTTGTTCAAGTTCATGAAGTTTTCTTTGAGAAAAAAAAGCATCCTAGTATCAGTGTGACCAATACAGCTTCTTATCGCGTGAAACGCTCAAAAATGAAATTTTTACCTCTTCTACTCAGAAAAGAAGGAAAACCAATAAGTCAAAAATAATTGGTTTATTGCTATTTTGTTCGAGTCTTTTCAGTTCATGAAGTTTTCTTTGAGAAAAAAAAACATCCTAGTCTCAAAGTGACCAAAACAGCTTCTTTTCGTGTGAAACACTAAAAAATGAAATCTAAGAGAGAGAGCAAAGAGTGTGACAAAAGTAGTTATTTCACAGTTATGTACATGTACTGTTGTCTATTAAAAGAGAATACTGACAAATCAGCTGTTTATACACACATATGTGTGTGTGTTACATGGGTTCACCGAGGGGTCTGGTAATTGAGGTGATCCTGTAGCCCGTAGCCCAGCCCTAGGAGCCCGGACCCTATAGACTGGAAGCGAAAACGAGACCGGAGCCTGGAGCCCGTAGCCTGGAAATGACCCCAAACATGGAGCCTTGAACCTTGAGCCTGTTTCCTGGAGCAGGGAGCCTGGAGCACAGAGGCTTGAACTGACCCCGAGTCTTGATCCTGGAGAAAAGAGCTTGAAGCATGGAGCCTGGAGCCCGGAGCACAGAGCCCAGAGCCCAGAGCCAAGAGCCCTGAACTGATCCCGACCCTTGAGCTTGGAGCCTTGAGCCCGGAGCCTAGAACTGACCCCAATCCCGGATCCTAGAGCACCGAGTCTTGAACACGGAGCCTGGAGCCTGGAGCCTGGAGCCTGGAACTGACACCGAGTCCAATGCCTGGATACCGTAGCCTCGAAATAACCCCGAAAGGGGAGCCTGGAGCCCGGTACCTGGAGCCCGGAGCCTGGAACTGACCCAGAGCCCGAAGCTTGGAGCCTGAAGCCTGGAACCCGGAGAATGGAACTAACCCAAAATCCGAAGCCTTGAGCCCAGAGCCTTGAACCCGGAGAATAGTAGTTACAATAAGCCCGAAGCCTTGAGCCGGAGCCTTGAGCCTTGAGCAGGGAGCCCGGAATCTGAAGACTGGAGACTGTCTGTCTGCCCCTCTCTTCTCTCCAGCATCCTTGAAGTTTCACACTTGGTTCTGGCATTTTTCAATCCACCCCGTGGAAATGGAATGCTGCCTTACATTGCAGCTACACACTAGTGGAAGAACTCTGTCCATGGTCCTGATTCTTTGTCTTTCGTTCTCTCTCACTCTCTCTCTCCCTCTTTCCTCAAACCCCCTTAAAGCTGCACACTGGCGTGCATGGACGTGGAAGAACACTGGGAAATGTTGCACTGACCCTTGTCAGGGTCAGACAGGGATGGCTTGTGGACGGTGTGGACTCTGTCTTTTTTCCAGCCTGTGTGGGACATTGTTATTTTTCCAAAGACAGAACACCGGTTAGCCTAACCCCTTTTTTAACCTCCGGTTCTTCTGTCATCTTGAGCTGGATAACGATAAAACAGTAAATGTCATTTTTGAGCGTTTCACTTTAAGAGAAGCTGTGGGACCTTTCCTCATCTGAAGCTGGATACCTAATCTCCAGGATCCAGGCTCCGGGCTCCAGGCACGGGTCATTTCCGGGCCCCAGACTTCAGGCTCCAAGCTCTTGACTCGGGGTCTTTACAAGGCTTCGGGCTCCCGGCTCGATGCTCCGGGCTCAAGGCTTTAAACCAAGGTTCGGTGCTCTGGGTTTGTTCCAGAATCCGCGCTCCATACTCCATGTTCCCATCGCAGGGCTCCGGGTTTGTGGTCATTGCTAGGCTCCGGGCTCCAAGGTCCAGACTTGGGGTCAGTTCCAGTCTCCAGGCTCAAGGCTCACGGCTCCAGGCTCAAGGCTTCACGCTCCAGGATCCATGCTCTAAGCTCCGTGCTCTCTTCTCCGGGCTCCGGACTACAGGCTCAATGCTCCAAGCTCCGTGCTCTAGACTCTGGGCTCCAGGCTCAGGGTCAGTTCCAGGCTCTGGGTTCCAGCCTCCTGCGTCTAGGCTCTGCACTCAAGGCTCCAGGCTCAGGGCTCAATGCACGGGGTCATTTTTAGGCTCCGGTCTCCAATGTCCAGACTTGGGGTCAGTTCCAGGCTCCGGGCTCAAGGCCCCAGGTACCGGGTTCGGGGTCAGTTCCAAGCTCGAAGCTCCGGGCTCCAGGCTCCAGGCTTGGCAATACAGGCTCCAGGCTCCAGGCTCCAGGCTCCAGGCTCCAAGCTCCATGCTCCAAACTCCGGGCTCTAGACTCCGGGCTCCAGGCTCAGGGTCAGTTCCATGCTCTGGGCTGCAGGCTCAAACCTCTAGGCTAGGGCTCAGTTCCAGGCTCCGGTCACAATGCTCCTGGCACCACGCTCCATTCTGCAGGCTCCAGGCTAGAGGCTCCAGGTTCCAAGCTCCAGGCTACGCGCTCCATGCTGAGGGCTCGTGGTAAGTTCAAGGCTCCAGGCTCAAGGATCAAGGCTCAAGGCTCCATGCTCCAAACTCCGGGTCAAGGCTCCAGGTTCCTTGCTCAGGGTCATTTCCTTGCTCCGGGCTCCAGGCTTAAGTCGTCGCTCTCCATTCTCCGGGCTCAGTGTCTGTCCTTGGCTCTGGGCTCCAGGCCCCAGGTTCTGAGTTCGGGGTCAGTTCCAAGCTCAATGCTCCAGGCTCCGCAATCCAGGCTCCTGGCTGTGGGTCAGTTCTTGGCTCCGGGCTCCGGGCTCCGGGCTCCGGGCTCCAAGCTCCAAGCTCCAAGCTCCATTCTCGGGTTCAGTTCCACTCTCGAGGTTCCTGGCTCCAGGCTCCGGGCTCCTGGCTTTGGGCTCGGGGTCTTCTTCCATGCTCCAGACTCCAGGCTCTAGCCTCCAGCCTTGAGAATGGAGCTTGGAGCCTCCAAGCTCCATGCTTCGCGCTCCAGGCTATTTGCTCGTAATCAGTTCCAGGGTCCGGGCTCATGGCTCCAGGTTCAGGGTTCGGGGTCAGTTCGAGGCTCTTGGCTAAAGGCTCTGTGATCCAGGCTTTGTGCTCGGTGTCGGAGGCTCCAGACTCCGGGCTCGGGTTCAGTTAAAGGCTCTGGGCTCCAGGCTCCGGGCTCCGGGCTCCGGGCTTGGTGATACAGGATCTGCGCTCCAGGCTTATGAATCTTGGCTCAGGGCTCCGGATTTTGGGTCAGATCAATTCTCTGGGCTCAAGGATCCAGCCTCTTGACTCGGGGTCAGATCCAGGCTCCTGGCACCGGGCTCCACGTTCCAGGCTTTGGGCTACAGGCTCAAGATTCAAGGCTCCAGCCTAAAGGCTCCAGGGTCCAAACTCAGGGTAAAGGGTCCTGGCTCCATGTTCTGGGACAGTTCCAAGCTCCGGGCTCCAGGCTCAAGACTACAAGCTCCAAACTCAAGGCTCAAGGCTCAAGGCTCGGGGTCAGTTCCAGAATCTAGGGACCGGGATCTTGGCTCAAGGTTCAAGGCTCCAGGTTCAAGGCTCCATGCTTCTAGCTCTTGGCTCCAGGCTCCAGGCACCAGGCTCAAGGCTCGGGGTCAGTTCCAGGCTCCGGGCTACAGGCTCCGGGCTCAAGGGTCTGGGCTCAGTGTCATTTCAGTGCTCCGGGCTCCAGGCTCCGGTCTCAGGGCTCAAGGCTCCAACCTCAAAGCTCTAGGCTCCATGCTCCAGGTTTCTGGCTCCGCGCTCCAGGCTCTGGGCTCCGTTCTCCAGGCTCCAGGCTCCTTTCATGGGGTGAGTTCAAAGTTCTTGGATCCAGGCTTCAGGTACCAGGCTTCGGGCTTTGGGTAGGTTCCAGGTTCCGGGTTCCTCACCCTGGGCTCAAGGGTCTGGGAGCGGGGTAATTTCCAGTCTCCGGGCTCCAGGCTTTGGGTCTTCTTCCAGGCTCCAGGCTCCATTCTCCATGCTCCAGGCTCAGAGCTCCAGGCTCAGAGCTCCAGGCTCAAAGCTCATGGCTCCAGGCTTGGGATCACTTCAAAGCTCCAGGCTCAAGGGCCCAGGTTCCGGGTTGGGGGTCAGTTCCAAGCTCAAGGCTCCGCAATCCAGGATCAAGGCTCCGAGTTTTGGGTCAACACCAGGCTCAGGGCTCCTGGCTTAATTCTCGGGTTCAGTTCCAGTCTCGAGGTTCCTGGCTCCAGGCCCTGGGCTCGAGGCTTTGGGCTCGGGGTCTTCTTCCAGGGATCCAGGCTCCAGACTCCAGGCACCAGGCTCCAAGCTCCAGTCTCCAGGCTCTGTGCTCAAGGCTTTGGGCTCATGATCAGTTTCAGGCTGTGGGCTCCAGGCTCAAGGTTCAGGGTTTGGGGTCAGTTCTAGGTACCTGGCTGCAGGCTCCAGAATCCAGGCTTTGGTCTCAGTGTCTTCTTCAAAGCTACAGACTCCAGGCTCCAGGCTCCAGGCTCCAGGCTCCACGCTCCGGGCTCCACGCTCCGGGCTCCACGCTCCGGGCTCCATGCTCTGGGCTCTTGGCTCGTGATCAGTCCGAGGATCTGGGCTCCGGGCCAGAGTCTTTATGCTCTAGGCTCTCGGCTCCGTGCACCAGGATCTGTGCCCTAGGCTCACGGCTCCAGGCTCCAAGCTCCAGGTTCGATGCTCCAGGCTCCAGACTCTTGGTCAGTTCCTGGCCCAGTCCTCCATTCTATAGGTTCCAGACTCCAGGTTTGGGGTTTGTTCCAGGCTCCGGGGTCCGGGCCAAGGTTCCGGGTTTGGGGTCAGTTCCAAGCTCGAAGTTCCGGGCTCAAGGCTCCGCAATCCAGGATCCAGGCTCCGAGTTTTTGGTCAACTCCAGGCTCAGGGCTCCTGGCTTAATTTTCGGGTTCAGTTCCAGTCTCAAGGTTCCTGGCTCTAGGCTCTTGGCTCGAGGCTTTGGGCTCGGGGTCTTCTTCCAGGCTCCAGGCTCCAGACTCCAGGCACCAGGCTCCAAGCTCCAGGCTCTGTGCTCCAGGCTTTGGGCTCATGATCAGTTTCAGGCTTTGGGCTCAAGGCTCAAGGTTCAGGGTTTGGGATCAGTTCGAGGCTCCTGGCTCCAGGCTCCAGGCTCCAGGCTCCACGATCCAGGCTTTGGGCTCAGTGTGTTCTTCAAAGCTCCAGACTCCAGGCTCCAAGATCCACACTCCGGGCACTTGGCTCGTGATCAGTTCGAGGATCTGGGCTCCGGGCTAGAGTCTTTATGCTCTGGGCTCTCGGCTCCGTGCACCAGGATCTGTGCTCCAGGCTCCAGGCTCCAGGCTCCAAGCTCCAGGGTCGATTCTCCAGGCTCCAGACTCTTGGTCAGTTCCAGTTCCAGTGCTCCATGCTATAGGTTCCAGACTCCAGGCTTGGGGTTAGTTCCAGGCTCTGGGGTCCGGGCTCAAGTCTCCAGGCTCAAGGCTCAAAGCTCCAAGCTCCTGGTTCTGATCTCAGGGCTCCGGGCTCAGGGTCAGATCCATGCTCCTGGTTCGAGGCTCCAGGCTCCAGACTCAAGGCTCTTGGTCAGTTACAGGTTCCAGGCTCAAGGATTTGAGCTTCAGGCTCCAAGCTCCATGTTCCAGGCTACATGCTCGGGGTCAGTTCCAGGCTCCGGGCTTCAGGCTCCAGGCTCAGGGATCCAGGTTCCCCGGCTCAGTGTCAGCTCCAGGCCCCGGGCTCCGGGCTCCAGGCTTCAGACTCCGTGCTCGGGGTCAGTTCCAGGCTCTGGGCTCCAGGCTCCAGGCTCCAGGCTCCAGGCTCATGTCATGGGGTCAGTTCAAGGCTCCGGGCTCCAGGCTCCAGGCTCAAGGGTCAAAGCTCAAGGCTCCATGAACAAGGCTCGTGGCTCAAGGCTAAAGACTCTGCGCTCCGTGCTCCGGGCCTGTGGTCAGTTCCAGACTCCGTGATCAAGGATCCAGGATCCGGACTCGTGGTTAGTTCTTTGCTATGGACTCCAGGCTATAGGCCCCAGGCACCAGGCACCAGGCACCAGGCTCCAGGCTCCCGGCTCCAGGCTCTTTTTTCAGGGTCAGTTCCAGGCTCTGGGCTCAAGGTTCTGTGCTCGGGGTCAGTTCCAGGCTCCTGGCTCATTGCTCAAGGCTCGGGGTCAGTTCGAGGATCTGGGCTCCGGGCTCAAGTCTTTAAGCTGTGGGCTCTAGGCACCACGCTGCAGGCTCCGTGATCAAGTCTCTAGGCTCCAGGCTCCAACATCCAGGTTCCATCCTCCAGGCTCTTGGTCAGTTCCAGGCTCCGGGCTCCAAGGTCCAGGCTCTGCACTCAAGGCTCCAGACTCATGATCAGTTCCAGGCTCCAGGCTCCAGGTTCCAGGTTCGGGGTCAGTTCAAGACTCCGGGCTCCGGTGTCCAGGCTCCGCGATCAAGGATCCAGGATCCAGCCTCATGGTAAGTTCTTTGCTCCGGGCTCCAGGCTCCGGTCTCCACGCTCCGGGCTCCAGGCTCCAGGCTTAGACTCCGGCCTCCAGGCTCAAAGCTGTGATCTAATGCTCTATGCTCCGGGCTCAAGGCTCCAGTTTCGGGGTCAGTTCCAGGCTCCGGACTCATGGCTCGGGGTCAGTTTGAGTATCTGGGCTTCGGGTTCAAGTCTTTAAGCTGAGGGCTCTACGGTCCATGCTCCAGGCTCCATGCTCCAGGCTCAAGGCTCAAGGCTCCAGGCTCCAGGCTCCAACCTCCAGGTTCCATGCTCCAAGCTCCAGGTTCATGGTCAGTTCCAGGCTCCGTGCTCCAGGCAAAAGGTTCCAGACTCTGGGCTCAGGGTCAGTTCCAGGTTCTTGGCTCAAGTCTCCAGGCTCCACGCTCCAGGCTCCTTCTTCCGGGCTCAGGGCTTTGGACTCGGGGTCAGATCCCTGCTCCGGGTTCCAGGCTCCAGGCTCATTGTTGGTGGTCAGTTTCAGGCTCCGGGCCCCGGATTCCGGGCTCAGGACTCCTGGCTCCAGGCAAGGGGGCCGGTTCCAAATTCCGGTCTCCCGGCTTCAGGCTCAAGGCTTCTTGCTCAGGGTAAGTTCCATGCTTGGGGTTTCACGCACAGGGCTCCAGGCTCCAGGCTCCAGGCTCGGGGTTTTTTCCAGGCTCCTGGCTCCAGGCTTTGGGCTCGGTGTCTTCTTCCAGGCTCAAGGCTCCAGGCTCAAGGCTCAAGGCTCAAGGCTGCCAGCTCCAGTCTCAAAGCTCCAGACTCAAAGCTCCAGGCTCTGGGCATTGGGTCAGGTCCAAGTTCCGGTCTCCGGGTTTCAAGCTCGGGGTAAGTTCCATGCTCGGGTTTCCACGCCCTGGGCTATTGGCTCTGGGAACGGGGTCATTTCCACGCTCCGAGCTCAGGAATGCAGGCTCCAGGCTCCGGACTGAGGGTCTGTTCTCGGCTCCAGGCTCCGGGCTCCGGGCTCCAAGCTCTTGGAACGTGGTCATTTCCAGGCTCCGTGCTCAAGGCAATAGGTTCCAGACTCTGGGCTCAGGGTCAGTTCCAGGTTCTTGGCTCAAGTCTCCAGGCTCCACGCTCCAGGCTCCTTCTTCCGGGCTCAGGGCTTCGGACTCGGGGTCAGATCCCTGCTCCGGGTTCCAGGCTCCAGGCTCATTGTTGGTGGTCAGTTTCAGGCTCCGGGCTCCGGATTCCGGGCTCTGGGCTCTGGGCTCCGGGCTCCGGGCTCCGGGCTCAGGACTCCTGGCTCCAGGCAAGGGGGCCGGTTCCAAATTCCGGTCTCCCGGCTTCAGGCTCAAGGCTTCTTGCTCAGGGTAAGTTCCATGCTTGGGGTTTCACGCACAGGGCTCCAGGCTCCAGGCTCAGGGTTTTTTCCAGACTCCTGGCTCCAGGCTTTGGGCTCGGTGTCTTCTTCCAGGCTCAAGGCTCCAGGCTCAAGGCTCAAGGCTCAAGGCTGCCGGCTCCAGTCTCAAAGCTCCAGACTCAAAGCTCCAGGCTCTGGGCATTGGGTCAGGTCCAAGTTCCGGTCTCCGGGTTTCAAGCTCGGGGTAAGTTCCATGCTCGGGGTTCCACGCCCTGGGCTATTGGCTCTGGGAACGGGGTCATTTCCACGCTCCGAGCTCAGGAATGCAGGCTCCAGGCTCCGGACTGGGGGTCTGTTCTCGGCTCCGGGCTCCGGGCTCCAAGCTCTTGGAACGTGGTCATTTCCACGCTCCGAGCTCCAGAATCAAGGCTGCAGGCTCTTGACTCTGGGTCAGTTCCAGGCTCCGGGCTCCAGGCTTCAGGCTCCAATCTCACGGTTCAATGCTCCAAGCTCCAGGCTCCAAGCTCAGGGTCAGTTCCAGTCTCCGGACTCCAGGCTCCAGGGACGGGAATTTTTCCTTCCTCCAGATTCGTGGGCTCAAGGCTCTTTACTCGGGGTCAGTACAAGGCTTTGGGCTCCCGGCTCCAGGCTCCCGGCGTGCTCATGACTCCATGCTCCGGGCTCCAGGGTCCAAGATCAAGGTTCTGTTCTCTGTGTCAGTTCCAGACTCCGTGCTCCATGCTCCATGTTCCAGGAATAGGGCTCTGGGCTCAGGGTCCTTTCTTGGCTCCGGGCTCCTTAAGGTCAGTTCCAGGCTCACGGCTCAATACTACGGGCTCCAGGCTACGGGCTCCAGGCTTGGGGTAAGTTCAAGGGTTCGGGCCCCAGGCTCAGTCATTAAGGCTCCATGTTCACGGTCAGCTCAGGGCTCCAGGTTCTTTTCTCCGGGCTCGGGGTCAATTCGAGAATCTGGGTTCCAGGCTCCAGTCTTTAAGCTCAAGGCTCTAGACTCCGTTCTCTAGGCTCCATGCTCCAGGCTCCAGGTTCTTGGCTAGAGGCTCCAGGCTCCAGGCTCCAGGCTCCAGGCTCCAGGCTCCAGGCTCCAGGCTCCTGACTCCAGGCTCCAGACTCCGGGCTCGAGGCTCCATGCTTCAAGCTCTTGGCTCCAGGGTCTTGGTCAGTAACAGGCTCCATGCTCCAAGCTACCAGCTCCAGACTCCAGGCTCCAGATCAGTTCCAGGGTCCGGGCTTAAGGATCCAGGCTCCGCGCTACAAGCTCCTGGTTCCAGGCACAGGGCTCCGGGCAGTTCCATGCGCCGGGCTCCAGACTGAAGACTCCATGCCCCAAACTCCAGGTCAAGGCTCCAGGTTCCTTGCTCCGGGTCATTTCCATGCTGCGGAGTCCGGGCTCCAGGCTCCAGGCTCCAGGCTCCATGCTCTAGGCTTGGGGTCAGTTAAGGGCTCCGGGCTCCAAGCTCCAAGCTCCAGGCTCCATTCTGCGGTTTCCAGAATCCCGGCTTGGGTTAAGTTCCAGGCGCCGGGCTCAGGGCTAAAGCCTCCTGTCTCCAGTCTTCAGATTCCAGGCTCCCTGCTCAGGGCTCAAGGCTCCGCCCTCAAAGCTCCGGGCTCAAGGCTTCGGGCTTATTCTTACTTCTATTCTCCAGGTTCAAGGCTTCGGTCTTTGGGTCAATTCCATTCTCCAGGTTACAGGCTTCAGGCTCCCCTTTCGGGGTTATTTCAAGGCTCCGGTATCCAGGCTTTGGACTCGGTGTCAGTTCCAGGCTCCAGGCTCCAGGTTCAGGGCACCACGCTCCAGGTTCAAGACTCCACGCTCTTGGATTCGGGATTGGGGTCAGTTCTAGGCTCTTGGCTAAAGGCTCCAGGATCAAGGTCAGTTTTTGGCTCCGGGCTCCGGTTTCCATGGTCCGGGCTCAAGGCTCAGAGCTCCAGGCTCAAGGTACCAGTCTCCAGACTCAAAGCATCAGCCTCCAGGCACCGCGCTCCTTCCTCAGGTATCCTGGCTTTGGGCTCAGAGTATATTCCTGGCTCAAGGCTCAAGGCTCCAGGTTTTAGGCTCCAAATTTCAGGCTCAGTTCCCAGCTACAGGATCTATGCTCCAGGCTCGTGACTTTGCGTTCCAGGCTCCAGGCACCTTGCTCTAGGCTCAAGGCTCCGGGATCCAGGCTCCAGCCTCGGGGTCAATTCCACTCTCCGGGCTCAAGACTCCAGGCTCAAGGCTGAGGGTCAGTTCATGGATCCGGTCACCAGGCTGTAGACTCCAGGCTCCATGCTTCAAGCTCATGGCTCACGGCAAAAAGCTCTGGGCTCAGTGTCATTTCCAGGCTCTTGGCTCCCCACTTAAGGCTCCAGGCTCCGGGCTCCAGGCTCCAGGCTCCAGGCTCAAGGCTTAAGGCTCCAAGCTCCAGGCTCTGGTTATGGGGTCCGTTCATGTTCCGGTCTCCAGGTTATAGGCTCCACATTTCGGGTTTGGGGTCAGTTCCAGGCTCCACACTCCGTAGTCCGTGCTTGTTGCTACGCGTTCCAGGCTCCAAGCGTAAGGCTCCAAGTTAAAACCTCAAGGCTCGGGGTAAGGTCCATGCTGCAGGCTCAATGCTCCAAGCTCAAGGGTCGGAATCAGTTCCGGGCTCCGGTCTCCGGGCTCCGGGCTCCGGGCTCCGGGCTCCGGGCTCCGGGCTCCGGGCTCCGGGCTCCGGGCTCCGGGCTCCGGGCTCTGGGCTCCGGGCTCCGGGCTCCAGGCTCCATGCTTCAACCTCTTTGCTCCAGGCTCAAGACTCGGGGTAAGTTCCAGGCACCGGACTCAAGGCTCCAAGTTCAAGGCTCCATACTCCAGGCTCCATTCTCCCTGCTCCATGAAACAGGCTCCAGTCTCGTGGCTCCCCGTTCCAGGTTCCAGGCTCAAGGTTCAAGGCTCCATGTTTGGGGTCATTTCCAGGCTATGGGTTCCAGGCTCGGGTCTCGTTTTCGCCTCCAGTCTCAAGGGTCCGGGCTCGTAGCGCTGGGCTACGGGCTCCAGGATCACCTCAATGGCAAGAACCCTCGGTGAACCCATGTACCGCACACTTCAGCACTGTTTGCGATGGACCCGAGAACGGCGAAATCCTAGGCCCGGAAAGAACTGCACCCATCAAAAAACCATGTGGGGAAAAAAAATAAATAAATTAAAACAAAAAAGAAGAAGAAGAAATTGACTTAGATTTCATTTTTTAGTGTTTAACACGAAAAGAAGCTGTTTTGGTCACTTTGAGACTAGGATTTTTTTTTCCTCAAAGAAAACTTCATGAATTGAAAAGACTTGAAAAAAACAGCAATAAACCAATTATTTTTGACTTTTTGTTAGTTTTTACCTTCTTTTCTGAGTAGAAGAGGCAAAAAAAAAAAATTCATTTTTGAGCGTTTCACGCGATAAGAAGCTGTTTTGGTCACATTGAGATAAGAATGCTTTTTTTCTCAAAGAAAACTTCATGAACTTGAACAAAACAGTTATAAACCAATTATTTCTTACTTGTTTTAAGTGTTTTCCTTCTTTTCTGAGTAGAAGAGTCAAAAATGTCATTTTTGAGCGTTTCACGCCATAATAAGCTGTTTTTGTCACTTTGAGACAAGGATGTTTTTTCTCAAGCAGAACTTCATGAACTGTTAAGGATTTGAACAAAACAGCCATAAAGTACTTATTTCTGACTCTTTTTTTTTTTTTTTTTTTTTTTTTTTTTTTTTTTAGCGTTTTTCTTCTTTTCAGAGTAGAATAGGCAAAAATGTCATTTTTAGCGTTTCAGACGATAAGAAGCTGTTTTGGTCACTTTGAGACAAGGATGTTTTTTTCTCAAGCTGAACTTCATTATCTGATGAGACTTGTACAAAACAGCCATAAAACATTTATTTCTGACTTGTTCTTAATGTTTTCATGCGTTTCTGACCATATAGGTAAAAATGTCATTTTTGAGGGTTTCAGACGATAAGAAGCTGCTTTGGTCACTTTGAGATAAGGATGTTTTTTTCTCAAGGAAAACTTCATGAACTGATAAGACTATGACAAAACAGCCATGAAACACTTATGTCTGATTTGTTTTTAGTGTTTACCTTCTTTTCTGAGTAGAAGAGGAAAAATTTCATTTTTGAGCGTTTCCGATGATAAGAAGCTGTTTTTGTCTTTGTGAGACAAGAATGAGATGCCATAGCACATTGACAAAACAGCCATAAACCACTTTTTTCGGACTTGTTTTCTTAATTTTCTGACTAGACTGGTAAAATTTGATTTTTGAGCCTTTCGCGCAAGCTGAAAGGCTGGTCACTTTTGACAATAGGATTTTATTTCTCAAGTAGAACTTCATCATTTTTCCGTTGACAAACAGCCATAAACCACTTATATTCTTTCGTGTTTGTAGAGTTTTCTTGCATTTCTAAGTAGAGAAGGAAACAATGTCATTTTTGATCGATTCACACGAAAATAAACGCTTAGAAACAAGGATTTTTTTTTTCTCAAGCAGAACTTCATGATACCACTTTGACAAAATAGCTACTTATTCTTTACTTGTTTTTAATAATTTTCTTCTATTCTGAGTAGAGCCAGTAAAAATATCATTTTTGAGCGTTTCACTTAGAGAGAAACTGGGGACTTTTCAATTTTTCCAGGCTTTGTCTTACTTTGTTATTTTTTTCAAAGATAGAACTCTGGTTGGCCAAACCCCCCTTTTTTTTCTAACCACCGGTGCTTTTCCTCACCTGGAGCTGGACACCTAATCTCCTGGCCCGGTCTGACTCTTTTTTTTTTTTTTTTTTTTTTTTTTCGTCTCGCTCCCCGTCTCTTCCTTTCAGCATCCTTAAAGTAGCACACTGAGTTCTGTCATTTTTCAAACTACCCCAGTGGAGACGGAAGTCTTCTCCACACTGAACCAAACCCAGGCGTTAGAACTCTGCTCCTCCTGGCCTAATCTGACTTTTTTTCTGTTTGTCTCCCCCTCTTTTCTCTCCAGCATCCTTAAAGCTTCACACTTGGTCCTGGCATTTTTCAAACCACCCCGTGGAGATGGAATGCTGCCTTACATTGCAGCTACACACTAGTGGAAGAACTCTGTCCATGGTCCTGATTTTTTGTCTTTATTTCTCTCTCGCTCTCTCTCTCTCCCTCTTTCCTCCAACCCCCTTAAAGCTGCACACTGGCGTGCATGGACGTGGAAGAACACTGGGAAATGTCGCACTGACCCTTGTCAGGGTAAGACCGGGACGGCTGGTGGACGGTGTGGACCCTTTCTTTTTTCCAGCCTGTGTGAGACATTGTTATTTTTCCAAAGACAGAACACCGGTTTGCCTCACCCCTTTTTTAACCTCCGGTTCTTCTGTCATCTGGAGCTGGAAAGATAAAACAGTAAATGTCATTTTTGAGCGTTTCACTTCAAGAGAAGCTGTGGGACCTTTCATCATCTGAAGCTGGAAACCTAATCTCCAGGATACAGGCTCCGGGCTCCAGGCACGGGGTCATTTCCAGGCTCCAGACTTCAGGCTCCAAACTCATGACTCGGGGTCTTTACAAGGCTTCGGGCTCCCGGCTCCCGGATCAATGCTCCGGGCTCCAGGCTTCAAACCAAAGTTCGGTGCTTGGGGTTATTTCCAGGCTCCGCGCTCCAGGCTCCATGTTCCCTGCGCAGGGCTCCGGGTTCGTGGTCATTTCTAGGCTCCGGGCTCCAAGTCCGGACTTGGGGTCAGTTCAAGTCTCCAGGCTCAAGGCTCACGGCTCCAGGCTCACGGCTTCACGCTCCAGGCTCCGGGCATGGGGTCAGTTCAAAGTTGTGGGATCCATGTTTCAGCCTCCAGGCTTCTGGCTCGGGGTAAGTCCCAGGCTCCGGGTTCCACGCCTTGGGCTCAAGGCACTGGGCATGGGGTGATTTCCAGGCTCCGGGCTCCAGGCTTTGGGCTTTTTCATTTCTTCCAGGCAAGGTTATTATTCTTAACGAAAATGAACGAAATGACGAAAACTAAATTGAAAAAACATTTTCGTCAACTGAAATAAATAAAAACTCTAATTAAAAGAAGAAAAAAAACGATAACTAACTGAAACTGTATTGTGTGGTTACAACACTAACTAAAATGTATAAAAATTGTGTATAAAATTACCTTCGTTTTCGTCTTTGTAAATGTCGGATTGATATCAAATTGATTTATTTCGCTCCAGCAGTTTGAGCTAGCAGCACCATACGACACTACACAGTCTGTCATGTCTGGTCACTTGTGGTTTCCAGTCATCTTCTGGTCCCCACTTTACCTGGAACATACAGACTAAAGCTGGGACACAGCAGCACAGTCCTTTCTGGGATTTACTTTAGTGATGAGTGGGGTCGTTTTTTTTTTTTTTTTTTTTTTTTATGCGCTCACTGTATGTGCGCGTGATTGACAGAGACAGAGCGGAGCTAAACGACAGTCAGTGTTGAACTAGCATCCAGGTAAAAACTGGAGAGATTGTCACCATGAAAAGGCCTTCCAAGACCTTAACTGCACAGTTTATAAGAGGAGAAAAGAGGAGGATGAAAACTAATCCAATTACAGATGTATGGAACCTGTTATAATATTAAAAAATGTTTGATGTTACTAGCTACAGCTAGCTGAACTGAAACGAAGCAAAGTTGGCTAACAATGGAACTGTAGATGATTAAGATATGAGATATATGCTAAGTTGTGGTTTACTGCTGATGAACGGGGTTATATACGTTTATCTATGTTTCTATCTGGTTTAACTGCTGGTTAGCTGGTTTATATGTTTGTTTCTGGTTTAACTGCTGGTTAGCTGGTTTATATGTTTGTTTCTGGTTTAACTGCTGGTTTACTGGTTTATCTATGTTTCTATCTGGTTTAACTGCTGGCTGCTTTGTGCATCTCCTCTCACGCTTTGCACATCATTGTTTTCACGTAATTTACGTTGTATACGGATCACAAACACACACCCCCAACCTGCTGTAGGGAATTTATACATCATAATGTACATGTGTTTGTGTCTCTGCTCAGTCAATGAGCCGCCCAAACCCGACCCCCAAATATAGTTTCCAGAGTAACCCGCCGATTCGCACCGCACTAATTTCTTTGAAATGGATGGTAAAATAAATGACACAACTAAAACTAATACTGAAGTAAACTAAACTATAACTAAGCATTCAGAAAAAAAATGATAACTAATAAAAACTAGCAAGCATGCTCTGAAAACTAATTAAAACTAACTGAATTAGAGAAAAAAAAGTCAAAACTAAATAAACCTAAAATATAATTAAAAATCCAAAACTATTCTAACTTTGCTTCCAGGCTCCTGGCTCCATGCTCCCGGCTCAAAGCTCCAGGCTCAAGGCTCATCGCTCCGGGCTCAGGATCAGTTCCAGGCTCCGGGCTCAAGGCCCCAGGTACCGGGTTCGGGGTCAGTTCCAAGCTCGAAGCTCCGGGCTCCGGGCTCCGGGCTCCAGGCTCCAGGCTTAGCAATACAGAATCCAGGCTCCGGGCTCTGGGTCAGATCCATGCTCCAAGCTCCATGCTCTCTGCTCCGGGTCCGGGCTCTGGGCTCCAGGCTTCAGGCTCCAAGCTCCATGCTCCAACCTCCGTGCTCTAGACTCCGGGCTCCAGGCTCAGGGTCAGTTCCATGCTCTTGGCTGCAGGCTCAAACCTCTAGGCTAGGGCTCAGTTCCAGGCTCCGGGCACCGGACTCCAGGCTCCACGCTCAAGGCTCCAGGCTTCAGGCTTCAGGCTCCAGGTTCCAAGCTCCAGGCTCCGCGCTCCATGCTGAGGGCTCGGGGTAAGTTCAAGGCTCCGAGCTCAAGGATAAAGACTCCAGGCTCCATGCTCCAAACTCCGGGTCAAGGCTCCAGGTTCCTATCTCAGGGTCATTTCCTGGCTCCGGGCTCAGGGCTCAGGGCTTTTGGCTCCGGTCTCCAGGCTCCGGGCTCAGTGTCAGTTCTAGGCTCTGGGCTCCAGGTTCCAGGTTCTGAGTTCGGGGTCAGTTTCAAGCTCAATGCTCCGGGCTCCAGGCTCCGCAATCCAGGCTCCAGGCTCTGGGTCAGTTCTAGGCTCCGGGCTCCGGGCTCCAAGCTCTTCTCTCCAGGCACCGGGCTTCGGGATCTAGGGCCCGGCCTCCAGGCTCCAGGCTCCAGAGCCAGAGTTTGGGCTCCGGGTTGAGGCTCAGTTCCAGGGTTCAGGTTAGGGCTGAGGCCAGGGTTAGGGCTCCAGGCTCGGGCTCAGTTCCATGATTAGGGTTAGGGCTCAGTTCCAAGACCAGGGTTAGGGCTCCGGGCTTAGGCTCAGTTCCAGGGTCAGTGTTAGGGCTTTGGCCAGGGTCAGGTTTAGGGCTCCGAGCTCGTGCTCAGTTCCAGGCTCCAGGCTTAAGGCTCAAGGCTCTTGGCACTGGGTTCCAGGCTCCAAGCTCCAGGCTCCAGACTCCACGCTCCGTGGTCAGGGTCATTTCCATGCTCTTGGCTCCAGGCTCAAAGCTCTGGGCTCAGGGTCAGTTCCAGGCTCCGGGCACCGGGCTGCAGGCTCCAGATTCAAGGCTCCATGCTCCGGGCGCTGGGCTCCAGGCTCCATGCTACAAGCTCCGTGCTCTCTGCTCCGGGCTCCGGGCTCCAGGCTCAGGGTCAGTTCCAGGCTCTGGGTTCCAGCCTCCTGCGTCTAGGCTCTGCACTCAAGGCACAAGGCTCAATGCATGGGGTCATTTTTAGGCTCCGGTCTCCAATGTCCGGACTTGGGGTGAGTTCCAGGCTCCAGGCTCCGGGCTCCGGGCTCCGGGCTCCGGGCTCCAGGCTCCTGTTTCTGAGCTCAGGGCTCCGGGCTTGGGGTCAGTTCCATGCTCTGGGCTGCAGGCTCCAACCTCTAGGCTAGGGCTCAGTTCCAGGCTCCAAGCTCCAGTCTCCAGGCTCTGTGCTCCAGGCTTTGGGCTCATGATCAGTTTCAGGCTGTGGGCTCCAGGCTCCAGGTTCAGGGTTTGGGGTCAGTTCAAGGCTCCTGGCTCCAGGCTCCACGCTCCACGTTCCGGGCTCGTGGCTCGTGATCAGTTCGAGGATCTGGGCTCCGGGCTAGAGTCTTTATGCTCTGGGCTCTGGGCTCCGTTCACCAGGATCTGTGCTCACGGCTCCAAGCTCCAAGCTCCAGGTTCGATGCTCCAGGCTCCAGACTCTTGGTCAGTTCAAGTTCCAGTGCTCCATGCTATAGGTTCCAGACTCCGGGCTCAGGGTCAGGTCCATGCTCCGTGTTCCAGGCTCCAGGCTCCAGGCTCAAGGCTCTTGGTCAGTTACAGGCTCAAGGCTCAAGGCTTCGGGCTTCAGGCTCCAAGCTCCAGGTTCCAGGCTACATGCTCTGGGTCAGTTCCAGGCTCCGGGCTTCAGGCTCCAGGCTCAGGGATCCAGGTTCCCGGCTCAGTTTCAGTTCCAGGCCCCAGTCTCCGGGCTCCAGGCTTCAGACTCCAGGTTCGGGGTAAGTTTCAGGCTCTGGGCTCCAGGCTCAAGGCTCCAGGCTCAGGGCTCCAGGTTCCAGGCTCCAAGCTCGTGGCTCAAGGCTCAAGACTCTGCGCTCCGTGCTCCGGGCCTGTGGTCAGTTCCAGACTCCGTGATCAAGGATCCAGGATCCGGACTCGTGGTTAGTTCTTTGCTCCAGGCTCAAGGCTCCCGGCATCAGGCTTAGACTCCAGTCTCCAGGCTCCAGGCTCTTTTTTCAGAGTCAGTTCCAGGCTCTGGTCTCAAGGTTCTGTGCTCGGGGTCAGTTCCAGGCTCCGGGCTCATGGCTCAAGGCTTGGAGTCAGTTCGAGGATCTGGGCTCCGGGCTCAAGTCTTTAAGCTGTGGGCTCTAGGCTCCACGCTCCAGGCTCCGTGCTCCAGTCTCTAGGCTCCAGGCTCCAACATCCAGGTTCCATGCTCCAGGCTCCAGGCTCTTGGTCAGTTCCAGGCTCCGGGCTCCAAGCTCCAGGCTCTGCGCTCAAGGCTCCGGACTCGTGATCAGTTCCAGGCTCCAGGCTCCAACATCCAGGTTCCATGCTCCAGGCTCCAGGCTCTTGGTCAGTTCAAGGCTCCGGGCTCCGGTGTCCAGGCTCCGTGATCAAGGATCCAGGATCCAGCCTCGTGGATAGTTCTTTGCTCCGGGCTCCAGGCTCCGGGCTCCAGGCTCCAGGCTTAGACTCCGGCCTCCAGGCTCAAAGCTCTGTGCTAATGGCTCTATGCTCCGGGCTCCAGTTTCGGAGTCAGTTTCAGGCTCCGGGCTCATGGCTCGGGGTCTTTTTTTTTTTTTTTATAATTCAAGTTTTTATTAGAGTTTTCACTTGGATCATGACATTCATACAGTGTTGCTTAATAATAACAATAACATTGAGGGCTTCTGTACATACATGAAAAAAAAACAAACAAAACTACAAGGCGTGGAAGATCTTAAAGAAAAGAAAAAAAAAATAATAATAAAAAAATTAAAATGATAATTAATTAATTAATTAATTAATTAAATACATGAGGGAAGTAGTTCAACTTTCATCCTGCTGACTGTCAGTCATAGTTATGTAAGACCAGAATGAGTCCCAAACTGGTGCTGTGGTTTTATCCCTGTTATTGATCTTATGAAGCACCAGGGCCAGATTAACACTTCATTGTACCCTGGGCAACAATATTCAAGGGCCCTATCATCACAACCCCAGGATCCCTATAATCTGGCAAAATACAGAATAAGTTCCAGGAATATATGTAAATATACCCCATACTTCAATATCTAACTATCATCAAATGCATTTTGATGTACAAATGTGTAAATGCTCGTAGAACTACAAGTGCACCACTATAGCCTCTTGTCAAGGCCACTCACTTGCATATGATGATATGAAAACAAAACACATTAGCATCAGTATAATCTAAAATTGATCCACTACATTAGAAAGAGAGGGAAGTGTCCTCCATTTTCACAAAAAATAAATAAGAAACCATTTCCAAAGTATCCAGTATATATTTAAGAACACTTTTTGCCAACACAAATGTATTGAATCGTCAGAAAAAGCCCACAGACAAAACACAAACATAATCTGATAGACTCAGATATGAATTTTAACTCTTTCCCCGCCAGAGCATTTTCCAGTGAGTTGGTAGCCAGCGCCAGCCTTTTTGGTCATTTTCACTAATCTTTGGAGGCTCACTGAAAATGTTGTGTTAGGAGTATGTGAACACTGAATACATCAAAAGAAAGAACAGAACTTCAACTTTTAAACACAAAAAACGATTTTATTCTATCTTCATTCGTTCGTGAGATATGAATATTTGAATATTGGTCATTTTCAGGAAAAAAATGAATTTAGAGCAAAAAACTGAGAAAATTGAATTTTTTCAAAGACATTGATTTTCAAGATAAAACTGATTTCCTATTTACATTTTTGACTCTTTCTTCTTTACCAACCGTAACACTGTATTCAAAATCACAAAATAAAATAATTATAACAACAATAATAATAACAAACAGCTCTAAGATATTCCATCATTCCGCAAAATGTTAGTGGAATCCACACCAAACTTTAGACCAAACATCTTCTAAAGCACCAGGTTCCTTCTAAACTTTACACTTTGACATACATCAGTTATAAGTAACAACATATTAGTTTAGCTTTTTGATATAAACACTTCAATATTCCTCATTTTCAAGAAAAAAAGAAACAAATTCACTAAATACTGCAGATTTCTGGCCTTTCTTTGGCTGCACCACATCCTCCTGTTGGACCACCTGCTGTGTTTGATCTGTAAATAATTATATGGACATGTAGTTATTTATCTTTGGATGTATATGAATATATGTATTTATTTATTTATTTCATACAAAAGCTAAATCCAACAGTGTCTTACCTCTGTCCCTGCTGACATTCTACAGCTGAATCTGTTCTGTGTCCTCAGTCTGAATCTGAACTCACTCTAACAGATGAACACTAGCTGTCCTTTGTCTTGTCCCACGTCTGGTTGTCTGTCTTCTCCTTGAATGTCCCCTAGAAATGTCTCTTTTCTCTTCCTCCTGTCTGTCATTTTCTCCGTGTCGCTCCGTGCCCCCCCCCCCCCCCCATCTCCGTGTCGGACCTGAGCCGCTCCGTGTTTCCCGTGTTCCGTGTCCGTCTCCCTCACCTTCTATTTCTCCGTTCCTGTCTCTAAATGGTTCTTCTGTAGCTCCATCACATATTGAACTGTCAGACTCTGTCTCCATAATCATCTTTAAGGCTTTTGAAACTGCGCGCGGTTCCTGCACAGTCTGCACTTCCTCATTCAGTGACTGCCGCTGGATGTGTTGCCATGGGATACGGAGACTCCAGTGCAAAAGCGTTTAACCCGGTCCTTCATTTTTCCGAAAAAACTGCTTAACTGTTTGTTTTTGGACTAAGGAAAGTATTTCACATGATCCGCAACACCTCCAACTATAGCATAACAGTGAAAACACGGATTGAAAATCTCGTCATTGGCGAAGAAAGAGTTAAACAGAAATCCACTTGTCACCTCAGAATTCAACAAGAGAGTTAAAGTAAGTGCAATGTAAACATCGTTTTGATTCGCGTACGTATGTCGCATAGTTCTTGACGTCTCACATCCCGCTCAGTGCACGCACGTTGATTTGCGTCACAGCTGATTTGCTTTTGGACTGACCAATGAGGAGAGGGTCTCAGCTCACGGTCACAGACAGCAGGAGCAGGGTTTCTGTGCAGTGCAATAGCTCCGGACAGCGGACAGTTTCATTTATAAGCAAAAGATAACCAGATATTTTCGTTATGCCCGAGCTACCCAGGGCCCTTCAGACATCGCGGGCCCCTGGGCAATTGCCCAGTTGCCCATATGGTTAATCCGGGCTTGTGAAGCACACATTCATATGAAGCAGTCTTTATCATCCTATTGACCCATTCTTTAAACTGTGGGGCTTTAGGTATTTTCCAGTGTTTAAGAATAATCCTGACGGCTACTGAAACCATAATAACAGAAAATTTTTCGTTTGATACATTAGCTATCTGTCCTTTTTCACCCAGTAAACACAGCCTTGGACAAAGTGGCACAGTTCTGTCCAACCAATTATTTAGAGTATGAATTACAACTATCCAGAAACGTTTGATGATTGGACATTCCCACAAACAGTGGATCAGAGTACCATTATCATTTTGACATTTCCAACACATTGAGTTATTCATCAGACCTAATCTATTCAGTCTTACAGGTGTCCAATAATATCTTTGTAATATTTTATATTGTGTAAATTTACCTTTACCTTCCTTTAAAAATTTACCACATTGTGAAATTATTTTCGTCCATTCCTCATTCCCAGAGATAACCCCAATGTCTTTTTCCCATAAAACCTTCAGACTGTTCAGATCAGGACTGAGTGCATAATTCATTCGTCTATAAAATATTGAGGCTCTATGATGGTGAGGTGGTAAAACCAAATACTCCAATATATGGTTATCTTCAGTTTGCCGATGTAGTGACATGATACAGTTCCTTATCTGAAGATATTTCCAGAAATGTTCCTTTCCTTTTAGTTTATATTTACTCAGTAGGTCATTATAAGACATAAACACTTCACTATTATACAAATTGTCCAGTGTACATATTCCATGGTTGTGCCAACTCTTCCAATAGATTGGACTTTTACCAATACAAATTACAGGATTTTGCCACAAGGACAAATATAGTTGTTTATAATGAGATAATTTAAGCATTTTGTGCATCTTCATCCAAACTTCCTTTGAATGCAACATGATAGGGTTGGAAATTCTAGCTGAACTTTGAGAGAGAAGCTCTATGGGTGTGAAAGGGAAAGACAAAGATTTTTCTATAATGGCCCAATCTAAATGATACTGGCCAGTCCAATGTAAAGACAGTTTCACCATCTCAAAGGAGATATAATAGTCTTGGGTCAGGTAAGCCCAATCCACCCTTGTCCCTGGGTAAACATAGTTTAGTTAGCTTGATCCTGGGCCTTTTCCCTTCCCAGAGAAACTCCTTAACTTAGTGTGTCATATTGATTAAAAATGGAAGGGGGCACTGTTACTGGCAGCATCATAAGATGATAATTGAACTGTGGTGAAACCACCATTTTAATTACATTTACTCTCCCCCACAGTGTCAACCTTATTTTATTCCACTTATCCAAATTAATTTTTATTTTTCGTAAGATTGGAACAAAGTTTAAATTTGGCATTTCTTCCACCTCCCTACATATTTTAATTCCTAAATATTTCATTCCCTTTGATATCCACTTAAAACCAAATTTTGTCATTATATCTTCACTACTAATCGCAGATATTGGCATTGCTTCGGATTTTGTCCAGTTAATTTTATATCCTGATACATCTGAGTAGGATTGTATTGTATCCATCAAGTGGGGTATTGAATGATTTGGGTCTTTGAAGAGGACCAAAATGTCATCTGCATAAAGCAGCAATTTGTGTTGTTTATCACCTCCCTCTATACCTCTTATTTCTGCATTTCCTCTTATGTTGACTGCCAGTGGTTCCAAAAAAATGTTGAATAACAAGGGTGAGAGAGGACACCCCTGTCTTGTAGCTCTCTTCAGACTAAAGAAGGGCGATATTACACCATTAGTTATTACCGATGCCTTAGGATTACTATATAAGATTTTTACCCATGTAATAAATGCAGATGAAAACCCAAAATTTGACAAGGTTGCAAATAAAAAATCCCACTGGACCCGGTCAAATGCCTTCTCTGCATCAAGGGAGAGGGCAACAATAGGACTATTGTTCTCTCTATTCAGACTTATTAAGTGCAGTAGTCTTCTCATATTATCTGTTGATGATCTATTTTTCATAAAGCCTACTTGATCTGTGTGAATAATACCTGGCAAAACTTCCTCTAAACGAGTCGCTAAAATTTTGGTCAAGATTTTACAGTCTACATTGAGTAAACTTATAGGCTGATAATTTGAGGGTTGTAATGGATCCCTATCCTTTTTTGGGATGACTGTTATTAAAGCCTCATCGAAAGTTGGTGGAAGAGATTGTAAAACAAATGCTTCGTTATATACTTCTTCTAAAACTGGGGCTAGGATATCTATGAACTGTTTATAGTATTCTATAGGGAACCCATCTAACCCAGGAGACTTCCCGTTCTTCATACCTAATATAGATTTTCGTATTTCTGTTTCTGTTTCTGTCACAGGACCATCTAACAGTTTTATCTGATCAAAAGATAACTTAGGCAGGTCCATATTAGTAAAAAAAGTCTGTTAATGCTTTAAAATCGGGGTATGTATCAGGTGTATAAAGTGCCTCATAATATTTTTGTAACACCTCATTAATTTGTTTAGTGTCAGTCACTGTTATATTACCTTTTGTAATGGCTGGTATTAAATTACAAGAGTTACGCTTTGGGCTCAGGGTCAGATCCCTGCTCCGGGTTCCAGGCTCCAGGCTCATTTTTGGTGGTCAGTTTCAGGCTCCGGGCTGCGGGCTCCAGGCTCCTTGCTCCGGGGAAGGCGGCCGGTTCCAAATTCCGGTCTCCCAGCTTCAGGCTCCAGGCTTCTGGCTTGGGGTAAGTTCCATGCTTGGGGTTTCACGCACAGGGCTCCAGGCTCCGGGCACGGGGTTTGTTCCAGGCTCCTGGCTCCTGGCTCCTGGCTCCAGGCTTTGGGCTCGGTGTCTTCTTCCAGGCCAAAGGCTCCAGGCTCCAGGCTCCAGCCTCCAGGCTCAAGTCTGCCAGCTCCAGTCTCAAAGCTCCAGACTCAAAGCTCCAGGCTCTGGGCTCGGGATCAGTTCAAGGCTCCGGGCTCCAGGACCCAGGTTTCAGGTTATGGGTGTATTCCATGCTCTGGCCTTCACTCTCAAGGCTCCGGGCATTGGGTCAGGTCCAAGTTCCAGTCTCCGGGTTTCAGGCTCGGGGTAAGTTCCATGCTCGGGGTTCCACGCCCTGGGCTATAGGCTCTGGGAACGGGGTCATTTCCACACTCCGAGCTCAGGAATCCAGGCTCCAGGCTCCGGACTCGGGGTCGGTTCTGGGCTCCGGGCTCCAGGCTCCAGGCTCCGGGCTCCAGGCTCTGGGCTCCAGGCTCTTGGAACGGGGTCATTTCCACGCTCCGAGCTCCAGAATCAAGGCTGCAGGCTCTGGACTCGGGGTCAGTTCCAGGCTCCGGGCTCCGGGCTCCAGGCTTCAGGCTCCAATCTCACGGCTCAATGCTCCGAGCTCCAGGCTTCAAGCTCGGGGTCAGTTCCAGTCTCCGGACTCCAGGGTCCTTGCTCAAGGTTTCGTGCTCGTGGTCAGTTCCAGGCTCCGGGCTCCAGGCTCCAGGCACGGGGTTATTTCCGGCCTCCAGACTCGTGGGCTCAAGGCTCTTGACTCGGGGTCAGTACAAGGTTTTTGGCTCCCGGCTCAAGGCTCCCAGCCCCCAGCTACATGCTCATGACTCCATGCTCCGGGCTCCAGGGTCCAAGATCAAGGTTCTGTTCTCTGTGTCAGTTCCAGTTTCCGTGGTCCATGCTCCATGTTCCAGGAAAAGGGCTGTGGGCTCAGGGTCCTTTCTTGGCTCCGGGCTCCAAGATCCGGACTTAAGGTCAGTTCCAGGCTCTTGGCTCCAGGCACCAGGCTCACGGCTCCATGCTATGAGCTCCAGGCTATGGGCTCCAGGCTTGGGGTAAGTTCAAGGGTTCGGGCCCCAGGCTCAGCGATCAAGGCTCCATGTTCACGGTCAGTTCAAGGCTCCAGGTTCTTTTCTCTGTGCCAGGGGTCAATTCGAGTATCTGGGTTCCGGGCTCCAGTCTTTAAGCTCTGGGCTCTAGACTCCGTGCTCTAGGCTCCATGCTCCAGGCTCTCGGCTCAAGGCTCCAGGCTCCAGGCTCCTGACTCCAGGCTCCAGACTCCGGGCTCTAGGCTCCATGCTTCAAGCTCTTGGATCCAGGCTCAGGGTCAGTTCCAGGCTCCGGGCTCCATGCTCTGGGGTCAGGGCTCCAGACTCCTGGATCCAGGCTGCAGGCTCCAAGCTCCAGGCTCCACGCTCCAGGCTCAAGGCTCTAGGCTCAAGGGTCTTGGTCAGTAAAAGGCTCCGTGCTCCAAGCTACCAGCTCCAGACTCCAGGCTCCAGATCAGTTCCAGGGTCCGGGCAAAAGGATCCAGGCTCAAGTGTCGGGATCAGTTCCGGGCTCCTGGCTCTGGGCTCTGGGCTCTGGGCTCTGGGATCCAAGCTCCTGGTTCCAGGCACAGGGCTCCGGGCGTTGGGTCAGTTCCATGCGCCAGGCTCCAGACTCCAGGCTCCATGCCCCAAACTCCAGGTCAAGGCTCCAGGTTCCTTGCTCAGGGTCATTACAGGCTGCGGAGTCCGGGCTCCAGGCTCCAGGCTCCATGCTCCATGCTCTAGGCTCGGGGTCAGTTAAGGGCTCCGGGCTCCAACCTCCAAGCTCCAGGCTCCATTTTCCGGTTTCCAGAATCCCGGCTTGGGTTAAGTTCCAGGTGTCAGGCTCAGGGCTAAAGCCTCCTGTCTCCAGTCTTCAGATTCCGGGCTCCCTGCTCAAGGCTCAAGGCTCCGCCCTCAAGGCTTCGGGCTTATTGTCACTACTATTCTCCAGGTTCAAGGCTCCGGGCTCAAGGCTTCGGATTTTGGTTTAGTTCCATTCGCCGGGTTCCAGGCTTCAGGCTCCAAGCTTCGGGCTCTGGGTCAGTTCCAGGCTCCGGGCTCCAGGTACCGGGCTCCAGGTACTGGGCTCCAGGCTCCCCTTTCGGGGTTATTTCGAGGCTCCGGTATCCAGGCTTTGGACTCGGTGTCAGTTCCAGGCTCCAGGCTCCAGGCTCCAGGCTCCAGGCTCCAGGCTCCAGGCTCCAGGCTCCAGGCTCCAGGTTCAGGGCACCAGGCTCCAGGTTCAAGACTCTGCGCTCTAGGATCCGGGATCGGGGTCAGTTCTAGGCTCTGGGCTCCAGTTTCCAGGGTCCTGGCTCCAGGCTCCTGGCTCCAGGCTCAAGGCACCAGACTCTAAGCATCAGCCTCCAGGCGCCGCGCTCCTTCCTCTGGGATCCTGGCTTTGGGCTCAGAGTATGTTCCTGGCTCCAGGCTCAAGGCTCCAGGTTTTAAGCTCCATATTTCAGGCTCAGTTCCCAGCTACAGGATCTATGCTCAAGGCTCGTGACTTTGCGTTCCAGGCTCCAGGCACCTTGCTCTAGGCTCAAGGCTCCGGGATCCAGGCTCAAGCCTCGGGGTCAGTTCCACTCTCCGGGCTCAAGACTCCAGGCTCAAGGCTCAGGGTCAGTTCATGAATCCAGTCACCAGACTCTCGACTCCAGGCTCCATGCTTCAAGCTCTGGGCTACAGGCTATAGGCTCCAGGCTCAGGGTCATTTCCAGGATCCAGCCTCCATGCTTAAGACTCTTGGCTCAAGGCTCTGGGCTCAGTGTCAGTTCCAGGCTCTGGGTTCCCCGCTCAAGGCTCCAGGCTCCAGGTTCCAGGCTCCAGGCTCCAGGCTCCAGGCTCCAGGCTCCAGGCTCCAGGCTCCAGGCTCCAGGCTCTGGTTATGGGGTCCGTTCCAAGTTCCGGTCTCCAGATTTTAGGCTCCCCATTTCGGGTTTGGGGTAAGTTCCAGGCTCCAGGCTCCGTAGTCCGGGATTGTTGCTATGCGTTCCTGGCTCCAGGCTTAAGGCTCCAAGCTAAAAGCTCCAGGCTCGGGGTAAGTTCCATGCTCCGGGCTCAAGGCTCCAAGCTCAAGGGTCGGGATCAGTTCAGGGCTCTGGGCTCTGGGCTCTGGGCTCTGGGCTCTGGGCTCTGGGCTCTGGACTCTGGGCTCTGTGCTCCAGGCTCCCTGCTCCAGGAAACAGGCTCAAGGCTCGTGGCTCCGCGTTCCGGGTTCCAGGCTCAAGGTTCAAGGCTCCATGTTTGGGGTCATTTCCAGGATACGGGCTCCAGGCTCTGGTCTCGTTTTCGCTTCCAGTCTCATGGGTCCGGGCTCCTAGGGCTGGGCTACGGGCTACAGGATCACCTCAATTACCAGACCCCTCGGTGAACCCATGTACTACACACACATATGTGTATAAACCACTGATTTGTCAGTATTCTCTGTTAATAGACAACAGTACATGTACATAACTGTAAAATAACTAACTTTTGTCACACTCTTTGCTCTCTCTCTTAGATTTCATTTTTTTTAGTGTTTCACACGAAAAGAAGCTGTTTTGGTCACTTTGAGACTAGGATGTTTTTTTCTCAAAGAAAACTTCATGAACTGAAAAGACTCGAACAAAATAGCAATAAACCAATTATTTTTGACTTATTCGTTTCCCATCTTTTCTGAGTAGAAGAGGCAAAAATTTCATTTTTGAGCGTTTCACGCGATAAGAAGCTGTTTTGGTCACATTGAGACTAGGATACTTTTTTTCTCAAAGAAAACTTCATGAACTTGAACAAAACAGTTATAAACCAATTATTTCTGACTTGTTTTAAGTGTTTTCCTTCTTTTCTGAGTAGAAGAGTCAAAAATGTCATTTTTGAGCGTTTCACGCGATAAGAAGCTGTTTTGGTCACTTTGACACAAGGATGTTTTTTGTCAAGCAGAATTTCATGAACTGAAAAGACTCGAACAAAACAGCCATAAACCATATATTTCTGACTTGTTTTTAGTGTTTTCCTTCTTTTCTGAGTAAAAGAGGAAAAAATGTCATTTTTAAGCGTTACACGTGATAAGAAGCTGTTTTGGTCACTTTGAGACAAGGATGTTTTTTGTCAAGCAGAATTTCATGAACTGAAAAGACTCGAACAAAACAGCCATAAAGTACTTATTTCTTACTTGTGTTTTTTTTTTTTTTTTTTGCGTTTTTCTACTTTTTAGAGTAGAAGAGGATAAAATGTCATTTTGAGCGTTTCAGACGATAAGAAGCTGTTTTGGTCACTTTGAGACAAGAAATTTTTTTTCTCAAAGAAAACTTCATGAACTGAAAAGACTCGAAAGAAACAGCCATAAACCACTTATTTCTGACTTGTTCTTTGGGTTTTCTTTGTTTACTGAGTAGAAGAGGTAAAAATTTCATTTTTGAGCGTTTCAGACGATAAGAAGTTGTTTTTGTCACTTTGAGACAAGGATGTTTTTTCTAAAGCAGAACTTCATGAACTGATAAGGATTTGAACAAAACAGCCATAAAGTACTCATTTCTGACTCCTTTTTTTTTTTTTTTTTTTTTTTTTTTTTCCGTTTTTCTACTTTTCAGAGTAGAATAGGCCAAAATGTCATTTTTGAGCGTTTTAGACTTTAAGAAGCTGTTTTGGTCACTTTGAGACAGGGATGTTTTTTTCTCAAGCTGAACTTCATTATCTGATGAGACTTGAACAAAACAGCCATAAAACATTTATTTCTGACTTGTTCTAAATGTTTTCATGCTTTTCTGACTATATAGGTAAAAATGTCATTTTTGAGCGTTTAAGACGATAAGAAGCTGCTTTGGTCACTTTGAGACAAGGATGTTTTTTCTCAAGCAGAACTTCAAATCTAGAAGACTATGACAAAAAAGAAATAAACCACTTATTACTAACTTTTTTTTAGTGTTTTCTTTCTTTACTGAGTAGAAGATGCAAAAATGTACTTTTTGAGCGTTTTAGACGATAAGAAGCTGTTTTTGACACTTTGAGACAAGGATGTTTTTTTCTCAAGGAAAACTTCATGAACTGATAAGACTTGAACAAAACAGCCATAAAACATTTATTTCTTGACTAGTTATTAGTGTTTTCATGCTTTTCTGACTATATCAGTAGAAATGTCATTTTTGAGCGTTTTACACGATAAGAAGCTGTTTTCGTCACTTTATGACACGATGTTTATTCTCAAGATGAAATTCGTAATCTGACAAGACTTTGACAAAACAGCCATGAAACACTTATTTCTGATTTGTTTTTAGTGTTTTCCTTCTTTAGTAGTAGTAGAAGAGGAAAAATTTCCTTTTTTGACGATAAGAAGCTGTTTTTGTCATTGTGAGACAAGAATGAGATGCCATCGCACATTGACAAAACATCCATAAACCACTTTTTTCTTACTTGTTTTCTTAATTTTCTGACTAGACTGGTAAAATGTCATTTTTGAGCCTTTCGCGCAAGCTGAAACCATACCATAACAGTATGGTCACTTTTGAGACTAGGATTTTATTTCTCAAGTAGAACTTCATCATTTTTCCGTTGACAAACAGCCCTAAGCCACTTATATTCTTTCGTGTTTGTACAGTTTTCTTGCATTTCTAAGTAGAGAAGGAAACAATGTCATTTTTGATCGTTTCACACGAAAATAAACGCTTTGAGACAAGGATTTTTTTTCTCAAGCAGAACTTCATGATACCACTTTGACAAAATAGCCACTTTTTCTTGACTTGTTTTGAATATTTTTCTGCTTTTTTTAGTAGAGTCAGTAAAAATGTCATTTTTGAGCATTTCACTTCAAGAGAAGCTGTGGGACTTTTCAATTTTTCCAGCCTTTGTCTTTGTTATTTTTTTCAAAGACAGAACCCTGGTTGCCCTAACCCCATTTTTTTTCTAACCACTGGATCTTTTCCTCACGTGGAGCTGGAAACCTATAATCTCCTGGCCCGGTCTGACTCTTTTTTTTTTTTTTTTTTTTCCCTTCTCGCTCCCCGTCTCTTCCTTCCAGCATCCTTAAAGTAGCACACTGAGTTCTTTCATTTTTCAAACTACCCAAGTGGAGACGGAAGTCTTCTCCACACTGAACCAAACCCAGGCGTTAGAACTCTGCTCCTCCTGGCCTAATCTGACTTTTTTCTGTCTGTCTCCCCCTCTCTTCTCTCCAGCATTCTTAAAGTTTCACACTTGGTTCTGGCATTTTTCAAACCACCCCGTGGAGATGGAATGCTGCCTTACATTGCAGCTACACACTAGTGGAAGAACTCTGTCCATGGTCCTGATTCTTTGTCTTTCGTTCTCTCTCACTCTCTCTCTCCCTCTTTCCTCCAACCCCCTTAAAGCTGCACACTGGCGTGCCTGGACATGGAAGAAACCTGGGAAATGTCGCACTGACCCTTGTCAGGGTTAGACCGGGACGGCTGGTGGACGGTGTGGACTCTGTCTTTTTTCCAGCCTGTGTGGGACATTGTTATTTTTCCAAAGACAGAACACCGGTTAGCCTAACCCCTTTTTTAACCTCCGGTTCTTCTGTCATCTTTAGCTGGATAACGATAAAACAGTAAATGTCATTTTTGAGCGTTTCACTTTAAGAGAAGCTGTGGGACCTTTCCTCATCTGAAGCTGGAAACCTAATCTCCAGGATCCAGGCTCCGGGCTCCAGGCACAGGGTCATTTCCAGGCCCCAGACTTCAGGCTCCAAGCTCTTGACTCGGGGTTTTTACCAGGCTCCGCGCTCCAGGCTCCATGTTCCCATCGCAGGGCTCCGGGTTTGTGGTCATTTCTAGGCTCCGGGCTCCAAGGTCCGGATTTGGGGTCAGTTCCAGTCTCCAGGCTCAAGGCTCACGGCTCCAGGCTCACGGCTTCACGCTCCAGGCTCCGGGCTCCAGGCTCCGGGCATGGGGTCAGTTCAAAGTTGTGGGATCCATGTTTCAGCCTCCAGGCTTCTGGCTCGGGGTAAGTCCCAGGCTCCGGGTTCCACGCCTTTGGCTCAAGGCACTGGGCACGGGGTGATTTCCAGGCTCCGGGCTCCAGGCTCCAGGCTCCAGGCTTCAGGCTTTTTGTGTTCTTCCAGGCAAGGTTATTATTCTTAACGAAAATGAACGAAATGACGAAAACTAAAATTGAAAAAACATTTTCGTCAACTGAAATAAATAAAAACTGTAATTAAAAGGAAAAAAAAAAGATAACTAACTGAAACTGTATTGTGTGGTTACAAAACTAACTAAAATGTATTATAATTATGTATAAAATTCCCTTCGTTTTCGTCTTTGTAAATGTCGTATTGATATCAAATTGATTTATTTCACTCCAGCAGTTTGAGCTAGCAGCACCATACAACACTACACAGTCTGTCATGGCTGGTCACTTGTGGTTTCCAGTCGTCTTCTGGTCCCCACTTTACCTGGAACATACAGACTAAAGCTTGGACACAGCAGCACAGTCCTGTCTGGGATTTACTTTAGTGACGAGTGGGGTCGTTTTTTTTTTTTTTTTGCGCTCACTGTGTGTGCGCGTGATTGACAAAGACAGAGCGGAGCTAAACGACAGAGTCAGTGTTGAACAAGCATCCAGGTAAAAACTGGAGAGATTATCACCATGAAAAGGCCTTCCAAGACCTTAACTGCACAGTTTATAAGAGGAGAAAAGAGGAGGATGAAAACTAATCCAATTACAGATGTATGGAACCTGTTATAATATTAAAAAATGGTTGATGTTACTAGCTACAGCTAACTGAACTGAAACGAAGCAAAGTTGGCTAACAATGGAACTGTAGATGATTAAGATATGAGATATATGCTAAGTTGTGGTTTACTGCTGATGAACGGGGTTATATATGTTTATCTATGTTTCTATGTGGTTTAACTGCTGGTTAGCTGGTTTATATGTTTCTTTCTGGTTTAACTGCTGGTTAGGTGGTTTATATGTTTCTTTCTGGTTTAACTGCTGGCTGCTTTGTGCATCTCCTCTCAAGCTTTACACATCATCTTTTTCACGTAATTTACGTTGTGTATGGATCACACACACACACCCCCAACCTGCTATAGGGAATTTATACATCATAATGTACATGTGTTTGCGTCTCTGCTCAGTCAATGAGCCGCCAAAACCCGACCCCCAAATAAAGTGTCCACAGTAACCCGCCGATTTGCGCCGCACTAATTTCTTTGAATAGGATGGTGAGGAAGATAAAATATATGACATAACTAAAACTAATACTGAAGTAAACTAAACTATAACTAAGCATTCAGAAAAAAATGATAACTAATAAAAACTAGCAAGCATGCTCTGAAAACTAATTAAAACTAACTGAATTAGAGAAAAAAGAGTAAAAACTAAATAAACCTAATCCAGAAATCCAAAACTATTCTAACTTTGATTCCAGGCTCCTGGCTCCATGCTCCCGGCTCAAAGCTCCAGGCTCAAGGCTCATTGCTCCGGGCTCAAAATCAGTTCCAGGCTCTGGGCTCAAGGCCCCAGGTACCGGGTTCGGGGTCAGTTCCAAGCTCGAAGCTCCGGGCTCCAGGCTTGGCAATACAGAATCCAGGCTCCGGGCGCTGGGTCAGATTCAGGCTCCGGGCTCCGGGCTCCGGGCTCCGGGCTCCGGGCTCCGGGCTCCGGGCTCCGGGCTCCATTCTTTGGTTCAGTTCATATCTTGAGGTTTCTGGCTCCATGCTCTAGGCTCCGGGCACCAGGCTTTTGGCTCGGGGTCTTTTTCCAGGCTCCAGATTCCAGGCTCCAGGCAGCAAGCTCCAAGCTCCAGGCTCCGCGCTCATGGCTTTGACCTCATGTCTTTTTCCAGGCTCCAGATTCAAGGCTCCAGGCAGGGGGGCTGGTTCCGAGTTCCGGTCTCCTGGCTTCAGGCTCCAGGCTTCTGGCTCGGTGTAAGTTCCATGCTTGGGGTTTCATGCCCAGGGCTCCAGGCTCCGGGCACGGGTTTTTTTCCAGGCTCCGGGCTCCAGGCTTTGGGCTCGGGGTCTTCTTCCAGGCTCTAGGCTCCAGTCTCTAGTCTCACAGCTCCAGGCTAAAAGCTCCAGGCTCTGGGCTCGGGATCAGTTCAAGTCTCCGGGCTCCAGGGCCCAGGTTTCGTGTTTGGGGTGTATTCCATGCTCTGTCCTTTGGGCTCCATCCTCCAGGCTCCAGGCATTGGGTCAGGTCCTAGTTCCGTTCTCCAGGCTTCAGGCTCAAGGCTTCGGGCTCGGGGTAAGTTCCATGCTCGGGGTTCCACGCCCTGGGCTCCAGGCTCTTGGAACGGGGTCATTTCCACTCTCCGGGCTCCAGAATCCAGGTCCGGACTCGGGGTCAGTTCCAGGCTCCGGGCTCCAGGCTCCAGGCTCCAGGCTCGGGGTCAGTTCCAGTCTCTGGGCTCCAGGTTCCGTGCTCGGGGTAAGTTCCAGGCTCCGCGCTCCACACTCCATGTTCTGGGCACAGGGCTCCGGTCTTGTGGTCATTTCTTGGCTTTGTGCTCCAAGGTCCAGACTTAAGGTCAGTTCCAGGCTTTGGGCTCCAGGTTCCAGGCACACGGCTCCATGCTACGGGCTCCAGGCTTGGAGTAAGTTCCAGGGTTCGGGCTCCAGGCTCAGGGATCAAGGCTCCATGTTCATGGTCAGTTCAAGGCTCAGGGTTCTTTTCTCCGGGCTCGAGCTCAGTTCGAGTATCAGGGTTCCGGGCTCCAGTCTTTAAGCTCTGGTCTCAAGACTCTGCGCTCAGGGCTCCAGGCTCCAGGCTCCAGGCTCCACGCTCCTCGCTCCACGCTCCACGCTTTAGGCTCCAGGCTCAAAGCTCAAGGCTCTGGGCTCGGGATCAGTTAATGACTCTGGGCTCCAGGACCCAGGTGTCAGGTTCGGGGTTTATTCCATGCTCTTCCCATCAGCCTCCAGGCTCCGGGCATTGGGTCAGGTCCAAGTTCCGGTCTCCAGGCTTCAGGCTCCCGGCTTTGGACTCGGGGTAAGTTCCATGCTTGGGGTTCCATGTCCTGGGCTCCAGACTCCTGGAACGGAGTCACTTCCATGCTCCGGGCTCCAGAATCCAGGCTCCGGACTCTGTGTCATTTCCAGGCTCAGGACTCCAGGCTCAAGGCTCCAGGCTACTTGCTCTTCTCTTCAGGCTCTGGGCATCGGGCTCTAGGGTCCGGGCTCCAGGCTCCAGGCTCCAGGCTCCAGAGCCAGAGTTAGGGCTCCGGGGTGAGGCTCAGTTCCATGGTTCAGGTTAGGGCTGAGGCCAGGGTTAGGGCTCCAGGCTCAGGCTCACTTCCATGATTAGGGTTAGGGCTCAGTTCTAAGACCAGGGTATGGGCTCTGGGCTTAAGCTCAGTTCCAGGGTCAGTGTTAGGGCTTTGGCCAGGGTAAGGTTTAGGGCTCCGAGCTCGTGCTCAGTTACAGGCTCCAGGCTTCAGGCTCAAGGCTCATGGCTCTTGGTTCCAGGCTCCAGGCTCCAGGCTCAAGGCTCCATAATCCACGCTCAAGGCTCCAGGCTCCGTGGTCAGGGTCATTTCCATGCTCTTGGCTGCAGGCTTAAAGCTCTGGGCTCAGGGTCAGTTCCAGGCTCCAGGCACCAGGCTGCAGGCTCCAGATTCAAGGCTCCATGCTCTGGGCGCTGGGCTCCAGGCTCCATGCTCTAAGCTCCGTGCTCTCTGCTCCGGGCTCCGGACTACAGGCTCAATGCTCCAAGCTCCGTGCTCTAGACTCTGGGCTCCAGGCTCAGGGTCAGTTCCAGGCTCTGGATTCCAGCCTCCTGCGTCTAGGCTCTGCACTCAAGGCTCCAGGCTCAGGGCTCAATGCACGGGGTCATTTTCAGGCTCCGGTCTCCAATGTCCGGACTTGGGGTGAGTTCCAGGCTCCGGGCTCCTTTTTCTGAGCTCAGGACTCAGGGCTTGGGGTCAGTTCCATGCTCTGGGCTGCAGGCTCCAACCTCTAGGCTAGGGCTCAGTTCCAGGCTCCGGGCACCGGGCTCCAGGCTCCAGGCACCACGCTCCATTCTCCAGGCTCCAGGCTAGAGGCTCCAGGTTCCAAGCTCCAGGCTACGCGCTCCATGCTGAGGGCTCGTGGTAAGCTCAAGGATCAAGGCTCCAGGCTCCATGCTCCAAACTCCGGGTCAAGGCTCCAGGTTCCTTGCTCAGGGTCATTTCCTGGCTCCGGGCTCCAGGCTTAAGTCTTCGGTCTCCATTCTCCGGGCTCAGTGTCTGTCCTAGGCTCTGGGGTCCAGGCCCCAGGTTCTGAGTTCGGGGTCAGTTCCAAGCTCAATGCTCCGGGCTCTAGGCTTTGCAATCCAGGCTCCTGGCTCTGGGTCAGTTCTAGGCTCCGGGCTCTGGGCTCCAAGCCCCAAGCTCCATTCTCGGGTTCAGTTCCACTCTCGAGGTTCCTGGCTCCAGGCTCCAGGCTCCGGGCTCCGGGCTCCAGGCTTTGGGCTCGGGGTCTTCTTCCATGCTCCAGACTCCAGGCTCTAGCCTCCAGCCTGGAGAATGGAGCCTCCAAGCTCCATGCTTCGCGCCCCAGGCTATTTGCTCGTAGTCAGTTCCAGGGTCCGGGCTCATGGCTCCAGGTTCAGGGTTCGGGGTCAGTTTGAGGCTCTTGGCTCAAGGCTCTGCGATCCAGGCTTTGTGCTCGGTGTCGGAGGCTCCAGACTCCGGGCTCGGGTTCAGTTAAAGGCTCTGGGCTCCAGGCTCCGGGCTCCGGGCTTGGTGATACAGGATCTGCGCTCCAGGCTCATGAATCTTGGCTCAGGGCTCTGGATTTTGGTCAGATCAATTCTCTGGGCTCAAGGATCCAGCCTCTTGACTCGGGGTCAGATCCAGGCTCCTGGCACCGGGCTCCACGTTCCAGGCTTTGGGCTACAGGCTCAAGATTCAAGGCTCCAGCCTAAAGGCTCCAGGGTCCAAACTCAGGGTCAAGGGTCCTGGCTCCATGTTCTGGGACAGTTCCAAGCTCTGGGCTCCAGGCTCAAGACTCCAAGCTCCAAGCTCAAGGCTCAAGGCTCTGGGTCAGTTCCAGAATCTAGGGACCGGGCTCTTGGCTCAAGGTTCAAGGCTCCAGGTTCAAGGCTCCATGCTTCAAGCTCTTGGCTCCAGGCTCCAGGCACCAGGCTCAAGGCTCGGGGTCAGTTCCAGGCTCCGGGCTCCAGGCTTCAGGCTCCGGGCTCAAGGGTCTGGGCTCAGTGTCATTTCAGGGCTCCGGGCTCCAGGCTCCGGGCTCAGGGCTCCAGGCTCCAACCTCAAAGCTCTAGGCTCCAGGTTTCTGGCTCCGCGCTCCAGGCTCTGGGCTCCGTTCTCCAGGCTCCAGGCTCCTTCCATGGGGTCAGTTCAAAGTTCTTGGATCCAGGCTTCAGGTACCAGGCTTCGGGCTTTGGGTAAGTTCCAGGTTCCGGGTTCCTCACCCTGGGCTCAAGGGTCCGGGCACGGGGTAATTTCCAGTCTCCGGGCTCCAGGCTTTGGGTCTTCTTCCAGGCTCCAGGCTCCATGCTCCAGGCTCAGAGCTCCAGGCTCAAAGCTCATGGCTCCAGGCTTGGGATCACTTCAAAGCTCCGGGCTCAAGGGCCCAGGTTCCGGGTTGGGGGTCAGTTCCAAGCTCGAAGCTCCGGGCTCAAGGCTCCGCAATCCAGGATCAAGGCTCCGAGTTTTGGGTCAACACCAGGCTCAGGGCTCCAGGCTTAATTCTCGGGTTCAGTTCCAGTCTCGAGGTTCCTGGCTCCAGGCTCTGGGCTCGAGGCTTTGGGCTCTGGGTCTTCTTCCAGGCTCCAGGCTCCAGACTCCAGGCACCAGGCTCCAAGCTCCAGTCTCCAGGCTCTGTGCTCCAGGCTTTGGGCTCATGATCAGTTTCAGGCTGTGGGCTCCAGGCTCCAGGTTCAGGGTTTGGGGTCAGTTCTAGGTACCTGGCTGCAGGCTCCAGGATCCAAGCTTTGGTCTCAGTGTCTTCTTCAAAGCTCCAGACTCCAGGCTCCAGGCTCCACGCTCCGGGCTCCACGCTCCGGGCTCTTGGCTCGTGATCAGTTCGAGGATCTGGGCTCCGGGCCAGAGTCTTTATGCTCTGGGCTCTCGGCTTCGTGCACCAGGATCTGTGCTCCAGGCTCACGGCTCCAGGCTCAAAGCTCCAGGTTCGATGCTCCAGGCTCCAGACTCTTGGTCAGTTCCAGGCCCAGTGCTCCATTCTATAGGTTCCAGACTCCAGGTTTGGGGTTTGTTCCAGGCTCCGGGGTCCGGGCCAAGGTTCCGGGTTTGGGGTCAGTTCCAAGCTCGAAGTTCCGGGCTCACGGCTCCGCAATCCAGGATCCAGGCTCCGAGTTTTGGGTCAACTCCAGGCTCAGGGCTCCTCGCTTAATTTTCGGGTTAAGTTCCAGTCTCGAGGTTCCTGGCTCAAGGCTCTTGGCTCTAGGCTTTGGGCTCGGGGTCTTCTTCCAGGCTCCAGGCTCCAGACTCCAAGCACCAGGCTCCAAGCTCCAGTCTCCAGGCTCTGTGCTCCAGGCTTTGGGCTCATGATCAGTTTCAGGCTTTGGGCTCAAGGCTCAAGGTTCAGGGTTTGGGATCAGTTCTAGGCTCCTGGCTCCAGGCTCCACAATCCAGGCTTTGGGCTCAGTGTCTTCTTCAAAGCTCAAGACTCCAGGCTCCAGGCTCCAAGATCCACACTCCAGACTCTTGGCTCGTGATCAGTTCGAGGATCTTGGCTCCAGGCTTGAGTCTTTATGCTCTGGGCTCTCGGCTCCGTGCACCAGGATCTGTGCTCCAGGCTCACGGCTCCAGGCTCAAATCTCCAGGGTCGATTCTCCAGGCTCCAGACTCTTGGTCAGTTCCAGTTCATGTGCTCCATGCTATAGGTTCCAGACTCCAGGCTTGTGGTTAGTTCCAGGCTCTGGGGTGCATGCTCCATTCTCTGGTTTCCAGAATCCCGGCTTGGGTTAAGTTCCAGGCGCCGGGCTCAGGGCTAAAGCCTCCTGTCTCCAGTCTTCAGATTCCAGGCTCCCTGCTCAGGGCTCAAGGCTCCGCCCTCAAGGCTCCGGGCTCAAGGCTTCGGGCTTATTCTTACTTCTATTCTTCGGGTTCAAGGCTTCGGGCTTTGGGTCAGTTCCATTCTCCGGGTTACAGGCTTCAGGCTCCGGGCTTCGGGCTCTGGGTCAGTTCCAGGCTCCAGTCTCCAGGTACCGGGCTCCAGGCTCCCCTTTCGGGGTTATTTCCAGGCTCCGGCCTCCATGCTTCAGTCTCCGGGCTAAAGGCTCTGGGCTCAGTGTCAGTTCCAGGCTCTTGGCTCCCCACTCAAGGCTCCAGGCTCCGGGCTCCAGGCTCCAGGCTCCAGGCTCCAGGCTCCAGGCTCTGGTTATGGGGTCCATTCCATGTTCCGGTCTCCAGGTTATAGGCTCCACATTTGGGGTTTGGGGTAAGTTCCAGGCTCTGTAGTCCGGGCTTGTTGCTACACGTTCCAGGCTCCAGGCGTAAGGCTCCAAGATAAAACCTCCAGGCTCGGGGTAAGTTCCATGCTGCAGGCTCAAGGCTCCAAGCTCAAGGGTCGGGATCAGGCTCCGGGCTCCGGGCTCCGGGCTCCAGGCTTCAACCTCTTTGCTCCAGGCTCAAGACTCGGGGTCAGTTCCAGGCACCGGGCTCTAGGCTCCAAGTTCAAGGCTCCATGCTCCAGGCTCCATTCTCCCCGCTCCATGAAACAGGCTCCAGTCTCGTGGCTCCCCGTTCCAGGTTCCAGGCTCAAGGTTCAAGGCTCCATGTTTGGGGTTATTTCCAGGCTATGGGTTCCAGGCTCCGGTCTCGTTTTCGCTTCCAGTCTCAAGGGTCCGGGCTCGTAGCGCTGGGCTACGGGCTCCAGGATCACCTCAATGGCAAGAACCCTCGGTGAACCCATGTACCACACACTTCAGCACTGTTTGCGGTGGACCCGAGAACGGTGAAATCCTAGGCCCGGAAAGAACTGCACCCATCAAAAAACCATGTGGGGTAAAAAATAAATAAATTAAAACAAAAAAGAAGAAGAAGAAATTGACTTAGATTTCATTTTTTAGTGTTTCACACGAAAAGAAGCTGTTTTGGTCACTTTGAGACTAGGATTTTTTTTTCCTCAAAGAAAACTCCATGAACTGAAAAGACTTGAACAAAACAGCAATAAACCAATTATTTTTGACTTTTTGTTAGTTTTTTCCTTCTTTTCTGAGTAGAAGAGGCAAAAAAAAAAAATTCATTTTTGAGCGTTTCACGCGATAAGAAGCTGTTTTGCTCACATTGAGACAAGAATGCTTTTTTTCCTCAAAGAAAAGTTTTCTTGCATTTCTAAGTAGAGAAGGAAACAATGTCATTTTTGATCGATTCACACGAAAATAAACGCTTAGAAACAAGGATTTTTTTTTTTCTCAAGCAGAACTTCATGATACCACTTTGACAAAATAGCCACTTATTCTTTACTTGTTTTTAATATTTTTCTTCTTTTCTGAGTAGAGCCAGTAAAACTATAATTTTTGAGCATTTCACTTCAAGAGAAGCTGGGGACTTTTCAATTTTTCCAGCCTTTGTCTTTGTTATTTTTTTCAAAGATAGAACTCTGGTTGGCCTAACCCCCTTTTTTTTTCTAACCACCGGTGCTTTTCGTCACCTGGAGCTGGACACCTAATCTCCTGGCCCGGTCTGACTCTTTTTTTTTTTTTTTTTTTCCGTCTCGCTCCCCGTCTCTTCCTTCCAGCATCCTTAAAGTAGCACACTGAGTTCTGTCATTTTTCAAACTACCCCAGTGGAGACGGAAGTCTTCTCCACACTGAACCAAACCCAGGCATTAGAACTCTCCTCCTCCTGGCCTAATCTGACTTTTTTTCTGTCTGTCTCCCCCTCTTTTCTCTCCAGCATCCTTAAAGCTTCACACTTGGTTCTGGCATTTTTCAAACCACCCCGTGGAGATGGAATGCTGCCTTATATTGCAACTACACACTAGTGGAAGAACTCTGTCCATGGTCCTGATTTTTTGTCTTTCTTTCTCTCTCGCTCTCTCTCTCTCCCTCTTTCCTCCAACCCCCTTTAAAGCTGCACACTGGCGTGCATGGACGTGGAAGAACACTGGGAAATGTCGCACTGACCCTTGTCAGGGTTAGACCGGGACGGCTGGTGGACGGTGTGGACCCTTTCTTTTTTCCAGCCTTTGTGAGACATTGTTATTTTTCCAAAGACAGAACACCGGTTAGCCTCACCCCTTTTTTAACCTCCGGTTCCTCTGTCATCTGGAGCTGGAAAACGATAAAACAGGAAATGTCATTTTTGAGCGTTTCACTTCAAGAGAAGCTGTGGGACCTTTTCTCATCTGAAGCTGGAAACCTAATCTCCAGGATCCAGGCTCCGGGCTCCAGGCACGGGGTCATTTCCAGGCTCCAGACTTCAGGCTCCAAGCTCAAGACTCGGGGTATTTACAAGGCTTCGGGCTCCCGGCTCCCGGCTCCCGGCTCGATGCTCCGGGCTCCAGGCTTCAAACCAAGGTTCGGTGCTCGAGGTTTGTTCCAGGCTCCGCGCTCCAGTCTCCATGTTCCCTGCGCAGGGCTCCGGGTTCGTGGTCATTTCTAGGCTCCGCGCTCCAAGTCCGGACTTGGGGTCAGTTCCAGTCTCCAGGCTCAAGGCTCACGGCTCACGGCTCAAGGCTCACGGCTTCACGCTCCAGGCTCCGGACTCCAGGCTCCGGGGATGGGGTCAGTTCAAAGTTGTGGGATCCATGTTTCAGCCTCCAGGCTTCTGGCTCGGGGTAAGTCCCAGGCTCCGGGTTCGTCCCAGGCTCCGGGATCCACGCCTTGGGCTCAAGGCACTGTGCACGGGGTGATTTCCAGGCTCCGGGCTCCAGGGTTTGGGCTTTTGGTGTTCTTCCAGGCAAGGTTATTATTCTCAACGAAAATGAACGAAATGACGAAAACTAAAATTGAAAAAACATTTTCGTCAACTGAAATAAATAAAAACTCTGATTAAAAGAAAAAAAAAGATAACTAACTGAAACTGTATTGTGTGGTTACAAAACTAACTAAAACGTATAAAAATTATGTATAAAATTCCCTTCGTTGTTGTCTTTGTAAATGTCGGATTGATATAGCTAGCAGCACCATACGACACTACACAGTCTGTCATGTTTGGTCACTTGTGGTTTCCAGTCGTCTTCTGGTCCCCACTTTACCTGGAACATACAGACTAAAGCTTGAACACAGCAGCACAGTCCTGTCTGGGATTTACTTTAGTGATGAAAGGGGTCGTTTTTTTTTTTGTTCTTGGTTTTTTTTTTTTTGCGCTCACTGTGTGTGCGCGTGATTGACAGAGACAGAGCGGAGCTAAACGACAGAGTCAGTGTTGAACAAGCATCCAGGTAAAAACTGGAGAGATTATCACCATGAAAAGGCCTTCCAAGACCTTAACTGCACAGTTTATAAGAGGAGAAAAGAGGAGGATGAAAACTAATCCAATTACAGATGTATGGAACCTGTTATAATATTAAAAAATGTTTTATGTTACTAGCTACAGCTAGCTGAACTGAAACGAAGCAAAGTTGACTAACAATGGAACTGTAGATGATTAAGATATGAGATATATGCTAAGTTGTGGTTTACTGCTGATGAAAGGGGTTATATACGTTTATCTATGTTTCTATCGGGCTCATGGCCCCAGGTACTGGGTTCGGGGTCAGTTCCAAGCTCGAAGCTCCGGGCTCCAGGCTCCAGGCTTGGCAATACATAATACAGGATCGGGGCTCTGGGTCAGATCCATGCTCCAAGCTCCGTGCTCTCTGCTCCGGGCTCCGGGCTCCAGGCTCCAGGCTCCATGCTCCATGCTCCAGCCTCCGGGCTCTAGACTCCGGGCTCCAGGCTCAGGGTCAGTTCCAAGCTCTGGGTTCTAGCCTCCTGCGTCTAGGCTCTGCACTCAAGGCTCCAGGCTCAAGGCTCAATGCACGGGGTCATTTTTAGGCTCCGGTCTCCAATGTCCGAACTTGGGGTCAGTTCCAGGCTCCGGGCTCCAGGCTCCTGTTTCTGAGCTCAGGGCTCTGGGCTTGGGGTCAGTTCCATGCTCTGGGCTGCAGGCTCAAACCTCTAGGCTAGGGCTCAGTTCCAGGCTCCAGGCTCCAGGCTCCAGGCTCCAGGCTCCAGGCACCAGGCTCCAGGTTCCAAGCTCCAGGCTCTGCGCTCCATGCTGAGGGCTCGGGGTAAGTTCAAGGCTCCAGGCTCAAGGATCAAGACTCCAGGCTCGATGCTCCAAACTCCGGGTCAAGGCTCCAGGTTCCTTGCTCTGGGTCATTTCCTGGCTCCGGGCTCGAGGCTTAAGGCTCCAGGCTCTGGGCTCAATATCAGTCCTAGGCTCTGGGCTCCAGGTTCCAGGTTCTGAGTTCGGGGTCAGTTCCAAGCTCAAGGCTCCGGGCTCTAGGCTCATCAGTCCAGGCTCCAGGCTCTGGCTCAGTTCTTGGCTCCGGGCTCCAAGCTCCATTCTCGGGTTCAGTTCCACTTTCGAGGCTCCTGGCTCTAGGCTCTGGGCACCAGGCTTTGGGCTTCGGGTCTTCATCCATGCTCCAGATTCCAGGCTCTAGCCTCCAGCCTTGAGCATGGAGCTCGGAGCCTCCAAGCTCCATGCTTCGCGCTCCAGGCTATTGGCTTGTAATCAGTTGCAGGGTCCGGGCTCCAGGCTCCAGGCTCCAGGCTCCAGACTCCGGGCTCGGGTTCAGTTCCAGGCTCTCAGCTCCAGGCTCCAGGCTCCAGGCTCCAGGCCCCAGGCCCCGGGCCCCGGGCCCCGGGCCCCGGGCCCCGGGCCCCGGGCTCCGGGCTCCGGGCTCCGGGCTCGGTGATACAGGATTTGCGCTCCAGGCTTTTGGATCTGGTCTCAGGGCTCCGGATTTTGGGTCAGTTCAATTCTCTGGGCTCCAGGCTCCAGCCTCTAGACTCGGGGTCAGATCCAGGCTCCTGGCACCGGGCTCCACGCTCCAGGTTGTGGGCTACAGGCTCAAGATTCAAGGCTCCAGGGTCAAAACTCAGGGTCAAGGGTCCTGGCTCCAGAATCCAGTTCCAGAATCTAGGCACCAAGCTCTAGGCTCCAGGTTCAAGGCTCCATGCTTCAAGGCTCCATGCTTCAAGCTCTTTACTCCAGGCTCAAGGCTCGGGGTCAGTTCCAGGCTCCGGGCTCCAGGCGTCAGGCTCCGGGCTTCAGGGTCTGGGCTCAGTGTCATTTCCAGGCTCCGGGCTCCAGACTCCGGGCTCAGGGCTCCAGGCTCCAACCTCCAACCTCCAGGCTCCATGCTCCAGGTTCCAGGCTCCGCGCTCCAGGCTCTGGGCTCCAGGCTCTGGGCTCCAGGCTCCAGGCTCCTTTCATGGGGTTAGTTCAAAGTTCTGGGATCCAGGCTTCAGGTACCAGGCTTCGGACTTTGGGTAAGTTCCAGGTTCTGGGTTCCACACCCTGGGCTCAAGGCTCCGGGCACGGGGTAATTTCCATTCTCCGGGCTCCAGGCTTTGGGTCTTCTTCCAGGCTCCAGGCTCCATGCTCCAGGCTCAGAGCTCCAGAATCAAATATCATGGCTCCAGGCTTGGGATCACTTCCAAGCTCCGGGCTCCAGGATCCAGGCTCCGAGTTTTGGGTCAACACCAGGCTCAGGGCTCCAGGCTTAATTCTCGGGTTCAGTTCCAGTCTCGAGGTTCCTGGCTCAAGGCTCTGGGCTCGAGGCTTTGGGCTCGGGGTCATCTTCCAGGCTCCAGGCTCCAAACTCCAGGCACCAGGCTCCAAGCTCCAGTCTCCAGGCTCTGTGCTCTAGGCTTTTGGCTCATGATCAGTTTAAGGCTGTGGGCTCTAGGCTCCAGGTTCAGGGTTTGGGGTCAGTTTTAGGCTCCTGGCTCCAGGCTCCACGATCCAGGCTTTGGTCTCAGTGTCTTCTTCAAAGCTCCAGACTCCAGGCTCCAGGCTTCACGCTCCGGGCTCTTGGCTCGTGATCAGTTCGAGGATCTGGGCTCCGGGCTCCGGGCTAGAGTCTTTATGCTCTGGGCTCTCGGCTCCGTGCACCAGGATCTGTGCTCCAGGCTCACGGCTCCAGGCTCCAGGCTCCAGGCTCCAAGCTCCAGGTTCGATGCTCCAGGCTCCAGACTCTTGGTCAGTTCCAGGCCCAGTGCTCCATGCTATAGGTTCCAGACTCCAGGTTTGGGGTTAGTTCCAGGCCCCGGGATCCGGGCCCAGGTTCCGGGTTTGGGGTCAGTTCCAGGCTCAAAGCTCCGGGCTCAAGGCTCCGCAATCCAGGATCCTGGCTCCGAGTTTTGGGTCAACTCCAGACTCAGGGCTCCTGGCTTAATTTTCAGGTTCAGTTTCAGTCTCGAGGTTCCTGGCTCCAGGCTCTTGGCTCCAGGCTTTGGGCTCGGGGTCTTCTTCCAGGCTCTAGGCTCCAGGCTCCAGGCTCCAGACTCCAGGCACTAGGCTCCAAGCTCCAGTCTCCAGGCTCTGTGCTCCAGGCTTTAGGCTCATGATCAGTTTCAGGCTTTGGGCTCCAGGTTCCAGGTTCAGGATTTGGGGTCAGTTCTAGGCTCCTTGCTCCAGGCTCCACGATCCAGGCTTTGGGCTCAGTGTCTTCTTCACAAAGCTCCACACTCCAGGCTCCAGGCTCATGGCTCCAGGCTCCAAGGTCCACGCTCCGCGCTCTTGGCTCCAGTCAGTTCGAGGATCTGGGCTCCGGGCTAGAGTCTTTATGCTCTGGGCTCTCGGCTCCGTGCACCAGGATCTTTGCTCCAGGCTCACGGCTCCAGGCTCCAAGCTCCAGGTTCGATGCTTCAGGCTCTTGGTCAGTTCCAGTTCCAGTGCTCCATGCTATAGGTTCCAGACTCCAGGCTTGGGGTTTTTTCCAGGCTCCGGGGTCCGGGCTCAAGTCTCCAGGCTCAAGGCTCAAGGCTCCAAGCTCCTGGTTCTGATCTCAGGGCTCCGGGCTCAGGGTCAGATCCATGCTCCGGGTTTGAGGCTCCAGGCTCCAGGCTCAAGGCTCCAGGCTTCGGGCTTCAGGCTCCAAGCTCCAGATTCCAGGTTCCAGGTTACATGCTCGGGGTCAGTTCAAGGCTCCAGGCTTCAGGCTCCAGGCTCAGGGATCGAGGTTCCCGGCTCAGTTTCAGTAACAGGTCCCGGTCTCCGGGCTCCAGGCTTCAGACTCCGGGCTCGGGGTCAGTTCCAGGCTCTGGGCTCCAGGCTCAAGGCTCCAGGCTCCAGGCTCATGTCATGGGGTCAGTTCGAGGCTCCAGGCTCCAGGCTCCAGGCTCCGTGCACAAGGCTCGTGGCTCAAGGCTCAAGACTCTGCGCTCCATGCTCCGGGCCTGTGGTCAGTTCCAGACTCCGTGATCAAGGATCCAGGATCCGGACTCGTGGTTAGTTCTTTGCTCCGAGCTCCAGGCTCCAGGCTCTTTTTTCAGGGTCAGTTCCAGGCTCTGGGCTCAAGGTTCTTTGCTCGGGGTCAGTTCCAGGCTCCTGGCTCATTGCTCAAGGCTCGGGGTCAGTTCGAGGATCTGGGCTCCGGGCTCAAGTCTTTAAGCTGTGGGCTCTAGGCTCCACGCTCCAGGCTCCGTGCTCCAGTCTCTAGGCTCCAACATCCAGGTTCCATGCTCCAGGCTCCAGGCTCTATGTCAGTTCGAGGCTCCGGGCTACAAGCTCCAGGTTCTGCGCTCAAGGATCCGGACTCGTGATCAGTTCCAGGCTCCAGGCTCCAGGCTCAAGGTTCCGGGTTCGGGGTCAGTTCAAGGCTCCGGGCTCTGGGCTCCGGTGTCCAAGCTCTTCAATCAAGGATCGAGGATCCAGCCTCGTGGTTAGTGCTTTGCTCCGGGCTCCAGGCTCCAGGCTCCAGGCTCCGGTCTCCAGGCTCCGGGCTCCAGGCTCCAGGCTAAGACTCCGGCCTCCAGGCTCAAAGCTCTGTGCTAATGGTTCCAGGTTCGCTCCGGGCTCAAGGCTCCAGTCTCGGGATCAGTTCCAGGCTCTGGGCTCTTGGCTCGTCGTCAATTGAGCATCTTGGCTCCGGGTTCAAGTCTTTAAGCTGTAGGCTCTATGGTCCACGCTCCAGGCTCCGTGCTCCAGGCTCAAGGCTCAAGGCTCCAGGCTCCAGGCTCCAACCTCCAAGTTCCATGCTCCAAGCTCCAGGTTGATGGTGAGTTCCAGGCTCCATGCTCTAGGCAATAGGTTCCAGACTCTAGGCTCAGGGTCAGTTCCAGGGTCAGTTCCGAGCTCTAGGCAATAGGTTCCAGACTCTAGGCTCAGGGTCAGTTCCAGGCTTTGGGCTCAAGTCTCCAGGCTCCACGCTCCAGGCTCCTTCTTCTGGGCTCAGGGATTTGGGCTCAGGGACAGATCCCTGCTCCGAGTTCCAGGCTCAAGACTCATTGTTGGTGGTCAGTTTCAGGCTCCAGGCTCCAGGTTCAAGGCTCCAGGCTCCAGGCTCCAGGCTCCAGGCTCCAGGCTCCAGGCTCTTGGCTCCGGGCAAGGGGGCCGGTTCCAAATTCCGGTCTCCCGGCTTCGGGCTCCAGGCACGGGGTTTTTTCCAGGCTCCTGGCTCCTGGCTTTGGGCTCGGTGTCTTCTTCCAGGCTCAAGGCTCCAGGCTCAAAGCTCAAGGCTGCCGGCTCCAGTCTCAAAGCTCCAGACTCAAAGCTCCAGCCTCTGGGCTCGGGATCAGTTCAAGGCTCCGGGCTCCAGGACCCAGGTTTCAGGCTCGGGGTGAGTTCCATGCTCGGGGTTCCACACCCTGGCTCTGGGAACGGGGTCATTTCCACACTCCGAGCTCAGGAATCCAGGCTCCGGACTCGTGGTCGGTTCTAGGCTCCGGGCTCCGGGCTCCAAGCTCTTGAAACGGGGTCATTTCCACAATCCGAGCTCCAGAATCAAGGCGGCAGGCTGTGGACTCGGCTCCGGGTGCTTTTCTCCGGGCCCGGGGTCAATTCGAGTATCTGGGTTCAAGACTCCAGTCTTTAAGCTCTGGGCTCTAGACTCCGTGCTCTATTCTCCATGCTCCAGGTTCCAGGCGCCAGGCTCTAGGCTTTAGGCTTTAGGCTCAAGGCTCAAGGCTCAAGGCTCAAGGCTCCATGCTCCAGGCTCCAGGCTCCATGCTCAAGGCTCCAGGCTCCTGAATCCAGGCTCCAGACTCTGGGCTCTAGGCTCCATGCTTCAAGCTCTTGGATCCAGGCTCAGGGTCAGTTCCAGGCTCCGGGCTCCATGCTCTGGGGTCAGGGCTCCAGACTCCTGGATCCAGGCTGAAGGCTCCAAGCTCCAGGCTCAACGCTCCAGGCTAAAGGCTCTAGGCTCCAGGGTCTTGGTCAGGAACAGGCTCTGTGCTCCAAGCTACCAGCTCCAGACTCCAGGCTCCAGATCAGTTCCAGGGTCCGGGCTAAAGGATCCAGGCTCCGCGCTCAAAGCTCCTGGTTCCAGGCACAGGGCTCCGGGCTTGGGGTCAGTTCCATGCGCCGGGCTCCATACCCCAAACTCCAGGTCAAGGCTCCAGGTTCCCTACTCAGGGTCATTTCCAGGCTGCGGAGTCCGGGTTCCAGGCTCCAGGCTCCAGGCTCCAGGCTCCATGCTCCATGCTCCATGCACTAGGCTCAGGGTCAGTTAAGGGCCCTGGGCTCCAAGCTCCAGGCTCCATTCTCCATTTTCCAGAATCCCGGCTTGGATTAAGTTCCAGGCGCCAGGCTCAGGGCTAAAGCCTCCTGTCTCCAGTCTTCAGATTCCGGGCTCCCTGCTCAAGGCTCCACCCTCAAGACTCCAGGCTCAAGGCTTCGGGCTTATTGTCACTTCTATTCTCCGGGTTCAAGGCTTCAGGCTCTGGGCTTTGGGATCTGGGTCAGTTCCAGGCTCCGGGCTCCAGGTACCGGGCTCCAGGCTCCCCTTTCGGGGTTATTTCGAGGCTCCAGTATCCAGGCTTTGGACTCGGTGTCAGTTCCAGGCTCCAGGCTCCAGGCTCCAGGCTCCAGGCTCCAGGCTCCACGTTCAGGGCACCAGGCTCCAGGTTCAAGACTGCTCGCTCTAGGATGTGGGATCGGGGTCAGTTCAAGGCTCTGGGCTCAAGGCTCCGGAATCAGGGTAAGTTTGTGGCTCCGGGCTCTGGTTTCCAGGGTCCGGGCTCCAGGCTCCAAGCTCCTTTCTCCAGGCTAAGGGCACCAAGCTCCAGACTCTAAGCATCAGCCTCCAGGCGCCGCGCTCCTTCCTCAGGGATCCTGGCTTTGGGCTCAGAGTATGTTCCTTGCTCCAGGCTCAAGGCTCCAGGTTTTAGGCTCCACATTTCAGGCTCAGTTCACAGCTACAGGATCTATGCTCCAGGCTCATGTCTTTGCGTTCCAGGCTCCAGGCACCATGATATAAGCTCAAGGCTCCGGGATCCAGGCTCCAACCTCGGGTCAGTTCCACTCTTCGGGCTCAAGACTCCAGGCTCAAGGCTGAGGGTCAGTTCATGGATCCAGTCACCAGGCTCTAGACTCCAGGCTCCATGCTTCAAGCTCTGGGCTCCAGGCTATAGGCTCCAGGCTCAGGGTCATTTCCAGGCTCCGGCCTTCATGCTTAAGGCTCCGGACTCAAGGCTCTTGGCTCAGTGTCAGTTTCAGGCTCTGGGCTACCCACTCAAGCCTCCAGGCTCCGGGCTCCAGGCTCCAGGCTCCAGGCTCCAGGCTCAAGGCTCAAGGCTCCAGGCTTCAGGCTCCAGGCTCTCGTTTTGGGGTCCGTTCAAAGTTTCGGTCTCCAGGTTTTAGGCTCCACATTTTGGGTTTGGGGTCAGTTCCAGGCTCAAGGCTCCAGGCTCCGTAGTCCGTGCTTTTTTCTACGTGTTCCAGGGTCCAGGCTTAAGGCTCTCAGCTAAAAGCTCCAGGCTCGGGGTAAGTTCCATGCTCCGGGCTCAAGGCTCCAAGCTCAAGGGTCGTGATCAGTTCCGGGCTCTGGGCTCTGGGCTCTGGGCTCTGGGCTCTGGGCTCAAGGCTCTGGGCTCTGGGCTCTGGGCTCTGGGCTCTGGGCTCTGGGCTCTGGGCTCTGGGCTTCGGGCTCCAGGCTCCATGCGTCAAGCTTTTTTCTCCAGGCTAAAGACTCGGGGTCAGTTCCAGGCTCCGTGCTCCAGGCTCCCTGCTCCAGGAAACAGGCTCCAGGCTCGTGGCTCCCCGTTCCAGGTTCCAGGCTCAAGGTTCAAGGCTCCATGTTTGGGGTCATTTCCAGGCTACGGGCTCAAGGCTCCGGTCTCGTCTTCGCTTCCAGTCTACAGGTTCCGGGCTCTTTGCGCTGGGCTACGGGCTACAGGATCACCTCAATGCCCAGACCCCTCGGTGAACCCATGTACCACACACTTCAGCACCTTTTGCGGTGGATCCGAGAACGGTGAAATCCTAGGCCCGGAAAGAACTGCACCAATCGTAAAATCATGTGGGGAAAAAATAAATAAAGAAAAAAAATAAAGAAGAAGAAGAAATTGACTTAGATTTCATTTTTTTAGTGTTTCACACGAAAAGAAGCTGTTTTGGTCAATATTAGACTAGGAGTTTTTTTTTTTCTCAAAGAAAACTTCATGAACTTGAACAAAGCAGTTATAAAGCAATCATTTCCGACTTGTTTTTTTGAGTTTTCCTTCTTTTCTGAGTAGAAGAGTCAATAATGTCATTTTCGAGCGTTTCACGCGATAAGAAGCTGTTTTGGTCACTTTGAGACAAGGATGTTTTTTCTCAAGCAGAACTTCATTATCTGAGAAGACTTTAACAAAATATTCATAAATCACTTATTTCTGACTTGTTTTTAGTGTTTTCCTTCTTTTCTGAGGAGAAGAGGAAAAAATGTCATTTTTAAGCGTTTCAGACGATAAGAAGATATTTTGGGCACTTTCAGACAAGAAATATTTTTTCTTAAAGAAAACTTCATGAACTGAAAAGACTCGAACAAAAATGCCATAAACCTCATATTTCTTAAGTGCTTTTAAGTATTTTTCTTCTTTTCAGAGTACAAGAGGCAAACATGTCATTTTTAAGCGTTTCAGACGATAAGAACCTGTTTTGGTCACTTTGAGACAAGGATGTTCTTTCTCGAGCAAAATTTAATGAATCTTGAAGACTATGACAAAAAAGCCATAAACCATTTATTTCTGACTTTTTTTTAGTGTTTTCTTTCTTTACTGAGGAGAAGAGGTTAAAATGTGATTTTTGAGCGTTTCAGACGATAAGAAGCTGTTTTGGTCACTTTGAGACAAGGATGTTTTTTCTCAAGCTGAACTTCATTATCTGATGAGACTTGAAAAAAAACAGCCATACAACATTTATTTCTTACTTGTTCTTTATTTTTTCATGCTTTTCTGACTATGTAGGTAAAAATGTCATTTTTGAGCGTTTTAGACGATAAGAAGCTGCTTTTGTCACTTTGAGACAAGGATGTTTTTTCTAAAGCAGAACTTCATTAATCTAGAAGACTATGACAAAAAAGCCATAAACCACTTATTTCTGACTTGTTTTTAGTGTTTTCTGTCTTTACTGAGTAGAAGAGGTACAAATGTCATTTTTGAGCGTATCAGAGGTCAAGAATTTGTTTTTGTCACTTTGAGACAAGGATGTTTTTTCTCAAGCAGAACTTCATCAACTGATAAGGATTTGAACAAAACAGCCATAAAGTACTTATTTCTTACTGGTTTTTAGCGTTTTTCTACTTTTCAGAGTAGAAGAGGATAAAATGTCATTTTGTGCGTTTCAGAAAAGTAGAAGCTGTTTTGGTCACTTTGAGACAAGAAATTTTTTTTTCTCAAAGAAAACTTCATAAACTGAAAAGACTCGAATAAAAAAGCCATAAACCACATGTTTCTTACTTGCTTTAAGTGTTTTTCTTCTTTTCAGAGTAGAAGAGGATAAAATGTCATTTTGTGCGTTTCAGACGATAAGAAGCTGTTTTGGTCACTTTGAGACAAGGATGTTTTTTCTCAAGCAGAACTTCATTATCTGATGAGACTTGAACAAAACAGCCATAAAACATTTATTTCTGACTTGTTCTTAATATTTTCATGCTTTTCTGACTATATAGGTAAAAATGTCATTTTTTAGCGTTTCTGACGATAAGAAGCTGCTTTGGTCACTTTGAGACAAGGCTTTTTTTTTCCCAAGCAGAACTTCATGAATCAAGAAGACTATGAGAAGAAAGCCATAAACCACTTATTTCTAACTTTTTTTTTTTTTTTTTTTTTTTAGTGTTTTCTTGTTTTACTGAGTAGAAGAGGCAAAAATGTACTTTTTGAGCGTTTCAGACGATAAGAAGCTGTTTTTTTTACACTTTGAGATAAGGATTTTTTTTTCTCAAGGAAAACTTCATGGATTTATAAGACTTGAACAAAACAGCCATAAAACATTTATTTCTTACTTGTTTTTTAGTGTTTTCATGCTTTTCCGACCATATCGGGAAAAATGTCATTTTTGTGCGTTTTACACGATAAGAAGCTGTTTTCGTCACTTTGATACACGATGTTTTTTCTCAAGCAGAAATTCGTAATCTGACAAGACTTTGACAAAACAGCCATCAAACACTTATTTCTGATTTGTTTTTAGTGTTTTCCTTCTTTTCGGAGAAGAAGAGGAAAAATTTCCTTTTTGAGCGTTCCCGACGATAAGAAGCTGTTTTTGTCATTGTGAGACAAGAATGAGATGCCATAGCACATCGACAAAAAAGCCATAAACCACTTTTTTCTGACTTGTTTTCTTAATTTTCTGACTAGACTGGTAAAATGTCATTTTTGAGCCTTTCGCGCAAGCTGAAGCTGTCCTGGTCACTTTTGAGACTAGGATTTTATTTCTCAAGTAGAACTTCATCATTTTCCCGTTGAAAAATAGCCATAAACCACTTATATTCTTTCGTGTTTGTAGAGTTTTCTTGCATTTCTAAGTAGAGAAGGAAACAATGTCATTTTTGATCGGTTCACACGAAAATAAACGCTTTGAAACAAGGACTTTTTTTCTCAAGCAGAACTTCATGATACCACTTTGACAAAATAGCCACTTATTCTTTACTTGTTTTTAATGTTTTTCTGTTTTTCTGAGTAGAGCCAGTAAAAATGTCATTTTTGAGCGTTTCACTTCAAGAGAATCTCTGGGACTTTTCAATTTTTCCAGCCTTTGTCTTACTTTTTTTATTTTTTTCAAAGACAGAACCCTGGTTGGCCTAACCCCCCTTTTTTTTTTTTTTCCTAACCACCGGTGCTTTTCCTCACCTGGAGCTGGACACCTAATCTCCTGGCCCGGTCTGACTCTTTTTTTTTTTTTTTTTTTTTTTTTTCTCGTCTCGCTCCCCGTCTCTTCCTTCCAGCATCCTTAAAGTAGCACACTGAGTTCTTTCATTTATCCCCCAGTGGAGACGGAAGTCTTCTCCACACTGAACCAATCCCAGGCGTTAGAACTCCTCTCCTCCTGGCCTAATCTGACTTTTTTTTCTGTCTGTCTCCCCCTCTTTTCTCTCAAGCATCCTTAAAGCTTCACACTTAGTTCTGGCATTGTTCAAACCACCCCGTGGAGATGGAATGCTGCCTTACATTGCAGCTACACACAAGTGGAAGAACTCTGTCCATGGTCCTGATTCTTTGTCTTTCTTTCTCTCTCGCTCTCTCTCTCTCCCTCTTTCCTCCAACCCCCTTAAAGCTGCACACTGGCGTGCATGGACGTGGAAGAACACTGGGAAATGTCGCACTGTCCCTTGTCAGGGTTAGACAGGGACGGCTGGTGGACGGTGTGGACTCTGTCTTTTTTCCAGCCTGTGTGGGCCATTCTTATTTTTCCAAAGACAGAACACCGGTTAGCCTAACCCCTTTTTTAACCTCCGGTTCTTCTGTCATCTGGAGCTGGATAACGATAAAACAGTAAATGTCATTTTTGAGCATTTCACTTCAAGAGAAGCTGTGGGACCTTTCCTCATCTGAAGCTGGAAACCTAATCTCCAGGACCCAGGCTCCGGGCTCCAGGCACGGGGTCATTTCCAGGCTCCAGACTTCAGGCTCCAAGCTCTGGACTCGGGGTCTTTACAAGGCTTCGGGCTCCCGGCTCAAGGCTCCCAGCTCGATGCTCCGGGCTCCAGGCTTCAAACCAAGGTTCGGTGCTCGGGGTTTGTTCCAGGCTCTGCGCTCCAGGCTCCGGGCTCCGGGCATGGGTTCAGTTCAAAGTTGTGGGATCCATGTTTCAGCCTCCAGGCTTCTGGCTCGGGGTAAGTCCCAGGCTCCGGGTTCCACGCCTTGGGCTCAAGGCACTGGGCACGGGGTGATTTCCAGGCTCCGGGCTCCAGGCATTGGGCTTTTGGTGTTCTTCCAGGCAAGGTTATTATTCTTAACGAAAATGAACGAAATGACGAAAACTAAAATTGAAAAAACATTTTCGTTAACTGAAATAAATAACAACTCTGATTAAAAGAAAAAAAAAAAGATAACTAACTGAAACTGTATTTTGTGGTTACAAAACTAACTAAAACGTATAAAAATTATGTATAAAATTCATTTCGTTGTTGTCTTTGTAAATGTCGGATTGATAAAGCTAGCAGCACCATACGACACTACACAGTCTGTCATGTCTGGTCACTTGTGGTTTCCAGTCGTCTTCTGGTCCCCACTTTACCTGGAACATATAGACTAAAGCTTGAACACAGCAGCACAGTCCTGTCTGGGATTGACTTTAGTGATGGAAGGGGTCGTTTTTTGTTTTTTTTTTGCGCTCACTGTGTGTGCGCGTGATTGACAGAGACAGAGCGGAGCTAAACGACAGAGTCAGTGTTGAACAAGCATCCAGGTAAAAACTGGAGAGATTATCACCATGAAAAGGCCTTCCAAGACCTTAACTGCACAGTTTATAAGAGGAGAAAAGAGGAGGATGAAAACTAATCCAATTACAGATGTATGGAACCTGTTATAATATTAAAAAATGTTTGATGTTACTAGCTACAGCTAGCTGAACTGAAACGAAGCAAAGTTGGCTAACAATGGAACTGTAGATGATTAAGATGTGAGATATATGCTAAGTTGTGGTTTACTGCTGATGAACGGGGTTAAATATGTTTATCTATGTTTCTATCTGGTTTAACTGCTGGTTAGCTGGTTTATATGTTTCTTTCTGGTTTAACTGCTGGTTAGGTGGTTTATATGTTTCTATCTGGTTTAACTACTGGCTGCTTTGTGCATCTCCTCTCATGCTTTGCACATCATTGTTTTCACGTAATTTACGTTGTGTATGGATCACACACACACACCCCCAACCTGCTATAGGGAATTTATACATCATAATGTACATGTGTTTGTGTCTCGTCTCAGTCAATGAGCCGCCCAAACCCGACCCCCAAATAAAGTGTCCAGAGTAACCCGCCGATTCGCGCTACACTAATTTCTTTGAATAGGATGGTGAGGAAGATAAAACATATGATATAACTAAAACTAATACTGAAGTAAACTAAACTATAACTAAGCATTCAGAAAAAAATAACTAATAAAAACTAGCAAGCATCCTCTGAAAACTAATTAAAACTAACTGAATTAAAGAAAAAAAAGTCAAAACTCAACTAAATAAACTTAAAATATAATTAAAAATCCAAAACTATTCTAACTGCTGGTTTACTGGTTTATCTATGTTTCTATCTGGTTTAACTGCCTGCTGCTTTGTGCATCTCCTCTCACGCTTTGCACATCATTATTTTCACGTGATTTACGTTGTGTATGGATCACACACACACACAAACCTGCTATAGGGAATTTATACATCATAATGTACATGTGTTTGCGTCTCTTCTCAGTCAATGAGCCGCCCAAACCCGACCCCCAAATAAAGTGTCCCGAGTAACCCGCTGATTCGCGCCGCACTAATTTCTTTGAATAGGATGGTGAGAAAGATAAAATATATGACATAACTAAAACTAATACTGACCTAAACTAAACTAAGCATTCAGAAAAAAATGATACCTAATAAAAACTAGAAAGCATGCTCTGAAAACTAATTAAAACTAACTGAATTAGAGAAAAAAAAGTCAAAACTAAATAAACCTAAATTACAATTAAAAATCTAAAACTATTCTAACTTTGCTTCCAGGCTCCTGGCTCCATGCTCCCGGCTCAAAGCTCCAGGCTCAAGGCTCATTGCTCCGGGCTCAGGATCAGTTCCAAGCTCGAAGCTCCGGGCTCCAGGCTCCAGGCTTGGCTATACAGAATCCAGGCTCCGGGCTCTGGGTCAGATCCAGGCTCCGGGCTCCAGGCTCCAGGCTCCGGGCTCTGGGCTCCGGGCTCCATTCTTTGGTTCATTTCATGTCTCGAGGTTTCTGGCTCCATGCTCCAGGCTCCGGGCGCCAGGCTTTGGGCTCGGGGTCTTTTTCCAAGCTCCAGATTCCAGGCTCCAGGCTCCAGGCAGCAAGCTCCAAGCTCCAGGCTCCGCGCTCATGGCTATGGGCTTGTGAACAGTTCCAGGCTCAGGGCTCCAGGCTCCAGGCTCCAAGCTACAGGCTCCAGGATCAGGGTTCGGGGTCAGTTCCAGTCTCCTGGCTCCAGGCTCCGTGATCCAGGCTTTTGGCTCATGTCTTCTTCCAGGCTAAAGACTCAAGGCTCCTTGCTCCAGGCTAGAGGCTCAAGGTAGTGCAGCTTGTTCCGAGTTCTGGTCTCCTGGCTTCAGGCTCCAGGCTTCTGGCTCGGTGTAAGTTCCATGCTTGGGGTTTCATGCCCAGGGCTCCAGGCTCCGGGCACGGGTTTTTTTCCAGGCTCCGGGCTCCAGGCTTTTGGCTTGGGGTCTTCTTCCAGGCTCAAGGCTCCAGTCTCTAGGCTCACAGCTACAGGCTCAAAGCTCCAGGCTCTGGGCTCGGGATCAGTTCAAGGCTCCGGGCTCCAGTACCCAGGTTTCGTGTTCGTGGTGTATTCCATGCTCTGGCCTTTGGGCTCAAGCCTCCAGGCTCCGGGCATTGGGTCAGGTCCAAGTTCCGTTCTCCAGGCTTCAGGCTCAAGGCTTCGGGCTCGGGGTAAGTTCCATGCTCGGGGTTCCACGCCCTGGGCTCCAGGCTCTTGGAACGGGGTCATTTCCACGCTCCGGGCTCCAGAATCCAGGCTCCGGACTCGGGGTCAGTTCCAGGCTCCGGGCTCCGGGCTCCGGGCTCCGGGCTCCGGGCTCCGGGCTCCGGGCTCCGGGCTCCAGGCTCCAGGCTCGGGGTCAGTTCCAGTCTCCGGGCTCCAGGGTCCTTGCTCAAGGTTCCGTGCTTGGGGTCAGTTCCAGGCTCCGAGCTCCACGCTCCATTTTCTGGGCACAGGGCTCCGGTCTTGTGGTCATTTCTTGGCTCCGGGCTCCAAGGTCCAGACTTAAGGTCAGTTCCAGGCTTTGGGCTCCAGGCTCCAGGCACACGGCTCCATGCTACGGGCTCCAGGCTTGGAGTAAGTTCCAGGGTTCGGGTCCAGGCTCAGGGATCAAGGCTCCATGTTCATGGTCAGTTCAAGGCTCAGGGTTCTTTTCTCCGGGCTCGGGCTCAGTTCGAGTATCAGGGTTCCGGGCTCCAGTCTTTGAGCTCTGGTCTCTAGACTCTGCGCTCCAGGCTCCAGGCTCTAGGCTCTAGGCTCCAGGCTCAAAGCTCAAGGCTCTGGGCTCGGGATCAGTTCAAGGCTCCGGGCTCCAGGACCCAGGTTTCGTGTTCGGGGTGTATTCCATGCTCTGCCCATCAGGCTCGAGCCTCCAGGCTCTGGGCATTGGGTCAGGTCCAAGTTCCGGTCTCCAGGCTTCAGGCTTCAGGCTCCAAGCTTCGGACTCGGGGTAAGTTCCATGCTCGGCGTTCCATGTCCTTGGCTCCAGGCTCCTGGAACGAAGTCATTTCCACGCTCCGGGCTCCAGAATCCAGGCTCCAGGCTCCAGACTCGGTGTCAGTTCCAGGCTCAGGGCTCCAGGCTCCAGGCTCTTCTCTCCAGGCTCCGGGCTTCGGGCTCGAGGGTCCGGGCTCCAGGCTCCAGGCTCCAGAGCCAGAGTTAGGGCTCCAGGTTGAGGCTCAGTTCCAGGGTTCAGGTTAGGGCTGAGGCCAGGGTTAGGGCTCCAGGCTCGAGCTCAGTTCCATGATTAGGGTTAGGGCTCAGTTCCAAGACCAGGGTTAGGGCTCCGGGCTTAGGCTCAGTTCCAGGGTCAGTGTTAGGGCTTTGGCCAGGGTCAGGTTTAGGGCTCTGAGCTCGTGCTCAGTTCTAGGCTCCAGGCTCCAGGCTTAAGTCTCAAGGCTCTAGGCTCTGGGTTCCAGGCTCCAGGCTCAAGGCTCCAGACTCCACGCTGAAGGCTCCAAGCTCCGTGGTCAGGGTCATTTCCATGCTCTTCGCTCCAGGCTCAAAGCTCTTGGCTCAGGGTCAGTTCCAGGCTCCGGGCACCGGGCTGCAGGCTCCAGATTCAAGGCTCCATGCTCCATGCTCCGGGCGCTTGGCTCCAGGCTCCATGCTCCAAGCTCCGTGCTCTATTCTCCGGGCTCAGGGCTCCGGGCTTCAGGCTCCATGCTCCAAGCTCCGTGCTCTAGACTCCGGGCTCGAGGCTCAGGGTCAGTTCCAGGCTCTGGTTTCCAGCCTCCTGCGTCTAGGCTCTGCACTCAAGGCTCCAGGCTCAAGGCTCAATGCACGGGGTCATTTGAAGGTTCCGGTCTCCAATGTCCGGACTTGGGGTCAGTTCCATGCTCTGGGCTGCAGGCTCCAACCTCTAGGCTAGGGCTCAGTTCCAGGCTCCGGGCACCGGGCTCCAGGCTCCAGGCTCCAGGTTCAAAGCTCCAGGCTCCGCACTCCATGCTTAGGGCTCGTGGTAAGTTCAAGGCTCCAGGCTCAACGATCAAGACTCCAGGCTCCATGCTCCAAACTCCGGGTCAAGGCTCCAGGCTCCTTGCTCAGGGTCATTTCCTGGCTCCGGGCTCCAGGCTTAAGGCTTAAGGCTCCGGTCTCCAGGCTCCGGGCTCAGTGTCAGTCCTAGGCTCTGGGCTCCAGGCCCCAGGTTCTGAGTTCGGGGTCAGTTCCAAGCTCAATGCTCCGGGCTCCAGGCTCTGCAATCCAGGCTCCAGGCTCTGGGTCAGTTCTAGGCTCCGGGCTCCGGGCTCGAAGCTCCATTCTCGGGTTCATTTCCACTCTCGAGGTTCCTGGCTCCAGCCTCCGGGCTCCAGGCTTTGGGTTCGGGGTCTTCTTCCATGCTTCACGCTCCAGGCTATGGGCTTTTAATCAGTTCCAGGGTCCGGGCTCCAGGCTCCAGGTTCAGGGTTCGGGGTTTGTTTCAGGCTCTTGGCTCAAGGCTCTGCGATACAGGCTTTGTGCACGGTGTCTTTTTCCGGGCTCCAGACTCCGGTCTCGGGTTCAGTTCCAGGCTCTGGGCTCCAGGCTCCAGGCTCCAGGCTCCAGGCTCCAGGCTCCAGGCCTCAGGCTCTGGGCTCCGGGCTCGGTGAAACAGGATCTGCGCTCCAGGCTTTTGGATCTGGGTTCAGGGCTCCGGATTTTGGGTCAGTTCAATTCTCTGGGCCCAAGGCTCCAGCCTCAAGACTCGGGGTCAGATCCAGGCTCCTGGCACCGGGCTCCACGCTCCAGGCTGTGGGCTACAGGCTCAAGATTCAAGGCTCCAGCCTAAAGGCTCCAGGGTCCAAACTCAGGGTCAAGGGTCCTTGCTCCATGTTTGGGGTCAGTTCCAAGCTCCGGGCTCCAGGCTCATGACTCCAAGCTCCATGCTCAAGGCTCAAGGCTCTGGGTCAGTTCCAGAATCTAGGCACCGGGCTCTAGGCTCCAGGTTCAAGGCTCCATGCTTCAAGGCTCCATGCTCCAAGCTCTTGGCTCCAGGCTCAAGGCTCGGGGTCAGTTCATGGCTCCGGGCTCCAGGCTTCAGGCTCCGGGGTCTGGGATCAGTGTCATTTCCAGGCTCCGGGCTACAGGCTCCGGGCTCAAGCCTCCAACCTCCAAGCTCCAGGCTCCATGCTCCAGGTTCCAGGCTCCGCGCTCCAGGCTCTGGGCTCCGTTCTCCAGGCTCCAGGCTCCTTTCATGGGGTCAGTTCAAAGTTCTGGGATCCAGGCTTCAGGTACCAGGCTTGGGGTAAGTTCCAGGCTCCGGGTTCCACACCCTGGGCTCAATGCTCCGGGCACAGGGTTATTTCCAGTCTCCAGGCTCCAGGCTTTGGGTTTTGGGTCTTCTTCCAGGCTCCATGCGCCAGGCTCAGAGCTCCAGGCTCAAAGCTCATGGCTCCAGGCTTTGGATCACTTCCAAGCTCCGGGCTCCAGGGCCCAGGTTCTGGGTTGGGGGTCAGTTCCAAGCTCGAAGCTCCGGGCTCAAGGCTCTGCAATCCAGGATCCAGGCTCCGAGTTTTTAGTCAACTCCAGGCTCAGGGCTCCAGGCTTAATTCTCGGGTTCAGTTCCAGTCTCGAGGTTCCTTGCTCCAGGCTCTGGGCTCTAGGCTTTGGGCTTGGGGTCTTCTTCCAGGCTCCAGACTCCAGACTCCAGGCACCAGGCTCCAAGCTCCAGTCTCCAGGCTCTGTGCTCCAGGCTTTGGGCTCATGATCAGTTTCAGGCTGTGGGCTCCAGGCTCCAGGTTCAGGGTTTGGGGTCAGTTCTAGGCTCCTGGCTCCAGGCTCCACGATCCAGGCTTTTGTCTCAGTGTCTTCTTCAAAGCTCCAGACTCCAGGCTCCAGGCTCCAGGCTCCAGGCTCCACGTTCCGGCCTCTTGGCTCGTGATCAGTTCGAGGATCTGGGCTCCGGGCTAGAGTCTTTATGCTCTGGGCTCTCGGCTCCGTGCACCAGGATCTGTGGTCCAGGCTCACGGCTCCAGGCTCCAAGCTCCAAGCTCCAGGTTCGATGCTCCAGGCTCCAGACTCTTGGTCAGTTCCAGTTCAAGTGCTCCATGCTATAGGTTCCAGACTCCAGGCTTGGGGTTAGTTCCAGGCTCCGGGGTCTGGGCTATAGTCTCCAGGATCAAGGCTCAAGGCTCCAAGCTCCTGGTTCTGATCTCAGGGCTCCGGGCTCAGGGTCAGATCCATGCTCCGGGTTCCAGGCTCCAGGCTCAAGGCTCTTGGTCAGTTACAGGCTCCAGGCTGAAGGCTTCGGGCTTCAGGCTCCAAGCTCCAGGTTCCAGGCCACATGCTCTGGGTAAGTTCCAGGCTCCGTGCTTCAGGCTCCAGGCTCAGGGATCCAGGTTCCCGGCTCAGAGTCAGTTCCAGGCCCCGGGCTCCGGGCTCCGGGCTTCATACTCCGGGCTCGGGGTAAGTTTCAGGCTCTGGGCTCCAGGCTCAAGGCTCAAGGCTCCAGGCTCCACTCATGGGGTCAGTTCAATGCTCCGGGCTAAGGGCTCCAGGTTCAAGGCTCCAGGCTCCAGGCTCGTGGCTCAAGGCTCAAGACTCTGCGCTCCGTGCTCCGGGCTTTTGGTCAGTTCCAGACTCCGTCATCAAGGATCCAGGATCCGGACTCGTGGTTAGTTCTTTGCACCGGGCTCCAGGCTCCAGGCTCCAGGCTCCAGGTTTCAGGCTCCAGGCTCCAGGCTCAAGGCTCCCGGCATCAGGCTTAGACTCCGGGCTCCAGGCTCTCTTTTCAGGGTCAGTTCCAGGCTCTGTGCTCAAGGTTCTGTGCTCGGGGTCAGTTCAAGGCTCCGGGCTCATGGCTTAAGGCTCAGGGTCAGTTCAAGGATCTTGGCTCCGGGCTCAAGTCTTTAAGCTGTGGGCTCTAGGCTCCACGCTCCAGGCTCCGTGCTCCAGTCTCTAGGCTCCAGGCTCCAACATCCAGGTTCCATGCTCCAGGCTCCAGGCTCTTGGTCTGTTCCAGGCTCCGGGCTCCAAACTCCAGGCTCTGCGCTAAAGGCTCCGGACTCGTGATCAGTTCCAGGCTCAAGGCTCCAGGTTCCGGGTTCGGGGTCAGTTCAAGGCTCCGGGCTCCGGTGTCAAGGCTCCGTGATCCAGGATCCAGCCTCGTGGATAGTTCTTTGCTCCGGGCTCAAGGCTCCGGGCTCCGGGCTCCAGGCTTAGATTCCAGCCTCCAGGCTCAAAGCTCTGTGCTAATGGCTCTATGCTCCGGGCTCCAGGCTCCAGTTTCGGAGTCAGTTCTAGGCTCCGGACTCATGGCTCGGGGTCAGTTTGAGTATCTGGGCTCCGGGTTCAAGTCTTTAAGCTGAGGGCTCTACGGTCCACGCTCAAGGCTCCGTATTCCAGGCTCAAGGCTCCAGGCTCCAACCTCCAGGTTCCATGCTCCGAGCTCCAGGTTCATGGTCAGTTCCAGGCTCCATGCTCCAGGCAATAGGTTCCAGACTCTGGGCTCAGGGTCAGTTCCAGGCTCTGGGCTCAAGTCTCCAGGCTCCACGCTCCAGGCTCCTTCTTCCGGGCTCAGGGCCTTGGGCTCAGAGTATGTTCCTGGCTCAAGGCTCAAGGCTCCAGGTTTTAGGCTCCATATTTCAGGCTCAGTTCCCAGCTACAGGATCTATGCTCCAGGCTCATGTCTTTGCGTTCCAGGCTCCAGGCACCACTCTCCGGGCTCAAGACTCCAGGCTCAAGGCTGAGGGTCAGTTCACGGATCCAGTCACCAGGCTCTAGACTCCAGGCTCCATGCTTCAAGCTCTGGGCTCCAGGCTATAGGCTCCAGGATCAGGGTCATTTCCAGGCTCCGGCCTTCATGCTTAAGGCTCTGGACTCAAGGCTCTTGGCTCAGTGTCAGTTTCAGGCTCTGGGCTACCCACTGAAGCCTCCAGGCTCCGGGCTCCAGGCTCCAGGCTCCAGGTTTTGGGGTCCGTTCAAAGTTCCGGTCTCCAGGTTTTAGGCTCCACATTTTGGGTTTGGGGTCAGTTCCAGGCTCCAGGCTCCGTAGTCCGTGCTTTTTTCTACGTGTTCCAGGGTCCAGGCTTAAGGCTCTAAGCTAAAAGCTCAAGGCTCGGGGTAAGTTCCATGCTCCGGGCTCAAGGCTCCAAGCTCAAGGGTCGGGATCAGTTCCTGGCTCTGGGCTCCGGGCTCCGGGCTCCGGGCTCCGGGCTCCGGGCTCCATGCTTCAAGCTTTTTGCTCCAGGCTTAAGACTCGGGGTCAGTTCCAGGCACCGGGCTCAAGGCTCCAAGTTCAAGGCTCAATGCTTCAAGCTCAAGGCTCCAGGCTTGTGGTCAGTTCCAGGCTCCATGCTCCAGGCTCCATTCTCCCTGCTCCAGGAAAAAGGCTCCAGGCTCGTGGCTCCCCGTTCCAGGTTCCAGGCTCAAGGTTCAAGGCTCCATGTTTGGGGTCATTTCCAGGCTACGGGCTCCAGGCTCCGGTCTCGTTTTCGCTCCCAGTCTCCAGGCTCATGGCTCGTAGCGCTGGGCTACGGGCTACAGGATCACCTCAATGCCCAGACCCCTCGGTGAACCCATGTACCACACACTTCAGCACTGTTTGCGGTGGATCCGAGAACGGTGAAATCCTAGGCCTGGAAAGAACTTCACCCATTGAAAAACCATGTGGGGAAAATTAAATAAATTAAAACAAAAAAGGAAAAGAAGAAATTGACTTAGATTTCATTTTTTAGTGTTTCACACGAACAGAAGCTTGTTTTGGTCACTTTGAGACTAGGATGTTTTTTTCTCAAAGAAAACTTCATGAACTGAAAAGACTTTAATAAAACAGCAATAAACCAATTATTTTTGACTTGATGTTAGTGTTTTCCTTCTTTTCTGAGTAGAAGAGGCAAAAAAAATTTCATTTTTGAGCGTTTCACGCGATAAGAAGCTGTTTTGGTCACATTGAGACAAGAATGCTTTTTTTCTCAAAGAAAACTTCATGAACTTGAACAAAACAGTTATAAACCCATTATTTCTTAATTGTTTTTAGTGTTTTCCTTCTTTTCTGAGTAGAAGAGTCAAAAATGTCATTTTTGAGCGTTTCACTCGACACGAAGCTGCTTTGGTCACTTTGAGAAAAGGATGTTTTTTGTCAAGCAGAACTTCATGAACTGAAAAGACTCGAAAACAAACAGCCATATACCACATATTTCTGACTTGTTTTTAGTGTTTTCCTTCTTTTCTGAGTAGAAGAGAGAAAAATGTCATTTTTAAGCGTTTCAGACGATAAGAAATTCTTTTGGTCACTTTGAGAAGAGAAATTTTTTTTCTCAAACAGAACTTCATGAATCTAGAAGACTATGACAAAAAAGCCATAAACCACTTATTTCTGACTTGTTTTTAGTGTTTTCTTTCTTTACTGAGTTGAAGAGGTAAACATGTCATTTTTTAACGTTTCAGGCGATAAGAAGCTGTTTTTGTCACTTTGAGACAAGGACGTTTTTTCTCAAGCAGATCTTCATGAACTGAAAAGGATTTGAACAAAAAAGCCATAAAGTACTTATTTCTTACTTGCTTTTAGTGTTTTTCTTCTTTTCAGAGTAGAAAAGGAAAAAATGTCATTTTTAAGCGTTTCAGACGATATGAAGCTGTTTTGGTCACTTTGAGACTAGGATGTTATTTTCTCAAAGAAAACGTCATGAATCTAGAAGACTGACAAAAAAGCCATAAACCACTTATTTCTTACTTGTTTTTAGTCTTTTCTTTCTTTACTGAGTAGAAGAGGAAAAAATGTAATTTTTGAGCTTTTCAGACGATAAGAAGCTGTTTTTGTCACTTTGAGACAAGGATGTTTTTTCTCAAGCCGAACAGCCTTCAGCCTGGATCCAGGAGTCTCATGGGAAGAAGACCCAAAGCCTGGAGCCCGGAGACTGGAAATTACCTCGTGCCCGGAGCCTTGAGCCCAGGGTGTGGAACCCGGAGCCTGGAACTTACCCAAAGTCCGAAGCCTGGTACCTGAAGCCTGGATCCCAGAACTTTGAACTAACCCCATGAAAGGAGCCTGGATCCTGGAGAACGGAGCCCAGAGCCTGGAGCGCGGAGCCTGGAGCATGGAGCCTGGAGGTTGGAGGTTGGAGCCTGGAGCCCTGAGCCTGGAGCCTGGAGCCCGGAGCCTGGAAATGACACTGAGCCCAGACCCTGAAGCCCGGAGCCTGAAGCCTGGAGCCTGGAGCCCGGAGCCTGGAACTGACCCCGAGCCTTGAGCCTGGAGTAAAGAGCTTGAAGCATGGAGCCTTGAAGCATGGAGCCTTGAACCTGGAGCCAAGAGCTTGGTTCCTAGATTCTGGAACTGGATTCTGGAGCCAGGACCCTTGACCCTGAGTTTTGACCCTGGAGCCTAGAGGCTGGAGCCTTGAATCTTGAGCCTGTAGCCCACAGCCTGGAGCGTGGAGCCCGGTGCCAGGAGGCTGGATCTGACCCCGAGTCTAGAGGCTGGAGCCTTGAGCCCAGAGAATTGAACTGACCCAAAATCCGGAGCCCTGAGCCCAGATCCAAAAGCCTGGAGCGCAGATCCTGTATCACCAAGCCCGGAGCCCGGAGCCCAGAGCCCGGAGCCTGGGGCCTGGAACCTGGAGCCGAGAGTCTGGAACTGAACCCGAGCCCGGAGTCTGGAGCCCGGAAAAAGACACCGAGCACAAAGCCTGGATCGCAGAGCCTTGAGCCAAGAGCCTGGTACTTACCCTGAACCTGGAGCCCGGACCCTGCAACTGATTACGAGCCCATAGCCTGGAGCGTTAAGCATGGAGCTTGGAGGCTCCGAGCTCCATGCTCCAGGCGGGAGAAGAGAGCCTGGAGTCTGGAGCATGGAAGAAGACCCCGAGCCCAAAGCCTGGTGCCCAGAGCCTGGAGCCAGGAACCTCGAGAGTGGAACTGAACCCGAGAATGGAGCTTGGAGCCCGGAGCCCCGAGCCTAGAACTGACCCAGAGCCTGGAGCCTGGAACCTGGAATCCAGAGCCAAGGACTGACACTGAGCCCGGAGCCCGGAGCCTGGAGACCAGAGCCTTAAGCCTGGAGCCCGGAGTCGGGAAATGACCTTGAGCAAGGAACCTGGAGCCTTGACCCGGAGTTTGGAGCATGGAGCCTGGAGTCTTGATCCTTGAGCCTGGAGCCTTGAAGTTACCCCGAACCCTCAGCACGGAGCGCAGAGCCTGGAGCTTGGAACCTGGAACCTGGAGCCTGAAGCCTGGAGCCTTGAGCGTGGAGCCTGGAGCCTGGAGCCCGATGCCCGGAGCCTGGAGCCTGGAAGTGAGCCTAGGGGTTTGAGCCTGCAGCCCAGAGCATGGAACTGACCCCAAGCCCGGAGCCCTGAGCTCAGAAACAGGAGCCTGGAGCCCGGAGCCTGGAACTGACCCCGTGCATTGAGCCTTGAGCCTTGAGTGCAGAACCTAGACGCAGGAGGCTGGAACCCAGAGCTTGGAACTGACCCTGAGCCTGGAGCCCAGAGTCTAGAGCATGGAGGTTGGAGCATGGAGCCTGGAGCCCGGAGCAGAGAGCACGGAGCTTGGAGCATGGATCTGACCCAGAGCCTGGAGCCTGGATTCTGTATTGCCAAGCCTGGAGCCTGGAGCCTGGAGCCCGGAGCTTCGATCTTGGAACTGACCCCGAACCCGGTACCTGGGGCCATGAGCCCGGAGCCTGGAACTGATCCTGAGCCCGGAGCAATGAGCCTTGAGCCTGGGGCTTTGAGCTGGGAGCATGGAGCCAGGAGCCTGGAAGCAAAGTTAGAATAGTTTTGGATTTTTAATTATATTTTAGGTTTATTTAGTTTTGACTTTTTTTTTCCTCTAATTCAGTTAGTGTTAATTAGTTTTCAGAGCATGCTTGCTAGTTTTTATTAGTTATCATTTTTTTCTTAATGTTTAGTTATAGTTTAGTTTACTTCAGTATTAGTTTTAGTTATGTCATATATTTTACCATCCTATTCAAAGAAATTAGTGCGGCGCGAATCAGCGGGTTACTCTGGACACTATGTTTTGGGGTCGGGTTTGGGCGGCTGATTGACTGAGCAGAGACACAAACACATGTACATTATGATGTATAAATTCCCTATCGCAGGTTGGGTGTGTGTGTGTGTGATCCATACACAACGTAAATTACGTGAAAACAATGATGTGCAAAGCGTGAGAGGAGATGCACAAAGCAGCCAGCAGTTAAACCTGATAGAAACATAGATAAACCAGTAAACCAGCAGTTAAACCAGAAAGAAACATATAAACCAGCTAACCAGCAGTTAAACCACATAGAAACATAGATAAACATATATAACCCCGTTCATCAGATGTAAACCACAACTTAGCATATATCTCATATCTTAATCATCTACAGTTCCATTGTTAGCCAACTTTGCTTCGTTTCAGTTCACCTAGCTGTAGCTGGTAACATCAAACATTTTTTAATATTATAACAGGTTCCATACATCTGTAATTGGATTAGTTTTCATCCTCCTCTTTTCTCCTCTTATAAACTGTGCAGTTAAGGTCTTGGAAGGCCTTTTCATGGTGATAATCTCTTTAGTTTTTACCTGGATGCTTGTTCAACACTGACTCTGTCGTTTAGCTCCGCTCTGTCTCTGTCAATCACGTGCACATACAGTGACCGCAAAACAACAAAAAAAAAAACAAAAAAAAAAACGACCCCACTTATCACTAAAGTAAATCCCAGACAGGACTGTGCTGCTGTGTCCCAGCTTTAGTCTGTATGTTCCAGGTAAAGTGGGGACCAGAAGACGACTGGAAACCACAAGTGACCAGACATGACAGACTGTGTAGTGTAGTATGGTGCTGCTAGGTCAAACTGCTGGAGAGAAATAAATCAATTTGATATCAATCCGACATTTAAAAAGACGACAACGAAGGGAATTTTATGCATAATTTTTATACGTTTTAGTTAGTTTTGTAACCACACAATACAGTTTCAGTTAGTTATCTTTTTTTTTTTTCTTTTAATTAGAGTTTTTATTTATTTCAGTTGACGAAAATGTTTTTTCAATTTTAGTTTTCGTCATTTCTTTCCTTTTCGTTAAGAATAATAACCTTGCCTGGAAGAACAGCAAAAGCCCAAAGCCTGGAGCCCGGAGCCTGGAAATCACCCCGTGCCCAGTGCCTTGAGCCCAAGGCGTGGAACCCGGAGCCTGGGACTTACCCCGAGCCAGAAGCCTGGAGGCTGAAACATGGATCCCACAACTTTGAACTGACCCCATGCCCGGAGCCTGGAGCCCGGAGCCTGGAGCGTGAAGCCGTGAGCCTGGAGCCGTGAGCCTTGAGCCTTGAGCCTGGAGACGGGAACTGACCCCAAGTCCGGACCTTGGAGCCCGGAGCCTAGAAATGACCACGAACCCGGAGCCCTGCGCAGGGAACATGGAGCCTGGAGCGCGGAGCCTGGAACGAACCCCGAGCACCGAACCTTGGTTTGAAGCCTGGAGCCCGGAGCATCGAGCCGGGAGCCGGGAGCCCGAAGCCTTGTAATGACCCCGAGTCCAGAGCTTGGAGCCTGAAGTCTGGAGCCTGGAAATGATCCCGTCCCTGGAGCCCGGAGCCTGGATCCTGGAGATTAGGTTTCCAGCTTCAGATGAGGAAAGGTCCCACAGCTTCTCTTGAAGTGAAACGCTCAAAAATGACATTTACTGTTTTATCGTTATCCAGCTCCAGATGACAGAAGAACCGGAGGTTAAAAAAGGGGTTAGGCTAACCGGTGTTCTGTCTTTGGAAAAATAACAATGTCTCACAAAGGCTGGAAAGGGTCCACACCGTCCACCAGCCGTCCCTGTCAAACCCTGACAAGGGTCAGTGCGACATTTCCCAGTGTTCTTCCACGTCCATGCACCCCAGTGTGCAGCTTTAAGGGGGTTGGAGGAAAGAGGGAGGGAGAGAGAGAGAGCGAGAGAGAGAGAAAGAAAGACAAAGAATCAGGACCATGGACAGAGTTCTTCCACTAGTGTGTAGCTGCAATGTAAGGCAGCATTCCATCTCCACGGGGTGGTTTGAAAAATGCCAGAACCAAGTGTGAAGCTTTAAGGATGCTGGAGAGAAAAGAGGGGGAGACAGACAGAAAAAAAGTCAGATTAGGCCAGGAGGAGCAGAGTTCTAACGCCTGGGTTTGGTTCAGTGTGGAGAAGACTTCCGTCTCAACTGGGGTAGTTTGAAAAATGAAAGAACTCAGTGTGCTACTTTAAGGATGCTGGAAGGAAGAGATGGGGAGCGAGACGAAAAAAAAAAAAAAAAAAGAGTCAGACTGGGCAAGGAGATTAGGTGTCCAGCTCCAGGTGAGGAAAAGCACCGGTGGTTAGAAAAAAAAAGGGGGTTAGGCCAACCAGAGTTCTATCTTTGAAAAAAGTAACAAAGTAAGACAAAGGCTGGAAAAATTGAAAAGTCCCACAGCTTCTCTTGAAGTGAAAAGCTAAAAAATGACATTTTACAGGCTCTACTCAGAAAAGCAGAAAAACATTAAAAACAAGTAAAGAATAAGTGGCTATTTTGTCAAAGTGGTATCATGAAGGTCTGCTTGAGAAAAAAAATCCTTGTTTCAAAGCGTTTATTTTCGTGTGAACCGATCAAAAATGACATTGTTTCCTTCTCTACTTAGAAATGCAAGAAAACTCTACAAACACGAAAGAATATAAGTGGTTTATGGCTGTTTGTCAACGGAAAAATGAAGTTCTACATGAGAAATAAAATCCTAGTCGCAAAAGTGACCAGCCTTTCAGCTTGCGCAAAAGGCTCAAAAATGACATTTTACCAGTCTAGACAGAAAATTAAGAAAACAAGTCCGAAAAAAGTGGTTTATGGCTGTTTTGTCAATGTGCTATGGCATCTCATTCTTGTCTCACAAAGACAAAAACAGCTTCTTATCGTCGGAAACGCTCAAAAATGAAAATTTTCGTCTTCTATTCAGAAAAGAAGGAAAACACTAAAAACAAATCAGAAATAATTGTTTCATGGCTGTTTTGTCATAGTCTTATCAGTTCATGAAGTTTTCCTTGAGAAAAAATTATCCTTATCTCAAAGTGTCAAAAACAGCTTGTTATCGTCTGAAACGCTCAAAAAGTACATTTTTGCCTCTTCTACTCAGTAAAGAAAGAAGACACTAAAAAAAAAGTTAGAAATAATTGGTTTATTGCTTTTTTTGTCATAGTCTTCAAGATTCATGAAGTTCTGCTTGAGAAACAACATCCTTGTCTCAAAAATTATAAGTACATTTTTGCCTCTTCTACTCAGTAAAGAAAGAAAAGACTAAAAACAAGTAAGAAATAAGTGGTTTAGACTTTTTTGTCAGTCTTCTAGATTCATGACGTTTTCTTTGAGAAAATAACATCCTAGTCTCAAAGTGACCAAAACAGCTTCATATCGTCTGAAACGCTTAAAAATGACATTTTTTCCTCTTCTACTCTGAAAAGAAGAAAAACACTAAAAGCAAGTAAGAAATAAGTACTTTATGGCTTTTTTGTTCAAATCCTTTTCAGTTCATGAAGATCTGCTTGAGAAAAAACGTCCTTGTCTCAAAGTGACAAAAATAGCTTCTTATCGCCTGAAACGCTCAAAAATGACATGTTTACCTCTTCTACTCAGAAAAGAAGGAAAACACTAAAAACAAGTCAGAAATATGTGGTATATGGCTGTTTTTTTTCGAGTCTTTTCAGTTCATGAAGTTCTGCTTGACAAAAAACATCCTTGTCTCAAAGTGACCAAAACAGCTTCTTGTCGCGTGAAACGCTCAAAAATGACATTTTTGACTCTTCTACTCAGAAAAGAAGGAAAACACTAAAAACAATTAAGAAATAATGGGTTTATAACTGTTTTGTTCAAGTTCATGAAGTTTTCTTTGAGAAAAAAAGAATTCTTGTCTCAATGTGACCAAAACAGCTTCTTATCGCGTGAAACGCTCAAAAATGAATTTTTTTTGCCTCCTCTACTCAGAAAAGATGGAAAACACTAACGTCAAGTCAGAAATAATTGGTTTATTGCTTTTTTGTTCAAGTCTTTTCAGTTGATGAAGTTTTCTTTGAGAAAAAAACATCCTAGTCTCAAAGTGACCAAAACAAGCTTCTTTTCGTGTGAAACACTAAAAAATGAAATCTAAGTCAATTTCTTCTTTTTCTTTTTTGTTTTAATTTATTTAATTTTCCCCACATGGTTTTTCGATGGGTTTTTCGGGCCAAGGATTTCACCGTTCTCGGATCCACTGCAAACAGTGCTGAAGTGTGTGGTACATGGGTTCACCGAGGGGTCTGGGCATTGAGGTGATCCTGTAGCCCGTAGCCCAGCGCTACGAGCCCAGAGCCTGGAAATGACCCCAAACATGGAGCCTTGAACCTTGAGCCTGGAACCTGGAACGGGGAGCCACGAGCCTGGAGCCTTTTTCCTGGAGCAGGGAGAAATGGAGCCTGGAGCATTGAGCCTGGAACTGACCACAAGCCTGGAGCCTTGAGCTTGAAGCATTGAGCCTTGAACTTGGAGCCTTGAGCCCGGTGCCATGAACTGACCCCGAGTCTTGAGCCTGGAGCAAAGAGCTTGAAGCATGGAGCCCGGAGCCCAGAGCCCAGAGCCCAGAGCCCAGAGCCCAGAGCCCAGAGGCCAGAGCCCAGAGCCTAGAGCCCAGAGCCCGGAACTGATCCTGACCCTTGAGCTTGGAGCCTTTAGCCCGGAGAATGGAACTTACCCCGAACCTGGAGGTTTTAGCTTGGAGCCTTAAGCCTGGAGCCTGGAACGCATAGATACAATCCCGGACTACAGAACCTGGAGCCTGGAATTGACCCCAAACCCGAAATGGGGAGCCTAAAACCTGGAGACCGGAACTTGGAACGGACCCCATAACCAGAGCCTGGAGCCTGGAGCTCGGAGCCTTGAGCGGGGAGCCTGGAGCCTGGAACGGACACCGAGTCCAAAGCCTGGATACCGGAGCCTCGAAATAACCCCGAAAGGGGAGCCTGGAGCCCGGTACCTGGAGCCTGGAACTGACCATGAGCTCGAAGCTCGGAGCTTGAAGCCTGGAACCTGGAGAATGGAACTGACCCAAAATGCGAAGCCTTGAGCCCGGAGCCTTGAACCCGGAGAATAGTAGTAACAATAAGCCCGAAGCCTTTGAGCCCGGAGCCTTGAGGGCGGAGCCTTGAGCCTTGAGCAGTGAGCCCGGAATCTGAAGACTGGAGACAGGAGGCTTTAGCCTTGAGCCTGGAGCGTGGAATTTAACCCAAGCCAGGATTCTGGAAACCGGAGAATGGAGCCTGGAGCTTGGAGGTTGGAGCCCGGAGCGCTTAACTGACCCCGAGCCTAGAGCATGGAGCATGGAGCATGGAGCCTAGAGCGTGGAGCCTGGACTCCGCAGCCTGGAAATGACCCTGAGAAAGGAACATAGAGCCTTGACCTGGAGTTTGGGGCATTGAGCCTGGAGTCTGGAGCCTGGCGCATGGAACTGACAAAAAGCCCGGAGCCCTCCGCCTGTAACCAGTAGCTTGGATCCCAGAGCCAAAAGCCCAGAGCCCAGAGCTTGGATCCCAGAGCCCAGAGCCCAGAGCCAGGAGCCCGGAACTGATCCCGACCCTTGAGCCTGGATCCTTTTGCCCGGACCCTGGAACTGATCTGGAGCCTGGAGTCTGGAGTCTGGAGTCTGGAGCTGGTAGCTTGGAGCACGAAGCCTGTTACTGACAAAGACCCTGGAGCCTAGAGCCTTGAGCCTTGAGCTGGAGGTCTAGAGCCTGGAGCCTGCAGCCTGGATCCAGCAGTCTGGAGCCCTGACCCCAGAGCATGGAGCCCGGAGCCTGGAACTGACCCTGAGCCTGGATCCAAGAGCTTGAAGCATGGAGCCTAGAGCCCGGAGTCTTGAGCCTGGAGTCAGGAGCCTGGAGCCTGGAGCCTTGACCCTTGAGCCTGGAGCATAAAGCCTAGAGCACGGAGTCTAGAGCCCAGAGCTTAAAGACTGGAGCCCGGAAACCAGATACTCGAATTGACCCCGAGCCCAGAGAAAAGAACCCGGAGCCTTGAACTGACCGTGAACATGGAGCCTTGATCACTGAGCCTGGGGTCTGAACCCTTGATCTTACCCCAAGCCTGGAGCCCATAGCCTGGAGCTTGTAGCCCAGAGCCTGGAACTGACCTTAGGTCCGGATCTTGGAGCCCGGAGCCAAGAAAGGACCCTGAGCCCTGTTCCTGGAACGTGGAGCATGGAGCACGGAAACTGGAACTGACACAGAGAACAGAACCTTGATCTTGGACCCTGGAGCCCGGAGCATGGAGTCATGAGCATGTAGCCGGGGGCCGGGGGCCGGGGGCCGGGGGCCGGGAGACTTTAGCCGGGAGCCAAAAGCCTTGTACTGACCCCGAGTCAAGAGCCTTGAGCCCACAAGTCTGGAGGCCGGAAATAACCCCGTGCCTGGAGCCTGGAGCCTGGAACTGACCACGAGCACGAAACCTTGAGCAAGGACCCTGGAGTCCGGAGACTGGAACTGACCCCGAGCTTGGAGCCTGGAGCTTGGAGCATTGAGCCGTGAGATTGGAGCCTGAAGCCTGGAGCCTGGAGCCTTGAGCCTTGAAGAAGACACTGAGCCCAAAGCCTGGAGCCAGGTGCCTGGAAAAAACCCTGTGCCCGGAGCCTGGAGCCCTGTGCGTGAAACCCCAAGCATGGAACTTACCCCAAGCCAGAAGCCTGGAGCCTTAAGCCGGGAGACCGGAATTTGGAACCGGCCCCCTTGCCCGGAGCCAGGAGCCTGGAGCCCGCAGCCTGGAGCCCACTACCCAGAGCCCGGAGCCTGAAACTGACCACCAAAAATGAGCCTCTAGTCTAGAACCCGGAGCAGGGATCTGACCCCGAGCCCAAAGCCCTGAGCCCGGAAGAAGTAGCCTGGAGCGTGGAGCCTGGAGACTTGAGCCCAGAGCCTGGAACTGACCCTGAGCCCAGAGTCTGGAACCTATTGCCTGGAGCACGGAGCCTGGAACTGACCATGAACCTGGAGCTCGGAGCATGGAACCTGGAGGTTGGAGCCTGGAGCAGGGAGCCTGGAGCATGGACCGTAGAGCCCACAGCTTAAAGACTTCAGCCCGGAGCCCAGATCCTAAAACTGACCCCGAGCCATGAGCCCGGAGCCTAGAACTGACTCCGAAACTGGAGCCTGGAGCCCGGAGCATAGAGCCATTAGCACAGAGCTTTGAGCCTGGAGGCTGGAGTCTAAGCCTGGAGCCTGGAGCCCGGAGCCCAGAGCCTGGAGCCCGGAGCAAAGAACTAACCACGAGGCTGGATCCTTGATCATGGAGCCTGGACACCGGAGCCCGGAGCCTTGAACTGACCCCGAACCTGGAACCTGGAGCCTTGAGCCTGGAACTGATCACGAGTCCGGAGCCTTTAGCGCAGAGCCTGGAGTTTGGAGCCGGAGCCTGAAACTGACAAAGAGCCTGGAGCCTGGAGCATGGAACCTGGATGTTGGAGCCTGGAGCCTAGAGACTGGAGCACGGAGCCTGGAGCGTGGAGCCAAGAGCCCAAAGCTTAAAGACTTGAGCCCGGAGCCCGGAGCCCAGATCCTCGAACTGACCCCGAGCCTTAAGCCATGAGCCCGGAGCCTTGAACTGACCCCGAGCACAGAACCTTGAGCACAGAGCCTGGAACTGACCATGAAAAGAGAGCCTGGAGCCCGGAGTCTAAGCCTGATGCCGGGAGCCTGGAGCCTGGAGCCTGGAGCCTGAAACCTGGAGCCTGGAGCCTGGAGCCTGGAGCCCGGAGCAAAGAACTAACCACGAGTCCGGATCCTGGATCCTTGATGACGGAGTCTGGAACTGACCAAAAGCCCGGAGCATGGAGCGCAGCGTCTTGAGCCTTGAGCCACGAGCCTGGAGCCTGGAACCTGGAGCCCTTAGCCCGGAGCATTGAACTGACCCCATGAGTGGAGCCTGGAGCCTTGAGCCTTGAGCCTGGAGCCCAGGGCCTGAAACTTACCCCGAGCCCGGAGTATGAAGCCTGGAGCCCGGAGACCGGGGCCTGGAACTGACTCTGAGCCGGGAACCTGGATCCCTTAGCCTGAAGCCTGAAGCACGGAGCCTGGAACTTACCCAGAGCATGTGGCCTGGAACCTGGAGCTTGGAGCCTGAAGCCCGAAGCCTTCAGCCTGGAGCCTGTAACTGACCAAGAGCCTTGAGCCTGGAGCCTGGAGCATGGATCTGACCCTGAGCCCGGAGCCCTGAGATCAGAACCAGGAGCTTGGAGCCTTGAGCCTTGATCCTGGAGACTATAGCCCAGACCCCGGAGCCTGGAACTAACCCCAAGCCTGGAGTCTGGGACCTATAGCATGGAGCACTTGAACTGGAACTGACCAAGAGTCTGGAGCCTGGAGCATCGAACCTGGGGCTTGGAGCCTGGAGCCGAGAGCCCAGAGCATAAAGACTCTAGCCCAGAGCCCAGATCCTCGAACTGATCACGAGCCAAGAGCCCGGAACGTGGAGCGTGGAGCCTGGAGCCTGGAGCCAGGAGCCTAGAACTGACCCCAAACCCTGAACCTGGAGCCTGGAGCCCACAGCCTGAAACTGATCATGAGCCCAAAGCCTGGAGCACAGAGCCTGGAGACTGGAGCTTGGAGCCTGGTGCCTGGTGCCTGGAGTCTGGAGTCTGGAGCCTGGAAGAAGACCCCAAGCCCAAAGCCTAGAGTCCAGAGCCTGGAGCCAGGAACGTCGAGACTGGAACTGAACCCGAGAAGCCTGGAGCCCTGAGCCTGGAGTTGACTCAAAACTCGGAGCCTGGATCCTGGATTGCGGAGCCTTGAGCCCGGAGCTTCGAGCTTGGAACTGACCCCCAACCCAGAACCTGGGCCCTGGAGCCCGGAGCTTGGAAGTGATCCAAAGCCTGGAGCCATGAGCTTTGAGCCTGGAGCTCTGAGCCTGGAGCATGGAGCCTGGAAGAAGACCCAAAACCCAAAGCCTGGAGCCTGGAGACTGGAAATAACCCCGTGCCCAGAGCATTGAGCCCAGGGTGTGGAACCCGGAGCCTGGAACTTACCCCAAGCCTGGTACCTGAAGCCTGGATCCCAGAACTTTGAACTGACCCCATGAAAGGAGCCTGGAGCCTGGAGAACGGAGCCCAGAGCCTGGAGCGCGGAGCCTGGAACCTGGAGCATGGAGCCTGGAGCTGGGAGGTTGGAGGCTTGAGCCCTTAGCCCGGAGCCTGGAGCTTGGAAATGACACTGATCCCAGACCCCGGAGCCTGAAGCCTGGAGCCCGGAGCCATGAACTGACCCCGAGCCTTGAGCCTGGAGCCAAGAGCTTGGAGCATGGAGCCTTGAAGCATGGAGCCTTGAACCTGGAGCCTAGAGCCCGGTGCCTAGATTCTGGAACTGACCCAGAGCCTTGAGCCTTGAGCATGGAGCTTGGAGTCATGAGCCTGGAGCCCGGAGCTTGGAACTGACCCCAAACATGGAGCAAGGACCCTTGACCCTGAGTTTGGACCCTGGAGCCTTAGGCTGGAGCCTTGAATCTTGAGCCTGTAGCCCACAGCCTGGAGCGTGGAGCCCAGTGCCAGGAGCCTGGATCTGACCCCGAGTCTTGAGGCTGGAGCCTTGGGCCCAGAGAATTGAACTGACCCAAAATCCAGAGCCCTTAACCCAGATCCAAAAGCCTGGAGCGCAGATCCTATATCACCGAGCCCGGAGCCCAGAGCCTGGGGCCTGGAGCCTGGAGCCAAGAGCCTGGAACTGAACCTGAGACCGGAGTCTGGAGCCCGGAAAAAGACACCGTGCACAAAGCCTGGATCGCAGAGCCTTGAGCCAAGAGCCTGGAACTAACCCCGAACCCTGAGCCTGGAGCCATGAGCCTGGAACCTGGAGCCTGGAGCCCGGACCCTGGAACTGATTAAAAGCCCATAGCCTGGAGCGTGAAGCATGGAGCTTGGAGGCTCCAAGCTCCATGCTCCAGGCTGGAGGCTAGAGCCTGGAGTCTGGAGCATGGAAGAAGACCCCGAGCCCAAAGCCTGGAGCCCAGAGCCTGGAGCAAGGAACCTCGAGAGTGGAACTGAACCCGAGAATGGAGCTTGGAGCCCGGAGCCCGGAGCCTAGAACTGACCCAGAGCCTGGAGCCTGGATTGCAGAGCCTGGAGCCCGGAGCATTGAGCTTGGAACTGACCCCGAACTCAGAACCCGGGGCCTGGAGCCCAGAGTCTAGGACTGACACTGAGCCCGGAGCCTGGAGACCGGAGCCTTAAGCCTGGAGCCCGGAGCCAGGAAATGACCCTGAGCAAGGAACCTGGAGCCTTGACCCGGAGATTGGAGCATGGAGCCTGGAGTCTTGATCGTTGAGCCTGGAGCCTTGAACTTACCACGAGCCCTAAGCATGGAGTGCGGAGCCTGGAGCTTTGAACCTGGAGCCTGGAGCCTGGAGCCCAGAGCCTGGAACTGAGCCCTAGCCTAGAGGTTGGAGCCTGCAGCCCAGAGCATGGAACGGACCCCAAGCCCGGAGCCCTGAGCTCAGAAACAGGAGCCTGGAGCCCAGAGCCTGGAACTGACCCCAAGTCCGGACACTGGAGACCGGAGCCTTCAAATCACCCCGTGCATTGAGCCTTGAGCCTGGAGCCTTGAGTGCAGAGCCTAGACGCAGGAGGCTGGAAACCAGAGCCTGGAACTGACCCTGAGCCTCGAGCACGGAGTCTAGAGCACGGAGCTTGGAGCATGGAGCCTGAAGCCCGGAGCCCTGAGCACGGAGAATAGAGCACAGAGCTTGGAGCATGGAGCATGGAGCATGGAGCCTGGAGCCCAGCGCCCAGAGCATGGAGCATGGAGCCTTGAATCTGGAGCCTGCAGCCCGGTGCCCGGAGCCTGGAACTGACCCTGAGCCCAGAGCTTTGAGCCTGGAGCCAAGAGCATGGAAATGACCCTGACCACAGAGCCTGGAGCCTTGAGCGTGGAGTCTGGAGCCTTGAGCCTGGAGCCTGGAACCCAGAGCCTAGAGCCTTGAGACTTAAGCCTGGAGCCTAGAACTGAGCACGAGCTCGGAGCCCTAAACCTGACCCTGGCCAAAGCCCTAACACTGACCCTGGAACTGAGCCTAAGCCCGGAGCCCTAACCCTGGTTTTGGAACTGAGCCCTAACCCTAATCATGGAACTGAGCTCGAGCCTGGAGCCCTAACCCTGGCCTCAGCCCTAACCTGAACCCTGGAACTGAGCCTCAACCTGGAGCCCTAACTCTGGCTCTGGAGCCTGGAGCCCGGAACCTCGAGCCTGAAGCCCGGAGCCTGGAGAGAAGAGCCTGGAGCCTGGAGCCTGGAGCCCTGAGCCTGGAACTGACACCGAGTCCGGAGCCTGGAGCCTGGAGCCTGGAGCCATGAGCCTGGAGCCTGGAGCCTGGATTCATGAGCCCGGAGCGTGGAAATGACTTCGTTCCAGGAGCCTGGAGCCCAGGACATGGAACCCCGAGCATGGAACTTACCCCGAGTCCGAAACCTGGGTCCTGGAGCCCGGAGCCTTGAACTGATCCCGAGCCCAGAGCCTTGAGCTTTGAGCCTGGAGCCTAGAGCCTGGAGCCTGGAGCGCAGAGTCTAGAGACCAGAGCTCAAAGACTGGAGCCCGGAACCCTGATACTCGAACTGAGCCCGAGCCCGGAGAAAAGAACCCTGAGCCTTGAACTGACCATGAACATGGAGCCTTGATCCCTGAGCCTGGACCCGAACCCTGGAACTTACTCCAAGCCTGGAGCCCATAGCATGGAGCCGTGTGCCTGGAGCCTGGAGCCCAAAGCCTGGAACTGACCTTAAGTCTGGACCTTGGAGCCCGGAGCCAAGAAATGACCACAAGACCGGAGCCCTGTGCCCAGAAAATGGAGCGTGGAGCACGGAGCCTGGAACTGACCCCGAGCACGGAACCTTGAGCAAGGACCCTGGAGCCTGGAGACTGGAACTGACCCCGAGCCTGGAGCCTGGAGCCTGGAGCCTGGAGCCTGGAGCCCGGAGCCTGGAACTGACCCCGAGTCCGGAGCCTGGATTCTGGAGCCCGGAGCGTGGAAATGACCCCGTTCCAAGAGCCTGGAGCCCAGGGCGTGGAACCCCGAGCATGGAACTTACCCCGAGCCCGAAGCCTTGAGCCTGAAGCCTGGAGAACGGAACTTGGACCTGACCCAATGCCCGGAGCCTGGAGGCTTGAGCCCAAAGGCCAGAGCATGGAATACACCACGAACACGAAACCTGGGTACTGGAGCCCGGAGCCTTGAACTGATCCAGAGCCCAGAGCCTGGAGCTTTGAGCCTGTAGCTGTGAGCCTAGAGACTGGAGCCCGGAGCCTGGAAGAAGACCCGTGCCCGGAGCCTGGAGCCCTGCGCATGAAACCCTAAGCATGGAACTTACACCGAGCCAGAAGCCTGGAGCCTGAAGCCAGGAGACCAGAACTCGGAACCAACTGCCCTACCTTGAGCCTCTAGCCTGGAGCAAGGAGCCTTGAGTCTTGAGCGTGGAAGAAGACATGAGCCCAAAGCCTGGATCACGGAGCCTGGAGCCAGGAGACTGGAACTGACCCCGAACCCTGATCCTGGAGCCTGGAGCTTGGAGCCTGGAACTGTTCACAAGCCCATAGCCATGAGCGCGGAGCCTGGAGCTTGGAGCTTGCTGCCTGGAGCCTGGAGCTTGGAAAAAGTCCCCGAGCCCAAAGCCTGGTGCCCGGAGCCTGGAGCATGGAGGCAGAAACCTTGAGACATGAACTGAACCAAAGAATGGGGCCCGGAGCCCGGAGCCCGGAGCCCGGAGCCCGGAGCCCGGAGCCCGGAGCCCGGAGCCCGGAGCCCGGAGCCCGGAGCCTGGATCCGACCCAGAGCCCGGAGCCTGGATTCTGTATAGCCAAGCCTGGAGCCTGGAGCCCGGAGCTTCGAGCTTGGAACTGATCCTGAGCAATGAGCCTTGAGCCTGGAGCTTTGAGCCAGGAGCATGGAGCCAGGAGCCTGGAAGCAAAGTTAGAATAGTTTTGGATTTTTAATTATATTTTAGGTTTATTTAGTTTTGACTTTTTTTTCTCTAATTCAGTTAGTTTTAATTAGTTTTCAGAGCATGCTTGCTAGTTTTTATTAGTTATCATTTTTTTCTGAATGCTTAGTTATAGTTTAGTTTACTTCAGTATTAATTTTAGTTATATCATATATTTTATCTTCCTCACCATCCTATTCAAAGAAATTAGTGCAGCATGAATCGGCGGGTTACTCTGGACACTTTATTTGGGGGTCGGGTTTGGGCGGCTCATTGACTGAGATGAGACACAAACACATGTACATTATGATGTATAAATTCCCTATAGCAGGTTGGGTGTGTGTGTGTGTGATCCATACACAATGTAAATTACGTGAAAACAATGATGTGCAAAGCGAGAGAGGAGATGCACAAAGCAGCCAGCAGTTAAACCAGATAGAAACATATAAACCACCTAACCAGCAGTTAAACCAGAAAGAAACATATAAACCAGCTAACCAGCAGTTAAACCACATAGAAACATAGATAAACATATATAACCCCATTCATCAGCAGTAAACCACAACTTAGCATATATCTCATATCTTAATCATCTACAGTTCCATTGTTTGCCAACTTTGCTTCGTTTCAGTTCAGCTAGCTGTAGCTAGTAACATCAAACATTTTTTAATATTATAACAGGTTCCACACATCTGTAATTGGATTAGTTTTCATCCTCCTCTTTTCTCCTCTTATAAACTGTGCAGTTAAGGTCTTGGAAAGCCTTTTCATGGTGATAATCTCTCCAGTTTTTACCTGGATGCTTGTTCAACACTGACTCTGTCGTTGAGCTCCGCTCAGTCTCTGTCAATCACGCGCACACACAGTGAGCGCAAAAAAGAAAAAAACAAAAACAAAAACGACCCCTTTCATCACTAAAGTAAATCCCAGACAGGACTGTGCTGCTGTGTTCAAGCTTTAGTCTGTATGTTCCAGGTAAAGTGGGGACCAGAAGACGACTGGAAACCACAAGTGACATGACAGACTGTGTAGTGTCGTATGGTGCTGCTAGCTATATCAATCCGACATTTACAAAGACAACAACGAAGGGAATTTTATACATAATTTTTATACGTTTTAGTTAGTTTTGTAACCACACAATACAGTTTCAGTTAGTTATCTTTTTTTTTTTCTTTTAATCAGAGTTGTTATTTATTTCAGTTGACGAAAATGTTTTTTCAATTTTAGTTTTCGTCATTTCGTTCATTTTCGTTAAGAATAATAAACCTTGCCTGGAAGAACAGCAAAAGCCCAAAGCCTGGAGTTCGGAGCCTGGAAATCACCCCGTGCACAGTGCCTTGAGCCCAAGGCGTGGAACCCGGAGCCTGGGACTTACCCCGAGCCAGAAGCCTGGAGGCTGAAACATGGATCCCACAACTTTGAACTGACCCCATGCCCGGAGCCTGGAGCGTGAAGCCGTGAGCTTTGAGCCTGGAGACTGGAACTGACCCCAAGTCTGGACCTTGGAGCCCGGAGCCTAGAAATGACCACGAACCCGGAGCCCTGCGATGGGAACATGGAGCCTGGAGCGCGGAGCCTGGAACAAACCCCGAGCACCGAACCTTGGTTTGAAGCCTGGAGCCCGGAGCATCGAGCCGGGAGCCGGGAGCCCGAAGCCTTGTAACGACCCCGAGTCCAGAGCTTGGAGCCTGAAGTCTGGAGCCTGGAAATGACCCCGTGCCTGGAGCCCGGAGCCTGGGTCCTGGAGATTAGGTTTCCAGCTTCAGATGAGGAAAGGTCCCACAGCTTCTCTTGAAGTGAAACGCTCAAAAATGACATTTACTGTTTTATCGTTATCCAGCTCCAGATGACAGAAGAACCGGAGGTTAAAAAAGGGGTTAGGCTAACCGGTGTTCTTTTTTTGGAAAAATAACAATGGCCCACACAGGCTGGAAAAAAGACAGAGTCCACACCGTCAACCAGCCGTCCCGGTCTAACCCTGACAAGGGACAGTGCGACATTTCCCAGTGTTCTTCCACGTCCATGCACGCCAGTGTGCAGCTTTAAGGGGGTTGGAGGAAGGAGGGAGAGAGAGAGAGAGCGAGAGAGAAAGAAAGACAAAGAATCAGGACCATGGACAGAGTTCTTCCACTAGTGTGTAGCTGCAATGTAAGGCAGCATTCCATCTCCACGGGGTGGTTTGAACAATGCCAGAACCAAGTGTGAAGCTTTAAGGATGCTGGAGAGAAAAGAGGGGGAGACAGACAGAAAAAAAAGTCAGATTAGGCCAGGAGGAGCAGAGTTCTAACGCCTGGGATTGGTTCAGTGTGGAGAAGACTTCCGTCTCCACTGGGGTAGTTCAATAAATGAAAGAACTCAGTGTGCTACTTTAAGAATGCTGGAAGGAAGAGACGGGGAGCGAGACGAAGAAAAAAAAAAAAGAAAAAAAAAGAGTCAGACCGGGCCAGGAGATTAGGTGTCCAGCTCCAGGTGAGGAAAAGCACCGGTGGTTAGAAAAAAAGGGGGGTTAGGCCAACCAGGGTTCTGTCTTTGAAAAAAATAACAAAGTAAGACAAAGGCTGGAAAAATTGAAAAGTCCCAGAGATTCTCTTGAAGTGAAACGCTCAAAAATGACATTTTTACTGGCTCTACTCAGAAAAACAGAAAAATATTAAAAACAAGTAAAGAATAAGTGGCTATTTTGTCAAAGTGGTATCATGAAGTTCTGCTTGAGAAAAAAAGTCCTTGTTTCAAAGCGTTTATTTTCGTGTGAACCGATCAAAAATGACATTGTTTCCTTCTCTACTTAGAAATGCAAGAAAACTCTACAAACACGAAAGAATATAAGTGGTTTATGGCTAATTTTCAACGGAAAAATGATGAAGTTCTACTTGAGAAATAAAATCCTAGTCTCAAAAGTGACCATGGCAGCTTCAGCTTGCGCAAAAGGCTCAAAAATGACATTTTACCAGTCTAGTAAGAAAATTAAGAAAACAAGTCAGAAAAAAGTGGTTTATGGCTTTTTTGTCAATGTGCTATGGCATTTCATTCTTTTCTCACAATGACAAAAACAGCTTCTTATCGTCGGAAACGCTCAAAAAGGAAATTTTTCCTCTTCTACTCCGAAAAGAAGGAAAACACTAAAAACAAATCAGAAATAATTGTTTCATGGCTGTTTTGTCAAAGTCTTGTCAGATTACGAATTTCTGCTTGAGAAAAGACATCGTGTCTCAAAGTGTAAAAAACAGCTTCTTACCGTGTAAAACGCTCAAAAATGACATTTTTTCCGATATAGTCAGAAAAGCATAAAAACACTAAAAACAAGTCAGAAATAAATGTTTTAAAGCTGTTTTGTTCAAGTCTTATCAGTTCATGAAGTTTTCCTTGAGAAAAAAAAACATCCTTATCTCAAAGTGTAAAAAACAGCTTCTTATCGTCTGAAACGCTCAAAAAGTACATTTTTGCCTCTTCTACTCAGTGAAGAAAGAAAACACTAAAAAAAGTTAGAAATAAGTGGTTTATGGCTTTCTTCTCATAGTCTTCTGGATTCATGAAGTTCTGCTTCGGAAATAAAAAAGCCTTGTCTCAAAGTGACCAAAGCAGCTTCTTATCGTCAGAAACGCTAAAAAATGACATTTTTACCTATATAATCAGAAAAGCATGAAAACGTTAACAACAAGTCAGAAATAAATGTTTTATGGCTGTTTTGTTCAAGTCTCATCAGATAATGAAGTTCTGTTTGAGAAAAAACATCCTTGTCTCAAAGTGACCAAAACAGTTTCTTATCGTCTGACACGCTCAAAAATGACATTTTTGCCTCTTCTACTCAGTAAAGAAAGAAAACATTAAAAACAAGTCAGGAAAAAGTGGTTTATGGCTTTTTTGTCATAGTCTTCAAGATTCATGAAGTTCTGCTTTAGAAAAACATCCTTGTCTCAAAGTGACCAAAACAGCTTCTTATCGTCTGAAACGCACAAAATGACATTTTATCCTCTTCTACTCTTAAAAGAAGAAAAACGCTAAAAAAAAAAAAAAAAAAAGTAAGAGTAGAGTAAGAAATAAGTACTTTATGGCTGTTTTGTTCAAATCCTTATCAGTTCATGAAGTTCTGCTTGAGAAAAAACATCCTTGTCTCAAAGTGACAAAAACAGCTTTTTAATCTCTGAAACGCTCAAAAATGACATTTTTACCTCTTCTACTCAGTAAAGAAAGAAAACACTAAAAACAAGTCAGAAATGAGTGGTTTATAGCTTTTTTTTGTCATAGTCTTCTAGATTCATGAAGTTCAGCTTGAGAAAAAACATCCTTGTCTCAAAGTGACCAAAACAGCTTCTTATCGTCTGAAACGCTTAAAAATGACATGTTTGCATTTCTACTCTGAAAAGAAGAAAAATACTAAAAGCACGTAAGAAATATGTGGTTTATGGCTGTTTTGTTCGAGTCTTTTCAGTTCATAAAGTTTTCTTTAAGAAAAAAAATTTCCTGTCTGAAAGTGCCCAAAATAGCTTCTTATCGTCTGAAACGCTTAAAAATGACAATTTTGCCTCTTCTCCTCAGAAAAGAAGGAAAACACTAAAAACAAGTCAGAAATAAGTGGTTTATAGCTTTTTTTGTCATAGTCTTCTAGATTCATGAAGTTCAGCTTGAGAAAAAACATCCTTGTCTCAAAGTGACCAAAACAGCTTCTTATCGTCTGAAACGCTCAAAAATCACATTTTAACCTCTTCTACTCAGTAAAGAAAGAAAACACTAAAAACAAGTCAGAAATAAGTGGTTTATGGCTTTTTTGTCATAATCTTCTAGATTCATGAAATTCTGCTTGAGAAAAAACATCCTTGTCTCAAAGTGACAAAAACAGGTTGTTATCGTCTGAAACGCTTAAAAATGACATGTTTGCATTTCTACTCTGAAAAGAAGAAAAATACTAAAAGCACGTAAGAAATATGTGGTTTATGGCTGTTTTGTTCGAGTCTTTTCAGTTCATAAAGTTTTCTTTAAGAAAAAAAATTTCTTGTCTGAAAGTGCCCAAAATAGCTTCTTATCGTCTGAAACGCTTAAAAATGACATTTTTGCCTCTTCTCCTCAGAAAAGAAGGAAAACACTAAAAACAAGTCAGAAATAAGTGATTTATGAATATTTTGTTAAAGTCTTCTCAGATAATGAAGTTCTGCTTGAGAAAAAACATCCTTGTCTCAAAGTGACCAAAACAGCTTCTTATCTTGTGAAACGCTCAAAAATGACATTTTTGACTCTTCTACTCAGAAAAGAAGGAAAACTCAAAAAAACAAGTCGGAAATGATTGGTTTATAACTGTTTTGTTCAAGTTCATGAAGTTTTCTTTGAGGAAAAAAAGCATCCTAGTCTCAATGTAACCAAAACAGCTTCTTATCGTGTGAAACACTAAAAAATGACATTTTTGCCTCTTCTACTCAGAAAAGAAGGAAAACACTAACAACAAGTCAAAAACAATTGGTTTATTCCTTTTTTGTTCGAGTCTTTTCAGTTCATGAAGTTTTCTTTTAGAAAAAATACTCCTAGTCTAATATTGACCAAAACAGCTTCTTTTCGTGTGAAACACTAAAAAAATGAAATCTAAGTCAATTTCTTCTTCTTCTTTATTTTTTTTTCTTTATTTATTTTTTCCCTACATACGATCTGTGCAGTTCTTTCCGGGCCTAGGATTTCACCGTTCTCGGATCCACCGCAAACAGTGCTGAAGTGTGTGGTACATGGGTTCACCGAGGGGTCTGGGCATTGAGGTGATCCTGTAGCCCGTAGCCCAGCGCTAAGAGCCCGGAGCCTTTAGACTGGAAGCGAAAACGAGACCGGAGCCTGGAGTCTTTAGCCTGGAAATGACCCCAAACATGGAGCCTTGAACCTTGAGCCTGGAACCCGGAACGCGGAGCCACGAGCCTTGAGCCTGTTTCCTGGAGCAGGGAGCCTGGAGCACGGAGGCCTGAAGTGACCCCGAGTCTTGAGCCTGGAGCAAAAAGCTTGAAGCATGGAGCCTGGAGCCCGGAGCCCGAAGCCCGAAGCCCAGAGCCCAGAGCCCAGAGCCCGGAACTGATCCCGACCCTTGAGCTTGGAGCCTTGAGCCCGGAGCATGGAACTTACCCCGAGCCTGGAGCTTTTAGCTTAGAGCCTTAAGCCTTGACCCTGGAACACGTAGAAAAAAGCACGGACTATGGAGCCTGGAGCCTGGAACTGACCCCAAACCCAAAATGTGGAGCCTAAAACCTGGAGACCGGAACTTTGAACGGACCCCAAAACCAGAGCCTGGAGCCTGGAGCCCGGAGGCTTGAGTGGGTAGCCCAGAGCCTGAAACTGAGCCAAGAGCCTTGAGTCCGGAGCCTTAAGCATGATGGCCGGAGCCTGGAAATGACCCTGAGCCTGGAGCCTATAGCCTGGAGCCCAGAGCTTGAAGCATGGAGCCTGGAGTCTAGAGCCTGGTGACTGGATCCATGAACTGACCCTCAGCCTTGAGCCTTGAGTCTTGAGCCCGGAGAGTGGAACTGACCCCGAGGTTGGAGCCTGGATCCCGGAGCCTTGAGCCTAGAGCATGGTGCCTGGAGTCTGGAACGCAAAGACATGAGCCTGGAGCATAGATCCTTTAGCTGGGAACTGAGCCTGAAATGTGGAGCCTAAAACCTGGAGCCTTGAGACTGGAGCCAGGAACATACTCTGAGCCCAAAGCCAGGATCCCTGAGGAAGGAGCGCGGCGCCTGGAGGCTGATGCTTTGAGTCTTGAGCTTGGTGCCTTGAGCCTGGAGAAAGGAGCTTGGAGCCTGGAGCCCGGACCCTGGAAACCGGAGCCCAGAGCCTAGAACTGACCCCGATCCCACATCCTAGAGCGTGGAGTCTTGAACCTGGAGCCTGGTGCCCTGAACCTGGAGCCTGGCGCCTTGAGCCTGGAGCCTGGAGCCTGGAACTGACACCGAGTCCAAAGCCTGGATACTGGAGCCTCGAAATAACCCCGAAAGGGGAGGCTGGAGCCCGGTACCTGGAGCCTGGAACTGACCCAGATCCCAAAGCCCAGAGCCTGAAGCCTTGAACCCGGAGAATAGAAGTGACAATAAGCCCGAAGCCTTGAGCCTGGAGTCTTGAGCAGGGAGCCCGGAATCTGAAGACTGGAGACAGGAGGTTTTAGCCCTGAGCCTGGCGCCTGGAACTTAACCCAAGCTGGGATTCTGGAAAACGGAGAATGGAGCCTGGAGCTTGGAGGTTGGAGCCCGGGGCCCTTAACTGACCCTGAGCCTAGAGCATGGAGCATGGAGCATGGAGCCTGGAGCCTGGAGCCTGGAACCCGGACTCTGCAGCCTGGAAATGACCCTGAGCAAGGAACCTGGAGCCTTGACCTGGAGTTTGGGGTATGGAGCCTGGAGTCTGGAGCCCGGCGCATGGAACTGACCCCAAGCCCGGAGCCCTGTGCCTGGAACCAGGAGCTTTGAGCGCGGAGCCTGGATCCTTTAGCCCGGACCCTGGAACTGATCTGGAGCCTGGAGTCTGGAGCTGGTAGCTTGGAGCACAGAGCCTGTTACTGACCAAGACCCTGGAGCCTAGAGCCTTGAGCCTGGAGCGTTGAGCCTGGAGCTTGGAGCCTTCAGCCTGGATCCAGGAGTCTGGAGCCCTGACCCCAGAGCATGGAGCCCGGAGCCTGGAACTGACCCTGAGCCTGGATCGCAGAGCTTGAAGCATGGAGCCTAGAGCCCGGAGTCTGGAGCTTGGAGTCAGGAGCCTGGAGCCTTGAGCCTAGAGCCTGGAGCCTGGAGCCTGGAGCATGGAGCCTAGAGCACGGAGTCTATAGCCCAGAGCTTAAAGATTGGAGCCCGGAACCCAGATACTCGAATTGACCCCAAGCCCAGAGAAAAGAACCCGGAGCCTTGAACTGACCGTGAACATGGAGCCTTGATCACTGAGCCTGGGGCCCGAACCCTTGAACTTACCCCAAGCCTGGAGCCCATAGCCTGGAGCTCGTAGCATGGAGCCGTGAGCCTGGAGCCTTGAGCCCAGAGCCTGGAACTGACCTTAAGTCTGGATCTTGGAGCTCGGAGCCAAGAAAGGACCCTGAGCCCAGAGCCCTTTTCCTGGAGCGTGGAGCATGGAGCACGGAAACTGGAACTGACACAGAGAACAGAACCTTCATCTTGGACCCTGGAGCCCGGAGCATGGAGTCATGAGCATGTAGCTGGGGGCCGGGAGCCTTGAGCCGGGAGCCAAAAGCCTTGTACTGACCCCGAGTCAAGAGCCTTGAGCACACGAGTCTGGAGGCCGGAAATAACCCCGTGTCTGGAGCCTGGAGCCCGGAGCCTGGAACTGACCACGAGCACGAAACCTTGAGCAAGGACCCTGGAGTTCGGAGACTGGAACTGACCCCGAGCTTGGAGCCTGGAGCTCGGAGCATTGAGCCGTGAGATTGGAGCCTGAAGCCCGGAGCCTGGAACTGACCCCGAGTCCAGAGCCTGCAGCCTTGATTCTGGAGCTCGGAGTGTGGAAATGACCCCGTTCCAAGAGCCTGGAGCGCGGAGCCCGGAGCCTGGAGCCCGGAGCCTGGAGCCCGGAGCCTGGAGCCCAGAGTCCGGAGCCCGGAGCCCAGAACCGACCCTGAGTCTGGAGCCTGGATTCCTGAGCTCGGAGCGTGGAAATGACCCCGTTCCCAGAGCCTATAGCCCAGGGCGTGGAACCCCGAGCATGGAACTTACCCCGAGCCTGAAACCCGGAGACTGGAAGTTGGACCTGACCCAATTCCCGGAGCCTGGAGAGCGCAGGCCAGAGCATGGAATACACCCATAACCTGAAACCTGGGTCCTGGAGCCCGGAGCCTTGAACTGATCCCGAGGCCAGAGCCTGGAGCTTTGAGTCTGGAGTTTTGAGACTGGAGCCGGCAGCCTTGAGCCTTGAGGCTGGAGGCTTGAGGCTGGAGCCTGGAGCCTTGAGCCTGAAAGAAGACACTGAGCCCAAAGCCTGGAGCGAGGAGCCTGGAAAACACCCCGTGCCCGGAGCCTGGAGCCCTGTGCGTGAAACCCCAAGCATGGAACTTACCCCAAGCCAGAAGCCTGGAGCCTGAAGCTGGGAGACCGGAATTTGGAACCGGCCCCCTTGCCCGGAGCCAGGAGCCTGGAGCCTGGAGCCTGGAGCCCGCAGCCCGGAGCCTGAAACTGACCACCAACAATGAGCCTGGAGCCTGGAACCCGGAGCAGGGATCTGACCCCGAGCCCAAAGCCCTGAGCCCGGAAGAAGGAGCCTGGAGCGTGGAGCCTGGAGACTTGAGCCCAGAGCCTGGAACTGACCCTGAGCCCAGATTCTGGAACCTATTTCCTGGAGCACGGAGCCTGGAACTGACCATGAACCTGGAGCTTGGAGCATGGAACCTGGAGGTTGGACCATAGAGCCCACAGCTTAAAGACTTGAACCCGGAGCCCAGATCCTCAAACTGACCCCGAGCCAAGGCACGTGGGTACGCCGAGCAAGATGGCTGGCATGTAGGTGAGCTCTGATTACCCGCTGCAAATTTAACCGCTTAATTCGTATTTATCCACCTACCTTGAACTAAATATTGATAGACTCTATCCCAGAAAACGTCGGTAGTACTTTGATGACACTTTTGATCGTAAGAAATGGCGACAACATCGAAACACTCCAAGGATACTAGCCGCATGGCTACTCGGAACACCCTTGCTGCTAATGAGGACAAGACTTCCAACAAAGTTTCCAAAGATAAAATAAGTATTGAAAAAGTCTTCGCTGAAATAACCAAATTAAGTACTAAACTAACAGAAGTTGCTGTGGATGTGGTGACTATTAAAGAAACAACCACAGAGCTGAAAAACTCCGTCAGCGGGCTGCAGGTACGAGTGGAGGAGGCGGAGGAGCGGATCTCCCAGCTGGAGGACGCGACTGAGAGCCTCGTGACAAACACCGATACTATGGGGAAAAAGGTGGACATGTTATGGGACCGTGTACAAATGCTTGAGAACCACAGCAAAAGAAACAACGTAAGATTGGTAGGACTGGCGGAGACATACGGGGCTAATAACACCCTGGAGGAATGTGTCAAAAAAGTTTTGAGCGAGGGACTGGGGATAAACCCAGAAGCAGAATTTGAAATCGAACGAATGCATCGAACCCCAGCCCCGAGGCCAAATGAGGATCAGCCGCCCAGACCCATACTAATTCGCTTTCTGAGGCAGTCCGCCCGTCAGAAGGTACTGAGAGTTGCAGCGGAGAACCGTGGAGTGAAATGGAATGGACAAAGGCTGTCGATATTCCCCGATGTGACTAAGGAGTTAGCGGAGAAGAGAAAGGCGTTTCTGACCGTAAAGAAAGCACTACAACAATGCAATGTGAGATATACACTGGCCTTCCCTGCAACACTGAGATTTACATGGCAGGGCAAGAACCAACGCTTTACAAGTGCGGAGGAGGCTGAACGTTTTATCAATCAGAACTGTAACAACACTTAAATATGTACGGGATAATTTTGAACAACTGGACTGAGGATCAAGGGACAGGTGGATCATGAGGAGACGCGGGTGAGTGATGAGCTCATACAGGCTGTCACTTAGCAACGAGCAATCAGGAGGAAACTCCTGGTTGGGCGGGGGAGTACCCCACGGACCTTATCGAGTTAGTGTTCGTGTTATTTTTTTTCTTTTTTCTTCACTGTATGTTGGTTTTTAAAGCCAAGAGATGGCCAAACCTCCCTTTTGTAGTGTTAGGGGGACACTTTCAGTTATTTACTTGTTATATGTTTATTTTTCTAAATGTTTACATTTTAAAAAACTTGGGCATGACAAAAAAATATGTAATAGAGAATGAGTACAGTGCATCAGATATGGTACTAAATACTGTTTTACTGAAGAGGGCTAAAATGTATTCTCTTTTCTTTTTTATCCATGGTAATGGCTAGAAGTTATATTAGAATTATTAGCTGGAATATAAAAGGTTGTGGAAGTCCAGCAAAAAGAGGGAAAGTAATGACTTATCTAAAACATAATAAGGCTGATATTGTATTTATCCAAGAGTCACATTTTAAGTTTGAGGAGGCTATGAAACTAAAATTTGGATGGGTTGGACATGTTTTTCATAGTTCATTTTCCAGTAAACGCAATGGGGTGGTTATACTTATACATAGAAATATGGCTTTTGATTTGGTCAAACAGGTAAAAGATAAGGAGGGTAGAATGATATGTTTACAGGCTAATATAAATGGCAAAAATATTATCTTATGTAATATTTATGCACCAACAATGGGGGACCCAAACTTCTTTCATGAAGTAAACAAAACTTTGGGTGAAATGGAGGGTGATATAATCCTGGCAGGAGATTTTAATCAAGTTTGGGATGCATTTATAGATCGAAGTGCTCTTACAGCCAATACCCAAAGACAGAGCTGCTATACACATGTTAAGTGAAGATAATAGTTTAGTGGACATCTGGCGGTTGATAAACCCACGTGAAAGAGAATATACCTTTTTCTCTCACTGTCATAAATCCTACTCTAGAATTGATATGTTTCTAATATCAAGTAATATTACCAAGCAAGTTGCATATTGTAAAATTAATGCAATAGCCTTATCTGATCATGCAGCTGTAGAGCTGGGTATCGATATAAATAATAACACTGAGAGAAAAGGTAGATGGAGATTGAATACGTCATTATTATCCAATGAGGCTCTTAACAAACTATTAAAAGAAGAATTGCAGTCATTTTTTTAAATAAATACAGGCAGCACCGACAGGAAATCAAAAGAATGGGAAGCATCTAAAGCTTATATTCGAGGGAAAATTATAGCATATGCATCTAAAAAGAAAAGGGAAGATATGAGTAAGATAAAAGAAATGGAATTTAAAATTAGGACACATGAAAGGGATCTAGCAGACAATCTTTCAAACCAGCTATATCAAAACATTTGCAAACTTAAATTCGAACTTCAGGAAATATATAATAAAAAAGTAGAATATGCAATGTTCAGGTTAGGGACATCCTTTTATGAGGAAGGGGAAAAAACAGGCAAGTTGCTGGCCAATCAGTTAAAGCAGCGTAACTCCTGTAATTTAATACCAGCCATTACAAAAGGTAATATAACAGTGACTGACACTAAACAAATTAATGAGGTGTTACAAAAATATTATGAGGCACTTTATACACCTGATACATACCCCAATTTTAAAGCATTAACAGACTTTTTTTTACTAATATGGACCTGCCTAAGTTATCTTTTGATCAGATAAAACTGTTAGATGGTCCTGTGACAGAAACAGAAATACGAAAATCTATATTAGGTATGAAGAACGGGAAATCTCCTGGGTTAGATGGGTTCCCTATAGAATACTATAAACAGTTCATAGATATCCAAGCCCCAGTTTTAGAAGAAGTATATAACGAAGCATTTGTTTTACAATTTCTTCCACCAACTTTCGATGAGGCTTTAATAACAGTCATCCCAAAAAAGGATAGGGATCCATTACAACCCTCAAATTATCGACCTATAAGTTTACTCAATGTAGACTGTAAAATCTTGACCAAAATTTTAGCGACTCGTTTAGAGGAAGTTTTGCCAGGTATTATTCACACAGATCAAGTAGGCTTTATGAAAAATAGATCATCAACAGATAATATGAGAAGACTACTGCACTTAATAAGTCTGAATAGAGAGAACAATAGTCCTATTGTTGCCCTCTCCCTTGATGCAGAGAAGGCATTTGACCGGGTCCAGTGGGATTTTTTATTTGCAACCTTGTCAAATTTTGGGTTTTCATCTGCATTTATTACATGGGTAAAAATCTTATATAGTAATCCTAAGGCATCGGTAATAACTAATGGTGTAATATCGCCCTTCTTTAGTCTGAAGAGAGCTACAAGACAGGGGTGTCCTCTCTCACCCTTGTTTTTCAACATTTTTTTGGAACCACTGGCAGTCAACATAAGAGGAAATGCAGAAATAAGAGGTATAGAGGGAGGTGATAAACAACACAAATTGCTGCTTTATGCAGATGACATTTTGGTCCTCTTGAAAGACCCAAATCATTCAATACCCCACTTGATGGATACAATACAATCCTACTCAGATGTATCAGGATATAAAATTAACTGGACAAAATCCGAAGCAATGCCAATATCTGCGATTAGTAGTGAAGATATAATGACAAAATTTGGTTTGAAGTGGATACCAAAGGGAATGAAATATTTAGGAATTAAAATATGTAGGGAGGTGGAGGAAATGCCAAATTTAAACTTTGTTCCAATCTTACGAAAAATAAAAATTAATTTGGATAAGTGGAATAAAATAAGGTTGACACTGTGGGGGAGAGTAAATGTAATTAAAATGGTGGTTTCACCACAGTTCAATTATCCTCTTATGATGCTACCAGTAACAGTGCCCCCTTCCATTTTTAATCAATATGACACACTAGTTAAGGAGTTTCTCTGGGAAGGGAAAAGGCCCAGGATCAAGCTAACTAAACTATGTTTACCCAGGGACAAGGGTGGATTGGGCTTACCTGACCCAAGACTGTATTATATCTCCTTTGAGATGGTGAAACTGTCTTTACATTGGACTGGCCAGTATCATTTAGATTGGGCCATTATAGAAAAATCTTTGTCTTTTCCTTTCACACCCATAGAGCTTCTCTCTCAAAGTTCAGCTAGAATTTCCAGCCCTATCATGTTGCATTCAAAGGAAGTTTGGATGAAGATGCACAAAATGCTTAAATTATCTCATTATAAACAACTATATTTGTCCTTGTGGCAAAATCCTGTAATTTGTATTGGTAAAAGTCCAATCTATTGGAAGAGTTGGCACAACCATGGAATATGTACACTGGACAATTTGTATAATGGTGAAGTGTTTATGTCTACTGAGTAAATATAAACTAAAAGGAAAGGAACATTTCTGGAAATATCTTCAGATAAGGAACTGTATCATGTCACTACATCGGCAAACTGAAGATAACCATATATTGGAGTATTTGGTTTTACCACCTCACCATCATAGAGCCTCAATATTTTATAGACGAATGAATTACGCACTCAGTCCTGATCTGAACAGTCTGAAGGTTTTATGGGAAAAAGACATTGGGGTTATCTCTGGGAATGAGGAATGGACGAAAATAATTTCACAATGTGGTAAATTTTTAAAGGAAGGTAAAGGTAAATTTACACAATATAAAATATTACAAAGATATTATTGGACACCTGTAAGACTGAATAGATTAGGTCTGATGAATAACTCAATGTGTTGGAAATGTCAAAATGATAATGGTACTCTGATCCACTGTTTGTGGGAATGTCCAATCATCAAACGTTTCTGGATAGTTGTAATTCATACTCTAAATAATTGGTTGGACAGAACTGTGCCACTTTGTCCAAGGCTGTGTTTACTGGGTGAAAAAGGACAGATAGCTAATGTATCAAATGAAAAATTTTCTGTTATTATGGTTGGGGTTTCAGTAGCCGTCAGGATTATATTCTTAAACACTGGAAAATACCTAAAGCCCCACAGTTTAAAGAATGCGTCAATAGGATGATAAAGACTGCTTCATATGAATGTATGCTTCATAAGATCAATAACAGGGATAAAACCACAGCACCAGTTTGGGACTCATTCTGGTCTTACATAACTATGACTGAGAGTCAGCAGGATGAGAGTTGAACTACTTCCCTCATGTATTTAATTAATTAATTAATTAATTAATTAATTATCATTTTTATTTTTTTATTATTATTATTTTTTTCTTTTCTTTAAGATCTTCCACGCCTTGTAGTTTTGTTTGTTTTTTTTGTTTTTTTTTCATGTATGTACAGAAGCCCTCAATGTTATTGTTATTATTAAGCAACACTGTATGAATGTCATGATCCAAGTGAAAACTCTAATAAAAACTTGAATTATAAAAAAAAAAAAAAAAAGACCCCGAGCCATGAGCCCGGAGCCTGAAACTGACTCCGAAACTGGAGCCTGGAGCCCGGAGCATAGAGCCATTAGCACAGAGCTTTGAGCCTGGAGGCCGGAGTCTAAGCCTGGAGCCTGGAGCCCGGAGCAAAGAACTAACCAAGAGGCTGGATCCTGGATCCTTGATCACGGAGCCTGGACACTGGAGCCCGGAGCCTTGAACTGACCCCGAACCCGGAACCTGGAGCCTGGAACTGATCACGAGTCTGGAGCCTTGAGCGCCGAGCCTGGAGCTTAGAGCCCGGAGCCTGGAACTGACCAAGAGCCTGGAGCCTTGAGCATGGAACCTGGATGTTGGAGCCTGGAGCCTAGAGACTGGAGCACGGAGCCTGGAGCCTAGAGCCCACAGCTTAAAGACTTGAGCCCGGAGCCCAGATCCTCGAACTGACCCCAAGCCTTGAGCCATGAGCCCGGAGCCTGGAACTGACCCCGAGCACAGAACCTTGAGACCAGAGCCTGGAACTGACTCTGAAAAAAGAGCCTGGAGCCTGGAGCCTGGAGTCTAAGCCTGATGCCGGGAGCCTGGAGCCTGGAGCCTGGAGCCTGGAGCAAAGAACTAACCACGAGTCCAGATCCTGGATCCTTGATCACGGAGTCTGGAACTGACCACAGGCCTGGAGCACAGAGCGCAGAGTCTTGAGCCTTGAGCCACGAGCTTGGAGCCTGGAACCTGGAGCCTTGAGCCCGGAGCATCGAACTGACCCCATGAGTGGAGCCTGGAGCCTGGAGCCTTGAGCCTGGAGCCCAGAGCCTGAAACTTACCCTGAGCCCGGAGTCTGAAGCCTGGAGCCTGGAGACTGGGGCCTGGAACTGACACTGAGCCGGGAACCTGGATTCTTGAGCCTGGAGCCTGAAGCCCGGAGCCCGGAGCCTGGAACTCACCCCAAGTCCGGACATTGGAGACCGGAGCCTAAAAATGACCCCGTGCATTGAGCCTTGAGCCTGGAGCCTTGAGTGCAGAGCCTAGACGCAGGAGGCTGGAACCCAGAGCCTGGAACTGACCCTGAGCCTGGAGCCCGGAGTCTGGAGCACGGAGCTTGGAGCATGGAGCCTGGAGCCCGGAGCCCTGAGCCCGGAGAAGAGAGCACGGAGCTTGGAGCATGGAGCCTGGAGCCCGGAGCCCTGAGCCCGGAGCAGAGAGCACGGAGCTTTGAGCATGGAGCCTGGAGCCCAGCGCCCAGAGCATGGAGCATGGAGCCTTGAATCTTGAGCCTGCAGCCCGGTGCCCGGAGCCTGGAACTGACCCTGAGCCCAGAGCTTTGAGCCTGGAGCCAAGAGCATGGAAATGACCCTGACCACGGAGCCTGGAGCCTTTAGCGTGGAGTCTGGAGCCTTGAGCCTGGAGCCTGGAACCCAGAGCCTAGAGCCTTGAGCCTTAAGCCTGGAGCCTGGAACTGAGCACGAGCTCGGAGCCCTAAACCTGACCCTGGCCAAAGCCCTAACACTGACCCTGGAACTGAGCCTAAGCCCGGAGCCCTAACCCTGGTCTTGGAACTGAGCCCTAACCCTAATCATGGAACTGAGCCCGAGCCTGGAGCCCTAACCTTGGCCTCAGCCCTAACCTGAACCCTGGAACTGAGCCTCAACCCGGAGCCCTAACTCTGGATCTGGAGCCTGGAGCCTGGAGCCTGGAGCCTGGAGCCTGGAGACTGGAGCCCGGACCCTAGAGCCCGAAGCCCGGAGCCTGGAGAGAAGAGATTGGAGCCCGGAGCCCGGAGCCTAGAACTGACCCAGAGCCTGGAGCCTGGATTGCGGAGCCTGGAGCCCAGAGCCCGGAGCATTGAGCTTGAAACTGACCCCGAACTCAGAACCTGGAACCTGGAGCCCAGAGCCTAGAACTGACACTGAGCCCGGAGCCTGGAGACCGGAGCCAAAAGCCCTGAGCCCGGAGCCAGGAAATGACCCTGAGATAGGAACCTGGAGCCTTGACCCAGAGTTTGGAGCATGGAGCCTGGAGCTTGGAACCTGGAGCCTGAAGCGTGGAGCCTTGAGCGTGGAGCCTGGAGTCCGGTGCCCGGAGCCTGGAACTGAGCCCTGGCCTAGAGGTTTGAGCCTGCAGCCCAGAGCATGGAACTGACCCTGAGCCTGGAGCCTGGAGTCTAGAGCACGGAGCTTGGAGCATGGATCTGACCCAGAGCCCGGAGCCTGGATTCTGTATTGCCAAGCCTGGAGCCCGGAGCTTCGAGCTTGGAACTGACCCCGAACCCGGTACCTGGGGCCTTGAGCCCGGAGCCTGGAACTGATCCTGAGCCCGGAGCGATGAGCCTTGAGCCGGGAGCATGGAGCCAGGAGCCTGGAAGTTCGAATAGTTTTGGATTTTTAATTATATTTTAGGTTTATTTAGTTTTGACTTTTTTTTCTCTAATTCAGTTACTTTTAATTAGTTTTCAGAGCATGCTTGCTAGTTTTTATTAGTTATCATTTTTTTCTGAATGCTTAGTTATAGTTTAGTTTACTTCAGTATTAGTTTTAGTTATGTCATTTATTTTACAATCCTATGCAAAGAAATTAGTACGGTGTGAATCGGCGGGTTACTCTGGAAACTTTATTTGGGGGTCGGGTTTGGGCGGCTCATTGACTGAGCAGAGACACAAACACATGTACATTATGATGTATAAATTCCCTATAGCAGGTTGGTTGTGTGTGTGTGTGATCCATACACAACGTAAATTACGTGAAAACAATGATGTGCAAAGCGTGAGAGGAGATGCACAAAGCAGCCAGCAGTTAAACCAGATAGAAACATAGATAAACCAGTAAACCAGCAGTTAAACCAGAAACAAACATATAAACCAGCTAACCAGCAGTTAAACCAGAAAGAAACATATAAACCAGCTAACCAGCAGTTAAACCAGATAGAAACATACATAAATGTATATAACCCCGTTCATCAGCAGTAAACCACAACTTAGCATATATCTCATATCTTAATCATCTACAGTTCCATTGTTAGCCAACTTTGCTTCGTTTCAGTTCAGCTAGCTGTAGCTAGTAACATCAAACATTTTTTAATATTATAACAGGTTCCATGCATCTGTAATTGGATTAGTTTTCATCCTCCTCTTTTCTCCTCTTATAAACTGTGCAGTTAAGGTCTTGGAAGGCCTTTTCATGGTGATAATCTCTCCAGTTTTTACCTGGATGCTAGTTCAACACTGACTCTGTCGTTTAGCTCCACTCTGTCTCTGTCAATCACGCGCACATACAGTGAGCGCAAAAAAAGACAACAAAAAAAACGACCCATCTCATCACTAAAGCAAATCCCAGACAGGACTGTGCTGCTGTGTCCCAGCTTTAGTCTGTATGTTCCAGGTAAAGTGGGGACCAGAAGACGACTGGAAACCACAAGTGACCAGACATAACAGACTGTGTATGGTGCTGCTAGCTCAAACTGCTGGAGCGAAATAAATCAATTTGATATCAATCCGACATTTACAAAGACGAAAACGAAGGGAATTTTATACATAATTTTTATACGTTTTAGTTAGTGTTGTAACCACACAATACAGTTTCAGTTAGTTATCTTTTTTTTTTCTTTTAATTAGAGTTTTTATTTATTTCAGTTGACGAAAATGTTTTTTCAATTTAGTTTTCGTCATTTCCTTCATTTTCGTTAAGAATAATAACCTTGCCTAGAAGAACAACAAAAGCCCAAAGCCTGGAGCCCGGAGCCTGGAAATCACCCCGTGCCCAGTGTCTTGAGCCCAAGGCGTGGAACCCGGAGCCTGGGACGAACCCGGAGCCTGGGACTTACCCCGAGCCAGAAGCCTGGAGGCTGAAACATGGATCCCACAACTTTGAACTGACCCCATGCCCGGAGCCTGGAGTCCAGAGCCTGGAGGGTGAAGCCGTGAGTCTGGAGCCGTGAACCTTGAGCCTGGAGACTGGAACTGACCCCAAGTCCGGACTTGGAGCCCGGAGCCTAGAAATGACCACGAACCCGGAGCCCTGCGCAGGGAACATGGAGCCTGGAGCGCGGAGCCTGGAACAAACCCCGAGCACCGAACCTTGGTTTGAAGCCTGGAGCCCGGAGCATCGAGCCGGGAGCCGGGAGCCCGAAGCCTTGTAAAGACCCCGAGTCCAGAGCTTGGAGCCTGAAGTCTGGAGCCTGGAAATGACCCCGTGCCTGGAGCCCGGAGCCTGGATCCTGGAGATTAGGTTTCCAGCTTCAGATGAGGAAAGGTCCCACAGCTTCTCTTGAAGTGAAACGCTCAAAAATGACATTTACTGTTTTATCGTTTTCCAGCTCCAGATGACAGAAGAACCGGAGGTTAAAAAAGGGGTGAGGCTAACCGGTGTTCTGTCTTTGGAAAAATAACAATGTCTCACACAGGCTGGAAAAAAGAAAGGGTCCACACCGTCCACCAGCCGTCCCGTTCTAACCCTGATAAGGGTCAGTGCGACATTTCCCAGTGTTCTTCCACGTCCATGCACGCCAGTGTGCAGCTTTAAGGGGGTTGGAGGAAAGAGGGAGAGAGAGCGAGAGAGAAAGAAAGACAAAAAATCAGGACCATGGACAGAGTTCTTCCACTAGTGTGTAGATGCAATGTAAGGAAGCATTCCATCTCCACGGGATGGTTTGAAAAATGCCAGAACCAAGTGTGAAGCTTTAAGGATAAAAAAAGTCAGAGGAGGAGGAGGAGCAGAGTTCTAACGCCTGGGTTTGGTTCAGTGTGGAGAAGACTTCCGTCTCCACTGGGGTAGTTTGAAAAATGAAAGAACTCAGTGTGCTACTTTAAGGATGCTGGAAGGAAGAGACGGGGAGCGAGACGAGAAAAAAAAAAAAAAAAGAGTCAGACCGGGCCAGGAGATTAGGTGTCCAGCTCCAGGTGAGGAAAAGCACCGGTGGTTAGAAAAAAAAGGGGGTTAGGCCAACCAGAGTTCTATCTTTGAAAAAAATAACAAAGTAAGACAAAGGCTGGAAAAATTGAAAAGTCCCCAGTTTCTCTTGAAGTGAAACGCTCAAAAATGATATTTTTACTGGCTCTACTCAGAAAAGAAGAAAAATATTAAAAACAAGTAAAGAATAAGTGGCTATTTTGTCAAAGTGGTATCATGAAGTTCTGCTTGAGAAAAAAAAAAATCCTTGTTTCTAAGCGTTTATTTTCGTGTGAATCGATCAAAAATGACATTGTTTCCTTCTCTACTTAGAAATGCAAGAAAACTCTACAAACACGAAAGAATATGAGTGGTTTATGGCTGTTTGTCAACGGAAAAATGATGAAGAAATGATTGACTTGAGAAATAAAATCCTAGTGTCAAAAGTGACCAGCCTTTCAGCTTGCGCGAAAGGCTCAAAAATCAAATTTTACCAGTCTAGTCAGAAAATTAAGAACACAAGTCCGAAAAAGTGGTTTATGGCTGTTTTGTCAATGTGCTATGGCATCTCATTCTTGTCTCACAAAGACAAAAACAGCTTCTTATCGTCGGAAACGCTCAAAAATGAAATTTTTCCTCTTCTACTCAGAAAAGAAGGTAAACACTAACAAAAAATCAGAAATGAGTGTTTCATGGCTGTTTTGTCATAGTCTTATCTGTTCATGAAGTTTTCCTTTAGAAAAAAACATCCTTATCTCAAAGTGTCAATAACAGCTTCTTATCGTCTGAAACGCTCAAAAATGACATTTTCACCTATATGGTCAGAAACGCATGAAAACATTAAGAACAAGTCAGAAATAAATGTTTTATGGCTGTTTTGTTTCAAGTCTCATCAGATAATGAAGTTCAGCTTGAGAAAAAACATCCTTGTCTCAAAGTGACCAAAACAGCTTCTTATCGTCTGAAACGCTCAAAAATGACATTTTTGCCTATTCTACACTGAAAAGTAGAAAAACGCTATAATAAAAAAAAAAAAAAAAAAAAAGAACAAGAGTCAGAAATGAGTACTTTATGGCATTTATTTCAAATCCTTAACAGTTCATGAAGTTCTGCTTGAGAAAAACATCCTTGTCTCAAAGTGACAAAAACAGCTTCTTATCGTCTGAAAAGCTCAAAAATGACATTTTTTTCCTCTTCTACTCAGTAAAGGAAGAAAAGACAAAAAACAAGTCAGAAACAAGTGGTTTATGCTTTTTTGTCATAGTCTTCTAGATTCATGACATTTTCTTTGAGAAAAAAACACATCCTAGTCTCAAAGTGACCAAAACTGCTTCATATCGTCTGAAACGCTTAAAAATGACATTTTTGCTTCTTCTACTGTGAAAAGAAGAAAAACACTAAAAGCAAGTAAGAAATTTGTGGTTTATGGCTGTTTTGTTCAAATCCTTTTCAGTTCATGAAGTTCTGCTTTAGAAAAAACATCCTTGTCTCAAAGTGACAAAAACAGCTTCTTATCGCCTGAAACGTTCAAAAATGACATTTTTACCTCTTCTACTCAGTAAAGAAAGAAAACACTAAAAACGAGTCAGAAATAAGTGGTTTATGGCTTTTTTGTCATAGTCTTCTAGAGTTATGAAGTTCTGCTTGAGAAAAAAAAAAATTCTCTTCTCAAAGTGACCAAAAAAATTTCCTAACGTCTGAAACGCTTAAAAATTACATTTTTTCCTCTTCTACTCAGAAAAGAAGGGAAACACTAAAAACAAGTCAGAAATATGTGGTTTATGGCTGTTTTTTTCCCGAGTCTTTTCAGTTCATGAAGTTCTGCTTGACAAAAAACATCCTTGTCTCAAAGTGACCAAACAGCTTATTATCGCGTGAAACGCTCAAAAATGACATTTTTGACTCTTCTACTCAGAAAAGAAGGAAAACACTTAAAACAAGTAAGAAATAATTGGTTTATAACTGTTTTGTTCAAGTTCATGAAGTTTTCTTTGAAGAAAAAAAAATCCTAGTCTCAAAGTGACCAAAACAGCTTCTTTTCGTGTGAAACACTAAAAATGTAATCTAAGTCAATTTCTTCTTCTTCTTTTTTTTTTTTTTTTTTTTAAATTTATCTATTTTTTCCCCACATGGTTTTTTGATGGGTGCAGTTCTTTCCGGGCCTAGAATTTCACCGTTCTCGGGTCCACCGCAAACAGTGCTGAAGTGTGTGGTACAAGGGTTCACCGAGTGTTCTTGCCATTGAGGTGATCCTGGAGCCCGTAGCCCAGCGCTACGAGCCCGGACCCTTGAGACTGGAAGCGAAAACGAGACCGGAGCCTGGAACCCATAGCCTGGAAATGACCCCAAACATGGAGCATTGAACCTTGAGCCTGGAACCTGGAACGGGGAGCCACGAGACTGGAGCCTGTTTCATGGAGCAGGAGAGATGAAGCCTGGAGCATGGAGCCTTGAACTTGAGCCTTGAGCCCGGTGCCTGGAAACTGAACCCGAGTCTTGAGCCTGGAGCAAAGAGGTTGAAGCATGGAGCCTGGAGCCCGGAGACCGGAGCCCAGAGCCCGGAGCCCGGAGCCCGGAGCCCGGAACTGATCCCGACCCTTGTGCTTGGAGCCTTGAGCCTGCAGCATGGAACTTACCCCGAGCCTGGAGGTTTTAGCTTGGAGCCTTACGCCTGGAGCCTGGAGCCTGGAGCCCGGAGCCTGGAGCCTTGAGTGGGGAGCCAAGAGCCTGGAACTGACACTGAGCCCAGAGCCTTGAGCCCGGAGACTGAAGCACGGAGGCCGGAGCCTGGAAATATCCCTGAGCCTGGAGCCTATAGTCTGGAGCCATGAGCTTGAAGCATGGAGCCTGGAGTCTAAAGCCTGGTGACTGGATCCATGAACTGACCCTCAGCCTTGAGCCTGGAGTCTTGAGCCCGGAGAGTGGAACTGACCCCGAGGCTGGAGCCTGGATCCCGGAGCCTTGAGCCTAGAGCAAGGTGCCTGGAGCCTGGAACGCAAAGTCACGAGCCTGGAGCATAGATCCTGTAGCTGGGAACTGAGCCTTAAATTTGGAGCCTAAAACCTGGAGTCTTGAGCCCAAGGCCAGGATCCCTGAGGAAGGAGCGCGGCGCCTGGAGGCTGATGCTTTGAGTCTGGAGACTGGTACCTTGAGCCTGGAGCCAGGAGCCTGGAGCTTGGAGCCTTGAGCCCAGACCATGGAAACCGGAGCCCGGAGCCAAAAACTGACCTTGATCCCGGAGCCTTGAGCCCAGAGCCTAGAACTGACCCCGATCCCGGATCCTAGAGTGTGGAGTCTTGAACCTGGAGCCTGGTGCCCTGAACCTGGAGCCTGGAGCCTTGAGCCTGGAGCCTGGAACTGACACCGAGTCCAAAGCCTGGATACCGGAGCCTTGAAATAACCCCGAAAGGGGAGCCTGGAGCCCGGTACCTGGAGACCGGAGCCTGGAACTGACCCAGAGCCCGAAGCCCGGAGCCTGAAGCCTGTAACCCGGAGAATGGAACTGACCCAAAGCCCGAAGCCTTGAACCCGGAGAATAGAAGTAAGAATAAGCCCAAAGCCTTGAGCCCGGAGCCTTGAGGGCGGAGCCTTGAGCCCTGAGCAGGGAGCCTGGAATCTGAAGACTGGAGACAGGAGGCTTTAGCCCTGAGCCCGGCGCCTGGAACTTAACCCAAGCCGGGATTCTGGAAACCGGAGAATGTAGCCTGGAGCTTGGAGCTTGGAACTTGGAGCTTGGAACCTGGAGCCCTTAACTGACCCTGAGCCTAGAGCATGGAGCCTGGAGCCCGGACTCCGCAGCATGGAAATGACCCGGAGCAAGGAACCTGGTGCCTGGAACCAGGAGCTTGGAGCGCGGAGCCTGGATCCTTTAGCCCGGACCCTGGAACTGATCTGGAGCCTGGAGTCTGGAGCTGGTAGCTTGGAGCACGGAGCCTGTTACTGACCAAGACCCTGGAGCCAAGAGCTTGAAGCATGGAGCCTCGAGCCCGGAGTCTGGAGTCTGGAGCCTGGAGTCAGGAGCCTGGAGCCTGGAGCCTTGAGCCTCTAGCCAAGAGCCTGGAGCATGGAGCCTAGAGAACGGAGTCTAGAGCCCTGAGCTTAAAGACTGGAGCCTGGAACCCAGATTCTCGAATTGACCTCGAGCCCGGAGAAAAGAACCCGGAGCCTTGAACTGACCGTGAACATGGAGCCTTGATCACTGAGCCTGGGGCCCGAACCCTTGAACTTACCCCAAGCCTGGAGCCCGTAGCCTGGAGCCCGTAGCATGGAGCCGTGACCCTGGAGCCCTGAGCCTGGAACTGACCTTAAGTCCGGATCTTGGAGCCTGGAGCCAAGAAAGGACCCTGAGCCCAGAGCCCTATTCCAGGAACATGGAGCATGGAGCATGGAATTTGGAACTGACACAGAGAAGAGAACCTTGATCTTCGACCCTGGAGCCCGGAGCATGGAGTCATGAGCATGCCGGGAGCCGGGAGCCCAAAGCCTTGTACTGACCCCGAGTAAAGAGCCTTGAGCCCTCGAATCTGGAGGCCGGAAAAATCCCCGTGCCTGGAGCATGGAGTCCGGAGACTGGAAGTGACCCCGAGCTTGGTGCCTGGAGCTCGGAGCATTGAGCCGTGAGATTGGAGCCTGAAGTCTGGAGCCCGGAGCCTGGAACTGACCCCGAGTCAAGAGCCTGCAGCCTTGATTCTTGAGCTCGGAGCGTGGAAATGACTAGGTTCCAAGAGCTTGGAGCCCGGAGCCTGGAGCCTGGAGCCTGGACCCATGAGCCCGGAGCCAGGAGCCGAGAACAGACCCCCAGTCCAGAGCCTGGAGCCTGGATTCCTGAACTAGGAGCGTGGAAATGACACCGTTCCCAGAGCCTATAGCCCAGGGCGTGGAACCCCGAGCATGGAACTTACCCCGAGCTTGAAACCCGGAGACCGGAACTTGGACCTGACCCAATGCCCGGAGCCTGGAGAGCGCAGGCCAGAGCATGGAATACACCCATAACCTGAAACCTTGGTCCTGGAGCCTGGAGCCTTGAACTGATCCCGAGCCCAGAGCATGGAGCTTTGAGTCTGGAGCTTTGAGACTGGAGCCGGCAGCCTTGAGCCTGGAGCCTGGAAGAAGACACCGAGCCCAAAGCCTGGAGCCAGGAGCCTGGAAAAAACCCCGAGCCTGGAGCCTGGAGCGCTGTGCGTGAAACCCCAAGCATGGAACTTACCCCGAGCAAGAAGCCTGGAGCCTGAAGCCGGGAGACCGGAATTTGGACCCGGCCCCCTTGCCTGGAGCCAGGAGTCCTGAGCCCGGAGCCCGGAGCCCGGAGCCGGGAACCCGGAGCCTGGAGCGTGGAGCCTGGAGACTTGAGCCAAGAACCTGGAACTGACCCTGAGCCCAGAGTCTGGAACCTATTGCCTGGAGCACGGAGCCTGGAACTGACCATGAACCTGGAGCTTGAAACATGGAACCAGGAGGTTGGAGCCTGGAGCCTTGAGCCTGGAGCATGGAGCCTGGAGCATGGACCGTAGAGCCCTCAGCTTAAAGACTTGAACCCGGAGCCCAGATACTCAAACTGACCCCGAGCCATGAGTCCGGAGCCTGGAACTGACCCCGAAACTGGAGCCTTGAGCCCGGAACATAGAGCCATTAGATCACAGCTTTGAGCCTGGAGGCCGGAGTCTAAGCCTGGAGCCTGGAGCCTGGAGCCCGGAGCGTGGAGACCGGAGCCTGGAGCCCGGAGCAAAGAACTAACCATGAGGCTGGATCCTGGATCCTTGATCGGGGAGCCTGGACACCGGAGCCCGGAGTCTTGAACTGACCCCGAACCCGGAACCTGGAGCATGGAGCCTGGAACTGATCACGAGTCCGGAGCCTTGAGCGCAGAGCCTGGAGCTTGGAGCCCGGAGCATGGAACTGACCAAGAGCCTGGAGCATGGAACCTGGATGTTGGAGCCTGGAGCCTAGAGACTGGAGCACGGAGCCTGCAGCATGGTGCCTAGAGCCCACAGCTTAAAGACTTGAGCCCGGAGCCCAGATCCTCGAACTGACCCGAGCCTTGAGCAATGAGCCAGGAGCCTGGAACTGACCCCGAGCAAAGAACCTTGAGCCCAGAGCCTGGAACTGACCCTGAAAAACAGAGCCTGGAGCCTGGTGCCTGGTGCCTGGAGCCTATAGCCTGGAGTCCGGAGCAAAGAACTAACCACGAGTCCGGATCCTGGATCCTTGATCACGGAGTCTGGAACTGACCACAGGCCCGGAGCACGGAGCGCAGAGTCTTTAGCTTGAGCCACGAGCCTTGTGCATGGAGCCTTGAGCTTTGACCTTGAGCCTGGAGAATGGAGCCTGAGCCTGGAGCCTGGAGCCGACCAGAGCCTGGAGCCTGGAGCCTGGAGCCTGGAGCCCGGAGCCTCGAACTGACCTCATGACATGAGCCTGGAGCCTATAGCCTTGAGCCTGGAGCCCAGAGCCTGGAATTGACCCCGAGCCCGGAGTCTGAAGCCTGGAGCCCGGAGACTGGAGCCTGGAGCTGACACTGAGCAGGGAACCTGGATCCCTTAGCCTGGAGCCTGAAGCCCGGAGCCTGGAACTGACCCCGAGCATGTTGCCTGGAACATGGAGCTGGGAGCCTGAAGCTCAAATCCTTGAGCCTGGAACCTGTAACTGACCAAGAGCCTTGAGTCTAGAGCCTGGAGCCTGGAACCCAGAGCATGGATCTGACCCTGAGCCCGGAGCCCTGAGATCAGAACCAGGAGCTTGGAGCCTTGAGCCTTGAGCCTGGAGACTTGAGCCCAGACCCCGGAGCCTGGAACTAACCCCAAGCCTGGAGTCTGGAACCTATAGCATGGAGCACTGGAACTGGAACTGACCAAGAGTCTGGAGCCTGGAGAATCGACCCTGGAGCTTGGAGCCTGGAGCCTGGAGCCTGGAGCCGTGAGCCTGGAGCACAGATCCTGGTGCACGGAGCCGAGAGCCCAGAGCATAAAGACTCTAGCCCGGAGCCCAGATCCTCGAACTGATCACGAGCCAAGAGCCCGGAGCGTGGATCTTGGAGCTGGAGCCTGGAGCCTGGAGCCTGGAGCTTTGAAGAAGACACTGAGCCCAGAGCCTGGATCGTGGAGCCTGGAGCCAGGAGCCTGGAACTGATCCCAACCCTGAACCTTGAGCCTTGAGCCCAAAGCCTGAAACTGATCATGAGCCCAAAGCCTGGAGCACAGAGCCTGGAGACTGGAGCTTGGAGCCTGGTGCCTGGAGTCTGGAGCCTGGAGCCTGGAAGAAGACCCCGAGCCCAAAGCCTTGAGCCCAGAGCCTGGAGCCAGGAACCTCGAGACTGGAACTGAACCCGAAAATTAAGCCTGGAGCCCTGAGCCTGGAGTTGACCCAAAAATCGGAGCCTGGATCCTGGATTGCGGAGCCTTGAGCCCGGAGCTTCGAGCTTGGAACTGACCCCCAACCCGGAACCTGGGCCCTTGAGCCCGGAGCTTTGAAGTGATCCCAAGCCTGGAGCCATGAGCTTTGAGCCTGGAGCTTGGAAGAAGACCAAAGCCTGGAGCCCGTAGACTGGAAATTACCCTGTGCCCGGAGCCTTGAGCCCAGGGTGTGGAACCCGGAACCTGGAACTTACCCAAAGCCCGAAGCCTGGTACGTGAAGCCTGGATCCAAGAACGTTGAACTGACCCCATGAAAGGAGCCTGGAGAACGGAGCCCAGAGCCTGGAGTGTGGAGCCTGGAACCTGGAGCATGGAGCCTGGAGCTTGGAGGTTGGAGCCTGGAGCCTGAAGCCATGAGCCCTGAGCCTGAGCCCTGAGCCCTGAGCCCGGAGCCCGGAGCCTGGAGCCCAGAGCCCGGAGCCCGGAGCCCGGAGCCTGGAAATGACACTGAGTGCAGACCCGGGAGCCCGGAGCCTGAAGCCTGGAGCCCGGAGCCTGGAACTGACCCTGAGCCTTGAGCCTGGTGCCAGGAGCCTGGAGCCAAGAGCTTGAAGCATGGAGCCTTGAACCTGGAGTCAAGAGCCCGGTGCCTAGATTCTGGAACTGACCCGGAGCCTGAGCCTTGAGCATGGAGCTTAGAGTCTTGAGCCTGGAGCCGGAGCTTGGAACTGACCCAGAACTGGAGCCAGGACCCTTGAGTTTGGACCCTGGAGCCTTGAGGCTGGAGCCTTGAATCTTGAGCCTGTAGCCCACAGCCTGGAGCGTGGAGCCCGGTGCCAGGAGCCTGGTCTGACCATGAGTCTAGAGGGCTGGAGCCTTGAGCCCAGAGAACTGAACTGACCAAAATCCGGAGTCCTGAGCCCAGATTCAAAAACCTCGAGTGCAGATCCTGTATTACCGAGCCCGGAGTCCGGAGCCCGGAGCCCGGAGCTGAACCCGAGCCCGGATTCTGGAGCCCGGAAAAGACACGAGCACAAAACCTGGATCGCAGAGCCTTGAGCCAAGAGCTGGAAATGACCCCGAACCCCTGAGCCTGGAGTCTGGAGCACGGACCCGGAACTGATTACGAGCCCATGGCCTGGAGTGCAAAGCATGGAGCTTGGAGGCTCCAGCTCCATTCTCCAGGCTGGAGGCTGGAGGCTAGAGCCTGGAGTCTGGAGCATGGAAGAAGACCCCGAGCCCAAAGCCTGGAGCCTGGAGCCCGGAGCCCGGAGCCTGGAGCCAGGAACCTCGAGAGTGGAACTGAACACGAGAATGGAGCTTGGAGCCCGGAGCCTAGAACTGACCAGAGCCAGGAGCCTGGATTGCGGAGCCTGGAGCCCGGAGCATTGAGCTTGGAACTGACTCAGAACCTGGGGCCTGGAGCCCAGAGCCTAGGACAGACACTGAGCCCGGAGAATGGAGACCGAAGACTTAAGCCTGGAGCCCGGAGCCAGGAAATGACCCTGAGCAAGGAACCTGGAGCCTTGACCCGGAGTTTGGAGCATGGAGCCTGGAGCCTTGATCCTTGAGCCTGGAGCCTTGAACTTACCACGAGCCCTCAGCATGGAGCGCATAGCCTGGAGCTTGGAACCTGGAGCCTCTAGCCTGGAGCCTGGAGAATGGAGCGTGGTGCCTGGAGCCTGGAGCCTGGAGCCCGGTGCCCGGAGCCTGGAACTGAGCCCTAGCCTAGAGTTTGGAGCCTGCAGCCCAGAGCATGGACTGACCCCAAGCCCTGAGCCCTGAGCTCAGAAACAGGAGCCTGGAGCCCGGAGCCTGGAACTGACCCCGAGTCCGGACATGGATTCTGGAGCCCGGAGCGTGGAAATGAACCCGTTCCAAGAGCCTGGAGCCCAGGGCGTGGAACCCGAGCATGGAACTTACCCTTGAGCCCGAAGCCTTGAGCCTGAAGCCTGGAGAATGGAACTTGGACCTGGACCCAATGCCCTGAGCCTGGAGGATGGAGCCCAAAGGACAGAGCATGGAATACACCCCGAACACGAAACCTGGGTCCTGGAGCCCGGAGACTTGAACTGATCCCAAGCCCGGAGCCTGGAGCTTTTAGCCTGGAGCTGTGAGCCTAGAGACTGGAGCCTAGAGCTGGAAGAAGACCCCGAGCCCAAAGCCTGGAGCCCGGACCCTGGAAAAAAACCCGTGCCTGGAGCCTGGAGCCCTGGGCATGAAACCCCAAGCATGAAACTTACACCGAGCCAGAAGCCTGGAGCCTGAAGCCAGGAGACCAGAACTCGGAACCGGCCCGCCTGCCTGGAGCCTTGAGCGTGGAGCAAGGAGCCTTGAATCTGGAGCCTGGAAAAAGACATGAGGTCAAAGCCTGGATCACAGAGCCTGGAGCCTGGAACTGTTCACAAGCCCATAGCCATGAGCGCAGAGCCTGGAGCTTGGAGCTTGCTGCCTAGAGCCTGGAATCTGGAGCCTGGAAAAAGACCCCGAGCCCAAAGCCTGGTGCCCGGAGCCTGGAGCATGGAGCCAGAAACCTCGAGACATGAACTGAACCAAAGAATGGAGCCCGGAGCCCGGAGCCCGGAGCCCGGAGCCTGAATCTGACCCAGCGCCCGGAGCCTGGATTCTGTATTGCCAAGCCTGGAGCCCGGAGCTTCGAGCTTGGAACTGACCCCGAACCCGGTACCTGGGGCCTTGAGCCCGGAGCCTGGAACTGATCCTGAGCCCGGATCAATGAGCCTTGAGCCTGGAGCTTTGAGCCGGGAGCATGGAGCCAGGAGCCTGGAAGCAAGTTAGAATAGTTTTGGATTTCTGGATTAGGTTTATTTAGTTTTTACTTTTTTTTTCTCTAAGTCAGTTTGTTTTAATTAGTTTTCAGAGCATGCTTGCTAGTTTTTATTAGTTATCATTTTTTTCTGAATGCTTAGTTATAGTATAGTTTACTTCAGTATTTGTTTTAGTTATGTCATATATTTTATCTTCCTCACCATCCTATTCAAAGAAATTAGTGCGGCGCAAATCGGCGGGTTACTGTGGACACTTTATTTGGGGGTCGGGTTTGGGCGGCTCATTGACTGAGCAGAGACGCAAACACATGTACATTATGATGTATAAATTCCATATAGCAGGTTGGGGGTGTGTGTGTGTGATCCATACACAACGTAAATTACGTGAAAACAATGATGTGCAAAGCGTGAGAGGAGATGCACAAAGCAGCCAGCAGTTAAACCAGATAGAAACATAGATAAACCAGTAAACCAGCAGTTTAAACCAGAAAGAAACATATAAACCACCTAACCAGCAGTTAAACCAGAAAGAAACATATAAACCAGCTAACCAGCAGTTAAACCACATAGAAACATAGATAAACATATATAACCCCGTTCATCAGCAGTAAACCACAACTTAGCATATATCTCATATCTTAATCATCTACAGTTCCATTGTTAGCCAACTTTGCTTCGTTTCAGTTCAGCTAAAAAGCATCCTAGTATCAGTGTGACCAAACAGCTTCTTATCGCGTGAAACGCTCAAAAATGAAATTTTTGCCTCTTCTACTCAGAAAAGAAGGAAACGAATAAGTCAAAATAATTGGTTTATTGCTATTTTGTTCGAGTCTTTTCAGTTCATGAAGTTTTCTTTGAGAAAAAAAAACATCCTAGTCTCAAAGTGACCAAAACAGCTCTTTTCGTGTGAAACACTACAAAATGAAATCTAAGAGAGAGAGCAAAGAGTGTGACAAAAGTAGTTATTTCACAGTTATGTACATGTACTGTTGTCTATTAAAAGAGAATACTGACAAATCAGCTGTTTATACACACATATGTGTGTGTGTTACATGGGTTCACCGAGGGGTCTGGTAATTGAGGTGATCCTGTAGCCCAGCCCTAGGAGCCCGGACCCTATAGACTGGAAGCGAAAACGAGACCGGAGCCTGGAGCCCGTAGCCTGGAAATGACCCCAACATGGAGCCTTGAACCTTGAGCCTGTTTCCTGGAGCAGGGAGCCTGGAGCACAGAGCCCAGAGCCCAGAGCCGAGCCAAGAGCCCTGAACTGATCCCGACCCTTGAGCTTGGAGCCTTGAGCCCGGAGCATGGAACTTACCCGAGCCTGGAGCTTTTAGCTTGGAGCCCTTAAGCCTGGAGCCTGGAACCGCATAGCAACAATCCCGGACTTCGGAGCCTGGAGCCTGGAACTTACCCCAAACCCAAAATAGGGAGCCTAAAACCTGGAGAACGGAACTTGGAACGGACCCCATAACAGGAGCCTGGAGTCTGGAGCCTGGAGCCTGGAGCCCGGAGCCTGGAGCCTTGAGCGGGGAGCCCAGAGCCTGGAACTGACACTGAGCCTTGAGCCCAGAGCCTTAAGCAGGAGGCCGGATCCTGGAAATGACCCTGAGCCTGGAGCCTATAGCCTGTAGCCCAGAGCTTGAAGCATCGAGTCTGGAGTCGAGAGTCTGGTACTGGATCCCTGAACTGACCCTCAGCCTTGAGCCTGGAGTCTTGAGCCCGGAGAGTGGAACTGACCCTGAGGCTTGAGCCTGGATCCCGGAGCCTTGAGCCTAGAGCAAGGTGCCTGGAGCCTGGAACGCAAAGTCACGAGCCTGAGCATAGATCCTGTAGCTGGAACTGAGCCTGAGATATGGAGCTTAAAACCTGGAGCCTTGAGCCTGGAGCCAGGAACATACTCTGAGCCCAAAGCCAGGATCCCTGAGGAAGGAGCGCGGCGCCTGGAGGCTGATGCTTAGAGTCTGGAGCCTGGTGCCTTGAGCCTGGAGCCAGGAGCTTGGAGCCTGGAGCCAGGACCCTGGAAACCGGAGCCCGGAGCCAAAAACTGATCCTGATCCCGGAGCCTTGAGCCCAGAGTCCTAGAACTGACCCCGATCCCGGATCCTAGAGCACAGAGTCTTGAACCGTGAACCTGGTGCCCTGAACCTGGAGCCTGGAGCCTGGAGCCTGGAGCCTGGAACTGACACCGAGTCCAAAGCCTAGATACCGGAGCCTCGAAATAACCCCGAAAAAGGGAGCCTGGAGCCCGGTACCTGGAGCCCGGTACCTGGAGCCCGGTACCTGGAGCCCGGAGCCTGGAACTGACCCAGAGCCCGAAGCTTGGAGCCTGAAGCCTGGAACCCGGAGAATGGAACTAACCCAAAATTCCGAAGCCTTTAGCCTTGAACCCGGAGAATAGTAGTTACAATAAGCCCGAAGCCTTGAGCCCGGAGCCTTGAGGGCGGAGCCTTGAGCCTTGAGCAGGGAGCCCGGAATCTGAAGACTGGAGACTGTCTGTCTCCCCTCTCTTCTCTCCAGCATCCTTGAAGTTTCACACTTGGTTCTGGCATTTTTCAATCCACCCCGTGGAAATGGAATGCTGCCTTACATTGCAGCTACACACTAGTGGAAGAACTCTGTCCATGGTCCTGATTCTTTGTCTTTCGTTCTCTCTCACTCTCTCTCTCCCTCTTTCCTCCAACCCCCTTAAAGCTGCACACTGGCGTGCATGGACGTGGAAGAACACTGGGAAATGTCGCACTGACCCTTGTCAGGGTTAGACAGGGACGGCTGGTGGACGGTGTGGACTCTGTCTTTTTTCCAGCCTGTGTGGGACATTGTTATTTTTCCAAAGACAGAACACCGGTTAGCCTAACCCCTTTTTTAACCTCCGGTTCTTCTGTCATCTTGAGCTGGATAACGATAAAACAGTAAATGTCATTTTTGAGCGTTTCACTTTAAGAGAGGATTTGGGACCTTTCCTCATCTGAAGCTGTAAACCTAATCTCCAGGATCCAGGCTCCGGGCTCCAGGCACGGGGTCATTTCCGGGCCCCAGACTTCAGGCTCCAAGCTCTTGACTCGGGGTCTTTACAAGGCTTCGGGCTCCCGGCTCGATGCTCGCGGCTCAGCCTTCAAACCAAGGTTCGGTGCTCTGGGTTTGTTCCAGAATCCGCGCTCCATGCTCCATGTTCCCATCGCAGGGCTCCGGGTTTGTGGTCATTGCTAGGCTCCGGGCTCCAAGGTCCAGACTTGGGGTCAGTTCCAGTCTCCAGGCTCAAGGCTCACGGCTCCAGGCTCACGGCTTCACGCTCCAGGCTCCGGGCTCCGGGCTCCGGGCTCCAGGCTTTGGGCTCGGGGTCTTCTTCCAGGCTCTAGGCTCCAGTCTCTAGGCTCACAGCTCCAGGCTAAAAGCTCCGGGCTCGGGATCAGTTCAAGTCTCGGGCTCCAGGACCCAGGTTTCGTGTTCGGGTGTATTCCATGCTCTGTCCTTTGGGCTCCATCCTCCAGGCTCCAGGCATTGGGTCAGGTCCAAGTTCCGTTCTCAAGGCTTCAGGCTCAAGGCTTCGGGCTCGGGGTAAGTTCCATGCTCGGGGTTCCACGCCCTGGGCTCCAGGCTCTTGGAACAGGGTCATTTCCACGCTCCGGGCTCCAGGCTCCAGGCTCCAGGCTCCAGGCTCTAGGCTCCAAGCTCCAGGCTCCAGGCTCGGGGTCAGTTCCAGTCTCTGGGCTCCAGGGTCCTGGCTCAAGGTTCCGTGCTCGGGGTAAGTTCCAGGCTGCGCGCTCCACGCTCCATGTTCTGGGCACAGGGCTCCTGGGTCTTGTGGTCATTTCTTGGCTCTGTGCTCCAAGGTCCAGACTTAAGGTCAGTTCCAGGCTTTGGGCTCCAGGCT